>NC_138244.1:21503922-21878922 GCF_964197995.2 Scardinius erythrophthalmus | reverse complement strand
CTTTAAGAAATGACACTGAGGTTATAACCAGTATCAAACGAGAGAAGCACAAAGGTTGTGTGTTGAAATCTCTATGTCTGTAATTGAACTTCAGCATGAAATTTACATACCATAAAATTTGGATTTGGCCAGAATGCTTCCACTAATGCAGAATCCATCTTTCTTATTGCTGATGTAGAAGGCTGAAACAGGAGGGTGATGAGAAACCTGAAAGTACAAAAGTGAACTGCTTATCAGATGAGCTTATCGGTTTCCATTGCAAACAGAGATTGTAGTCATGTTTACAATATATGCACAGCAAGACAAATGTCCTAGCAACACCGTTCATTACATTAAGATTCACTAGAAAGTGTCCAAATACTTGTTTTAATATCAGTATATTGTTTTAAAATGCCACTTGGATTGATTCTTTGTATTTAGAGATAGTTCACCCAAATATGAAAATTCTGTCATTAATTATAACTCGCCCTCACGTCATTCCAAACCCGTAAGACTTCCGTTCATCTTTGGAACACAAGTGAATATTCTTTAATGAAATCTGAGTGATTTCTGTCCCTCCATTGACAGTTCAGGCAACTACCATTTTGACGCTTCAAAAAGTTCATATAAAGATCATAAAACAAATCCATATGAATTGAGCAGTTTAGTCCAAATTTTCTGAAGAGACTCGATCGCTTTATATGATGAACAGGTAGGTGGAAGCTCAATAATGCTTGCTTGACGTGCGAGAACCAATGAGGTTCATTCTCGTGTTACGCAGCACGTTTGAGCTTTAGCAAGAACCAATGAGGTTCATTCTCGTGTTACGCAGCACGTTTGAGCTTCAGCAAGAACCAATGAGGTTCATTCTCGTGTTACGCAGCACGTTTGAGCTTCAGCAAGAACCAATGAGGTTCATTCTCGTGTTACGCAGCACGTTTGAGCTTCAGCAAGAACCAATGAGGTTCATTCTCATGTTACTCAGCACGTTTGAGCTTCAGCAAGAACCAATGGGGTTTGTTCTCACACGTTAAACAAGTACATTTGAGCTTCTGTTTATGTTCGCTGATCAATGTTATTATTATTAGTAAGCTTAAATTTTTTTTTATCATATAAAGCGATCGAGTCTCTTCAGAAAATTTTGACTAAACTGCTCAATTCATATGGATTAGTTTTACGATCTCTTTATGAACTTTTTGAAGCATCAAAGTGGTAGTTGCATAGACTGTCAATGGAGGAACAGAAAGCTCTCAGATTTCATTAAAAATCTCTTAATTTGTGTTCTGAAGATGAACTAAAGTCTTACGTGTTTGGAACAACATAAGGGTGAGACAACATAATTGATGACAATTTTGGGTGAACTAACCCTTTAATGCAATGTCAAATATTTTTTAAGTGTGACAGTCCAAACACTTTTAAAACCACATAATTCTAGAGTCTCACCTGCTCTGCTATGTAAAATGTACAGCTGTCTGTTTGTGGATGCAGCCAACAGCATCGAAACATTTCTCCTAGAATAGGGTTGTATGGTTTCTTCAGACCCTGAAAGACATACAAATGAACACCCGTAAGACTTACATTTTTATTTTTTAATTTTTTTTTATTTAGCAAGGGTGCATTAAATTGACCAAAATAGACAGTAGGGGCAATTATAATGTAACAAAGGTTTTCTATTCATAAAAAAAGTATAAAGGTTTCCACAAAAATATTAAGCAACATTTCAGCATTGATAATAATTCAAATGTTTCTTGAGCAGCAAATCATGTGACACTGGAGACTGGAGTAATGATGCTGAAAATTCAGCTTTACCATCACAGGAATAAATTACATATTAAAATATATTAAAATAGAACAGTTATTTTAAATTGTAATAATATTTCACAAAATGTAACAGTTTTTAGTTACTATATTTTTCATCAAATTAATGCAGCCTTAGCTAGCATAAGGCACTTATTTCAAAAACATATTTAAAATATTACCGACCCCAAACTTTTGAACGATATTATGGTGTTTTCATCCAGTTATTTTGACGAGATATGCCAAAATATGCATAAAACTCCATGTATGGAAGCCTGGTTACTGTGAACTGGTTTATGATTCTCAAATCTCAGTCCAAAAATTAGCACTTCACCCAACTTGCCTTTGGTTTCTTGTAGAAGCCTGACAGATACCAGCGCAAGACCTGCTTCATCCTGCAGTATGGGCTCTCTTCCGTCACAGCCCTAAAACAAAAATATATATGATGATTATCTCTTTTCCAACAAGCCCTGTGAAACTTAAAAATGCTAATTTTAGTCAAATGCGGCTGACTGCAGTAGTGATGATGCTAATGAGGTGCTTACTGGGACAGCAGGTCAGCATGGTAATAGTAATCTGACAGCTTGTCCAGAAATGAACGCGGCTCCAGGATAAACGTTGGCAAAACCACTTTAGACAGGTCCATCCCTGGCCTCAGCTGCTTCAGGAGAGTCCAAATTAAACCCTTATTCTCATCTGAGACTGTCTCGACCTGGGACGCCTCACCAGCCTGTGATGACAACAGAAAATATATACATTTACCTTGAATGCCATTTAAGTCGTTTTAGATAAAAGCTAAATGCAAAAATGTAAAATGTTAATGCAACTGTTAAAAAAAGATACCCATTGTCATCAGTAGTGGTCTTTGCTATATTTCAGCCGTTTCACACACCAGAAACACCGGAAATTAACGGGGGCTTAGGGCAAAAATGCCACCAAATTTGATAAAAAAGTAATGTCCCTGTATAAGTTCTTGATTTTAATATTTATAAGCAATAGGCTACCACACAAGGAAGAGTGCTGTTTTCCCGATTATAAGCACAACTGCAAACACAATATTGATTTTGTTACAACAGTTAAATAAACAAGAGGTTAAAGGGATGGTTTGAACTAATTTCAACCTAGGGTCATTTGCACCATGACCTTGAGCCAAACAACCCCCCAGAAGCTTTTTTTTCCCTTGGTCGAACATTATTAAAGGTCCCGTATTATGCCCCTTTTCACAAGATGTAAAATAAGTCTCTGATGTCCCCAGAGTGTGTATGTGAAGTTTCAGCTCAAAATACCCAACAGATCATTTTTTACAGCATGTTTAAATTGTCATTTTTTGGGGCTCTGAAAAACGCGCTGTTTTAGTGTGTGCCCTTTAAATGCAAATGAGCTGCTGCTGGACGACACAGGGGGCGGAGCTTCATGAGCTCGCACTCAGTCTCTTAGGACAATCTCATCTCACGGAATGATGATAATATCAGAAACTCTCAGTAACGGTGTTCATTTCGAGTCGGACAATAATGCCTACAGAGCCAGATTGCTGTATAGAGATGGAACAGGTATAGTTTAGTAGTTTAATTACCGTTATTATAACGTATTTGTCATCTGCTTGTATGTATCCATTATTTATTAATAGCCTAACTTACAAGTCTGCTGTCTGAATGATGATCAAACATACTGATGAGTTTAATAAAGTTTATTGTAAATCACACAAAAGATGAAGCGTCAGTTTTACTTCAGAAAATCACCGTAAGAGCTGAGTAAACACATTAAGTTATTAGAAGTGCGCAAGTACATAAACGAATTTCGGTAGAGTTGAGGGAGCAGTCCTGTGGGCAGAGGTTAGTCAAAAAACGGTTCTACTGACGTCATTAAAGAAGGAAGTAGAGGGATGTAGTCAACTTCTGTTAAATAAAATATCTCGCTTGGCATTGAGCTTTATAATTTTACAGATATTATTTATACTCTAACAACAACATTACACACTAACTAAAGTTTGAAACATGGGATCACGAAGAACGGGACCTTTAAAGTTATTAAAAGAGCTTATTTCGAGATATCAGCTGAATGGCTTAGTGCAGGTGCTAATGAATCCAAGGTTGTATCTCGTAAATTACCCCACAAATAATGCCCGGAATGGTACCACACTTCTACAGAAGTACAAATAGGTTCTGTACTCATAAAACGAGGCATTGGAAAGTTTGTAAGTACATCAGGAGTTTATTTAAATAGCACTTGCCTGATGGTTTATGCTACCACTAACCTGGACGTCGAGGTCCTTTCCGTGATTTGGGAAAAGCCCGTAAAAGTCCTGGCAGAAAGCGATGCATAGGGATGTAATGGTGCAAAGGACCCTAGGTTGAAATTAACCTTGAACCATCCCTTCAATACTAGGTGACCAATTAACCAATTAAAAAGGTATTCATACCTGTATGACATTACGCTGTAGCCACATTGGATTCAGTTGCAGGTGCCATCTTCTGGTTAGACGTGGGAATTTATTTGGCGCACGACTCTCACGGTGCATTATGGGTATTCTCTAGCTGTTGAGCGTACAACGGTTGTACGCTCATTATTGCGGTGCATTGTGGGATTGAATGAGTGCACGCAATAACGTCCACTATAGTTTCAGACACCACTACAAATGGTTGTTCCCTCAAATAATGCCATATTTAAAGGTATTTTTAAGCTGAAAATTGTACTTTTAAGGGCAAATTTTAATTGGTTAAAATACAGTTTCTATTTGTTTTAGCTAGTCTTCACTGACAGGAAAACACAATTTTCAAAAAACACAATCACTGCATAACCGAAACACAATTAAATTTGTGCTGGTTAGACAAAGCAGTTCATTCAGGCCAAACAGAGACTGTGATAAAGCCATATTAAGTTATCACCTCTCCCATCTCTTCATGGGCTTCTTCAACGAATGCTGTTGCCTGGAGGCACACATCATCTGATTGGTCCATATCACTTTCTTCAGTCAATCTGCCTCCATTCTCATTGGCTGCATTGTCTGAGTCTTCATGCGTCTCCCTCTCCGATTTGTCCGAGTTGGCGTCGTTCTCCATGTGGTTTTCCAACATGGGGTCATTCAACCTTTAAAAAACACAAACAAATGGCCATGTGAGATTTGTTCCGGGTGCAATTTGTACATTTTCATTTTATATTTATTTTTAAACATGCTTAATTATTTATTATTTCATACACTCTTTCATTTGTTCTTTTAATAATAATAGTTTATTCTGCTTCTGCCTTTGAAATTGATTTGTTATGTTCACGTTCAAAGCCTGTCGAGATCAGTTGCCAAAGCAACAAATCACATGACGATCATCTTCATGAGTAATTTGAAGGACAGGACCGTCACCATGGTCACAAGAGGTTCATTATATGAGCATACATTCAAAATTCCTGTTTTGTCCCATTTAATGCTTCAGGCAAAACATCTCTAAAGAGAAATATGAGGCAACTGACTAGTAAAAAGGTCTTACATTAGTAATCTGACCATTAGCAAAACGCATGACATAAAACAATCTCTTTGTGTCCACCACACACAGAGATAAGAGGAAAACCAGCATATGTCCTGCGTCGCTGGCTGTCAGCAGGCTAGCAAGCCAAACAAGAAATGTGTTCTTACCTTGCTAAGGATATTTTATTCCTGAAACTCCAAAGATTGGTAAATCAAAATGACCAAACACAGAAATTGCCTCAGTTTACAGTCAAAACACAGAGATTTCCCACTATAGTTCCGGATTCGACTGGTGTTTGCATAGGAAAGCTCCGCAGTAATGTGTTTTCCAAAGCTGTTTTTCCAGCCTAGCAGCTTCTCTGATGCGTGCACACGCTTGTACGAGTGTGTTTGTTTGTGCTGATGGTGGTGTTGAGTTTACATTCTCCTCATCTCTTCCTGCTCCTCTGCCTTTCACGTAAACCTTTAGGGCACAGTTGATTGGACGAGAGCTTCAAAGTGGCCAGAAAGAGGCAGGGTTTGGAATAAATGATTGCCAGCTCAAGCATGTCACTGGCAAACAACGTCTACTATTTCTCTTCCTCTCAGGTATGCAAACACTATATAATTTAAACACACTTTGAATCTTATTTGATTATTTTGTGGAGAATGTAAATGAATTATTAATGTTTGGTGATATCTCATGTCATGGTTATAAGCATGTGTTTCAGCTACTTATTTTGAATGATAGCATTATAGGATTTAAAATATTTGTATTTAAATTCAATGAATAAAGGTGTAAAAATAATATAACGAATAATAAAATTGTGTTTCGTGGAAAACAAATTTATAACACATACAATTTTTTAATTTGATCACATCATCATTAAAGATGTTCACAAAACCAGACAGATTTACCAACTGCATAGCAACACGCTAAAAACCAAATCAAAACCAGATCAGAAAACCAACACACTAAAAACATCTTGGGTTACGACTGTAACCCTTGTTCCCTAAGAAGGGACGACACTAGCTACGTTTACATGGACACCTTTTGGTCCAATCGGAAGGAAATCAATACGATCGATGAATCCGAACACGGTGTTTACATGAACGATAAATAAAGTAATCGGGTTGATGTGCCACAAGTTTGAAATCGGAATAGATTTTTTGACATGCGCACACTGCACAAATATACAGAGTTTCCTGCTGTTCACGCATAACTATTCTCCTCTATTGGTTCTTTATTTGTTTTAAACAGCAGACGTAATATTAATCCGTCTCTAGTCATGATTTGGAGACAATCAGCATGTTAACCGTTTTGCCGTGCTGCTTATATTGATCACGCAGTAAAAATGCCCCTCCCCCCCATCGTATGTGGATGAGAATCCAAAACAAGGACTGGTGGGACATTGTCCTGCTTCAATTCACAGACGCTGAGTGAAATGAGAATTTTAGGATGACGGGACACTTATTTATATGACACTTTATTCAACAGGAAGAACAGCTCGTTCCGCGCATCATACGTCATTAAGCTATTTAATGTCATTGCACATGCGCAGTCCTTTCAGTTTTGGTTTTCAATCCGATCAAGTGTTTACATGTTCTCCCGATCGGATTACAAAAGGAATAAACCACCCCCTTTCAATCCGATCAAAATTTCATTCGGAACGAGTTCAATTGGATCGCTTAAGGTGTTTACATGAAGGTTTTTTAGTCCGATTGAGCTGTCAATCCAATTATAAGTGTTCATGTAAACGCAGCTACTGTGTTAGCTTCTAATAGGTCGAAACAAGTCGTTCTCAGGCACTCAGGAGGTGTGGCACAGGGACGCAGTGTCTCGTCACCGTTGTACCGTTACCGTCATAACCCAAGATGTTCCGCGCTGCGTCGAAGACGACACTTTGGGGAGTGCCTGTCCTGGTGTGAAGCTTGTGTGGCACAACTCAGGACGTAAGGATAAGAAACCGCCGTGGAGGGCAGATCCAGGCTCTAATACTTATGAAAGTGTGTAGGAAAGCCCAGCCAGCAGCATTACAGACCTCTTGAAGGGAAACCCCCGATAGCAGGGCTTTGGAGGATGCCAGTTCTCTAGTCGAGTGGGCTCTTATAAGGAGAGGCGAAGGAAGATTGCATGCCTCATACGCTGAATAAATAGTCTCCACAATCCACCATCTAATGGTATGCTTAGAAGCAGGGGAACCCTTCTTAAGTGACCCAAAACAAACAAGTAGCTGGTCCAACTTCCTCCAGCACAAGGACCTACATACATAGGCCTCCAAGGTCCAGACAGGGCATATTAGATACAGCTTTTCCTGATCAGCCGACACATGTGGTGGAGAATGAAAAGCCTGCAAGATGACAGACCGTGCCACATTAGATGGCACCTTCGGCACGTAACCTTGCCTAGGGTGGATAATGGCCTTTACTCTTCCAGGAGCGAACTCGAAGCTAGAGGGAGCAACAGATAGCGCCTGCAGGTCCCCAACCCTCTTGAGGAACATAATAGGTAGCAGGAAGCCCACTTTGAAAGAGAGAAACTTTTCCGACACCTAATCAGTGGATTCGAAGGGTGCCAGAGATAACCCTTCAAGAACCACTGCCAGGTCCAAAACAGGAACCCTGGCGTAGACGACATGCCTCATCCTCCGAGCACCACGAAGGAAACAAACAATTAGTTGGTGCCTCCCCATAGGACCATCACTTAAAGGCGTGTGAAGGCAGCTATGGCCACCACACAGACCTTCAGTGTGGACGGGTAAAGCCCATCAGAGTAATTACTTTGGAGGAACTTCAGCACTGAAGCTACTGGGCAGTTAACTGGGTCAAGCTGACATTCTCTGCACCATAAAACAAAGATTTTCCACTTTAAGGCATATAGTTTCCTTGTGGAGGGAGCTCTAGAGTTTAAGATGGTCTCGGTTGAGAGACCAGCACTTACGAATTGGTCCCCCTCAGGGGCCAGACCCATAGCTTCCACAGATCCGGCCGAGGGGTGGTGTATTGAGCCCTCAGCTTCAGATAGAAGGACCCTCCTGATTGGAATCTGCCACGGAGGGCTTGCCAGAAGCAAACCCTGCCTCGACAGGATGTCTACCCCCACATTTCCGTCCCCGGGAATGAACATTGCACTGAGTGAGAGTAGTTTACCCTGGGACCATAGGAGAACCAGATGCGCCAGTCTGTACAGAGAGCGGGACCTCAGGCCCCTCTGCTGATTTATATAAGAGACCACCAATGTATTTTCTTTCAAACTAGAACATGATGGCCTCTGAGGTCCGGCAGGAAATGTCTCAGAGCCAGAAACACAGCCAACAACTTCAGGCAATTGATGTGCCATGAAAGATGATGGTCCCTCCATAGACCTCTGGTAAAGCGGCCCTCCATGACCGCTCCCCAGCCCCTGAAGGATGCGTCCGTAGTCATGGTTTTCCGCTGACATGGCACTCTCACTGTAGGGGTCTCATGTACAGCAGGCCAAAAGGTATTATGTTAGACGCTGCCACCAGAAGCCCCAGTACTCTCTGAAAGTGTTTGACAGTGATGGCTTGACCTAGCTTGATGTTGTTGACTGTAATCAAGATCATCTTAATTCGACCAGGAGACAACTGTGGCCACAACGTAACTGAGTCCCATACTACCCCCAGGAATGTAGTTCTCTGCTGAGTGAACTCTTCTTGACATTGAGTCTCAACCCCAAGCACTTTAGTTAACGAAGAACGGCATCTAGATGCCGAACCGCCATCTCCTCCAACTGAGCTAGGATGAGCCAGTCGTTGATATAACTGATTATTCGAATGCCCTGACGCCTCAATGGAGCTAGAGCAGCATCCATGCACTTTGTGAAGGTGCGAGGGGATAACGCTTGGCCGAAAGGAAAGAACCCGATATTGGTATGTTTTTTCCCCCAAAAGCGAACCTCAGGAACTTCCTGTGTTGAGGAAGGATGGATATATGGAAGTACATGTCCTTGAGATAGACAAACCAGTCCACGGATCTGATTTTATTCACAATGATAGGGATAGTTAACATCTTGAACCTGAATCTCCTCAGAGAACGATTCAATACCCTGAGATCTATAATGGGTCGCAACCCCCCATTCTTTTTGGGAACTATGAAGTGCCGGCTGTAGAACACAGCTTCCTTTTTGCGAGGAGGAACACACTCTATGGCCTCCTTTGCTAAAAGACCTCCTGTTCCATCACCCGACCTTGCTCGGGGTTGACAATAGTCAATAATCGCAAAATACTGGTAAAAAAGAAAAGCAATTCGTTTATTTTCCAAAATCGTTCAGCCCTACCCGCCGCCAAATATGCCTTGCCCACCAATACAGATGTTGTACGGCAGGGTTTGGTGAGCAGCGTCGGTGTCTTAAGGGATGATTCTTAATCTTAATATCTCTTCAACCCGTGGCATCATCCCATAGCCTTTCTCTTTCGAGCCCAAGATAGAGGAAAAAGTGTGAACAGTAGGGCTCCATAATCTGGATGAGAACGGCATCTTTCACAATCTCGACACCTCGGTGTGGAGATTGGAAAAGAAAGTTAGACTCTGACGTGAAGACAGTGAAGGTGCTCATCGAGTTTTTACTTTTGCAGTTCCTGCTTTTCTGTTGGCAGTTCCTGCTTTTCTGTTGGCCATTCGATATTTAGTTTGGCCGCTGCTCTAGTCACAACCTCCAGCAGTACTCAAAAGCAAGAATACAAAACGAATTCACACAAAACGCTTGCTATTGAAAGATGGTTCAGTACCCACTTTATTTGGACCAGCTTGCTCCTCAGAATCCCAACCTGTAAGCATAATTATTGATGTATATATTTTCTACCGGGTGTTCAAAATTTGTAGTTTTGTGTTTTATATTGTGTTTTCCAGCTAACAGCCTAACTCACGGTAATACTGTGCTATTAATGCAGATTGTCTGTCACTCATACTACTTTGTGTAAAGATAAAGGATGGATTTGTTTTACAAATGTTTATGTTAAATCAGTCATTCAAGTTAGTGCTGGGCTAACGTATGCACCATTATTGATAAAGTTCCCATTGGATATTGATATTCAATATTAGATATTGATGTACAATCGCTGAACTTTAGGAAGCCTCCTGAGCTGAAGTTCAGTTATGGTAAAGGGCATTTAGCTTCCGAAACATGAGCTGTATGCGGTAGACCAATCACAACAGACTGGGCCATCTGGCCAGTCAGAGCAGAGTAGGCTCACGGAAAGGAGGGATAAAGAGAGACTAATTCTTCAATTGAGTTGTTTGAGAATCACTAAAAAATGTGGTGATGTGCAATGTATATTATGAGATAATGAAAAGTTTTTTGACCTTAGATGCATGTAAACCTGTTGTAGGGGACCTCCAAAACAAAATTTCACGCACCTTTTCTTACTCTTTTACTGTATGTGTGTGTGTGTTTAAAACGTCATCTAACACATCTTCATAAGGCCACCAAGAGTGTATGATTTTTGCGTATGAGTGTTTTCAGTTGTTACAGCTTTTTTTTCCCGTAAATTTAGAACAGATTTTAAAATGATGAAGTAATGGGTAAAAAAAAAATGGGTCTAGCAGCAGTTCCTTCTCCTCTCCCAGGGAGATCTGTCCTCACCGGCGTTCAGTGAGGCTTTGTTTAGATCTGGTCCATAATGATGACGCTAGCCTCTGCATGTTTTTCTGGGCAGGTCTAAATCAACAGACGAAAGCCTGCTCGGAGATGCCCTCGAGGGACCTTCCAGGATTATTTGGACTGGGAATTCTCCCAATGCGGATCCCCCTACACCATCTGGGAGACTGAAGAGCAGTGTTAATTTCGTTAATGAAAACTATGACGAAAAATGTTCATTGACGACCTTTTTTTCCCTAAGACAAGACGATGAGAGACGACACCCACGTCATTAAACGATAACTGTGACTATATCAACACATGCAATATCATTGACGAAAAAAGACGAGACTGAAATGTGTTTACATTTCTTTTAAAAAACACTTGTTTTTGTTGAATAAAGGAGGAGACAACACATTACAGACTGTTTTTACGAGCTTTCATGATTATGGTTGCCAGATTTCAATAATTTAAACCCCCAGTCAGAGCTTTTCTGTTAAAAGAACACATTTTCTACCCCGTCTTTCCAATAGTATCTGGCAACCATGCGCTTGTGCGCGCGCTCTCTCTATACTGCTGAAGAAGCGCAGATGATCTGAAAACACAGACAAGTAAGCTGGAGTTCAGCAATCTTCATTTGAGATTTTCTACTTAAACTAAAGTGTCATTCAGTCGGTCTGTGTTCATCAAAATGCAGGCTGATATCCAGCAGTGTTTTTAATGTTGATCCTATTATACGAGCAAGAATGCAATTTTTCCTGATTATCCACACAATTTCGAATGTGACATTGATTTTATACAACAGATAAAAAATAGGATAATATTAAGTGATGTACTACATTTAAAACAGTATTGTCAGTAGGCTATATCATTGCTCTATTTTGCAACAAAAGCCACAGCAGAACTAAAGCACACAGCACTGATTCGTGAACGAATCTGTGGCTTTGAACGAATCGTGAGATTCAATGATCTGTTCATAAATACAGCCACTTGCTTTGTTACTGAATAAATGAATGACTTGATGACTCACTCATAAAGACAGTGACTTACCACCACCTACCGGCGATTTTAATTTAATATTTAAAATGTAAAAGTATCACTTGGTTTTTACCATCATTGCATATTTATTGAACATTGTTTTATTTAAAGCATTATTTATTTTATAAAGGTATTTATAAAGGTAAAAAATTAGGGGGAAAATATTGTCCCTTAATGGAAAAGGTGTGACTGCAGTCTAAGTGGAAGAAAGGGGGTATGGCACTCTAAAGAAATGGAGAACCACTGAACTAAGAAAAAGGGATATGTAGAATTTCACAAGTGCTACAGCTAAAGAGTGCAATGTCAATATAGCCTGTTACCTTGATTCAAATTTCTCTTAAGCTTAGGCTAATTGAATTGGCCTAGAGAGAAAAATTATAATGACATTTTTAATAAAGACTACATATAAAATAGCAACCAAAATGAATGTCGGTAACTGGAGTTTGACTAAAAGTAATGACTAAAAGTTGACCAAAAAATGCAATGACTTTCGTCAACTAAAACTAGACCAAAACTATGAAAGACAAAAAATGACTAAAATGTGACCAATAAGCATTTTCGTCTGAAGATGAAGACTAAGACTAAATCAAAAATGGCTGCCAAAATAACCCTGCTGAAGAGGATGTTGAATCACCTGAGCCCATCCAGCCATCCACCATGATCATCATAGACTGTAAGCCTGAGCCCACTGCAGACCCAGAGTCCGCCAATAAGCCCATGGCCGAGCCGAAGCCTGAGCCTATCTCTGCCTTGGAGCCAGAGCCCAATAAGAGGTCTGACCAGGTGTATGAGCTGGCAACACAGTCTATCTAAGTGGGCATCTTTGTAGAGTATGAGGGCATGACGTGGAGCCCTGCCCATACACCTTCTGCTGAGGGTGAGCTGAGCACCAAGTCTGTTTCGTCGTCAAGCATCATATCAGTGTGGATTATGATGCTCCCAAATGCCTTCCACTCCCAATTCCTCTCTCTTCGGCCAAGAAGGCTGTTTCTGAACTCTTAGCCTGTCCTGTTTCGGCCAAGGAGGCCATTTTTGAACTCTCAGTCTGTCTTGCATCAGCCAAGAACACCATTTTTTGAACTCTGCCTATCCTGTTTCAGCAGAGGAGGCCGTCTCGTAACCCTCTGCCCATGCTATCCAGTTCCTCAGTCCTGTCTCCGCTGGCTCCAGTAGTTGGCTCCCCCTTAACTCCCCGCTCCCTTGGCTCCAGCTGGAATCGTTGTCCTTACAGCTACATGGGAGGGACGAGGGCTTCCTCATCCCTCGGCCTCCACCTTGGTCAGTTGTTGCTCTGCTTTCGCCATGGACTTCTAGGCCCTTGTCTGCAACTTGGCCCTCCACCCCTTTGGCTCTTTTGGGCTCCTCCCTGGATGTTCCAACCATCATTTCCTCCCTGACTTCTCTCTTGTTCTGGGTTGTACTGTCTTCAGCTTTGCATCCTCATTCTAAGACCCATCTATGCATTGCCACCCTCCTCTGTAGGAATTTTGTTGTTGTTTTAAGGTTGTTTTTTTATTGGGGGGGGGGGGGATCATGGCACTATGCATGGCTGACGTGTTTAATTCGCTCTCCTGACACAAATGTAATTTTGTATGTCTATTAGTGTTGTTATGTGTCTTAAACGCATAGTTTATGCATGCGACAGTAAGATACAGTAAGGAAGAACTTTTGGATATTGGCAAAGTACACCACAAACTTAAATATCGCCTGTTGGACTTGACTTTCTATTACATCTGGACCCAACCAACACCAGCCGGCAAGACACGGCAGCACCGGCTTCGCGTGAGTGTTGTAGCCGATGATCAGTGCATCCAAGGTGAAGACGAGGTAAGAGAGGCGGGCTACATGCCAGACTAAAGGCTAGAGCTACGCTACCACTGCTACCTAGTCTGTAGCTAGCTAATGTCTGCTCAATCAAAAATAAGATGGACGAGCTGTGAACCAGAATTACAACCCAGTGTGAGATAAGGGAGTGTTGTGCTCTTACTGTCACGGAAACCTGGCTCTCGGACAAAGTGCCAGACTCTGGGAAGACCAGAGGGAGGCGGTGTCTGCGGTGTCTGTATGTTAACAACAGGTGGTGTGAGGATGTGAGTGTTGTTGGAAAGCACTGTTCTGTGGCTATTTAATTTTTTCATTTTTTGAGTTCCTGCTGGCTGTTTACATTCCGCTGGATGCACGGCGTCATCAGCAGGCAGGAGACTGTATACCCAATGCTGTGTTCATTGTGTCTGGTGATTTTAACAATTGCAACCTCAGGAATGTTCTCCTTATGTACCATCAGAATGTGTGTATTCCGACAAGGGAGAATAACATTTTTGACCAAGTGTACAGCAATGTGGAAAATGCTTATAAGGCTGTGCCCCGGTCACACTTTGGACAGACAGATCCTATTTCAGTGTTTCTCTATCCAGCCTACAGACAATTCCTCCAATAAGTAAAACTGTTAAAGTGTGGAATGAAGAACCGAAGTTATTGCTTCAGGAATGCTTTGAGAGTGCAAATTGGGGTGTGTTTAAAAAATTGCTGCTCTAAGAGGGGATGCCAATGTGGACTTGGAGTACTGTATGCTGCAGCTGTATCTGATTACATCAGCACATGCACTGAGAACATCAAGCCCACAAAAATCTGTAAGACCTATCCCATTGACAAACCTTGGATCAACTGCGAGGTGCCATGTTACGTGCTCGCTCCACCGCATTTACCCCAAATGCCAGTAACAATCTATGAAAATCAATCAGAAAGGCCAAGAGACATTACAGTTTGAAGCTGAAGGCATATTACACCACAGCAGATTCCCGGCGCATGTGGCAAGGCTTGCAGCACATCACGGAGTACCGGCAGAAGAGCCATGGAGCCACGATTAACAATGCTACACTCCCAGATGAACGAGTTCTATGCTTGATTTGAGGCCCTAAACATCAGCCATCAGCAAACGTGTAAGTCCTCTATCTGGACTTAGAGGCCACTCACCATGTCACCAGCGGAAGTGCGAATGGCTCTGAAGAGAACGAACCTACAGAAGGCAGCCGGCCCAGATAACATCCCCAGGTGAGCACTTAGGGTTTGCTTGCGGGACTGGCTGATGTGTTTACAGACATCTACAATCTGTCCCTCGCCCAGGCCTTGGTGCCTACCTGCTTTTAGTCCACCACAATTGTGCCCCTCCCAAAGAAAAACACTGCGACCTGCCTGAATGATTATTGTCCAGTTGCACTTACACCAAATGTTATGAAGTGTTTTGAAAGTAAAGTTATGTATTACATAAAAAGGATGATCCCAGCCACTTTGGACCCACTTTAATTTGCATATTGCCAAAATCGGTCCACTGATGATGCTGTTAATACTGGCATCCACACAGCCCTCACACATTTGGAGGTTAAGAATTCATATGTGAAAATGCTATTTATTGATTACACCTCAGCATTTAACACAGTCATACGACTATGTCTCTCTGAAAAGCTACTTACCCTCGGACTGACACCCTCCCTCTGTAACTGGGGCTAAACTTCCTGACAGACAGACCATAGTCAAGGAAACCGGACATCAGGCATCCGAACTGTGAGCACAGGGATCCCCCAAGGCTGTGTCCTGAGCCCGCTGCTGTATACCATATTCACCTATGACTGTGTAGCCTGTCAAACCAATACCAGGATTATAAAGTTTGCGGATGATACTACAGTCATTGGACTGATCACTGGTGGAGAGGAAACATCATACAGAAGAGAGGTGGCAGGACTGTTGGCCTGGTGTCAGGAAAATAATCTCTCCTTAAATGTACAGAAGACCAAGGAGATGATTATTGATTGTAGGAGGAGGAAGGAGCAGCATACCCCAATTTACATTGGTGAGACAGAGGTGGAGAGGGTGAAAACCTTTAAATTCCTCGGAACCTACATCAGCGAGGATCTCACCTGGTCTCACAACACCCAGCAGCGACTGTACTTCTTAAGAAGGTTGAGAAAGTTTGGCATGGCAAGCGAAATCCTCAGCAACTTTTACAGATGTTCAGTTGAAAGTGTGATAACCAGTTCAATCACAGTGTGGTATGGAAGCTGCACTTTTCAGGATAGGAAAGCACTCCAGCATGTGATAAAAACAGCACAGTTCATATGTGGAGTAGCCTTCCCATAACTTCAGGATACTTACAGCAGGTCATCAGGAGGGCCCACAACATCATCAGGGACATCCACATCCACAACACAATCTCTTCACACTGCTGCCGTCTGGGAGACGGTACATGAGTGTGAAATCAAGAACAAAAGACTCAAACAGTTATTATCCACAAGCCATTAGACTCCTGAACAACACATGAAACACTATCTCCCCATTATCTTACTGACCGTTATCTTGATTGTTGCACAATGGAAATTTGCACTTTTTTGTATATATTCTGTCTGCATTTATATGGTATTTTTTGTGTAAGGTAGACTTGCAAAGTAAGAATCTCATTGTGTGGTCAAAACCGTGGAGTTTTACTGTGCATATGACAATAAATATTGTATCTTGTGTTTAATGGTGGTATCCATTTAGTGGTATCCACTATTCATTTAATGCATTTAAAGTTTTGTAAGTGCAGTAACAAACTCTGAAGGTGGCTGATAATAACAGTTTTAAAATGTTCAATAGCTATTCTACACTTCTTGGCATTTTATTGATAGACAAAAATGACGGGGAGATAAGACTGGGAAGGATCTAGATACGATGTGTTACAGACTCAAACCTAATTTTCCCACATGAGCACCAAAATGATAAAAATGGGGATCCCATGAACAAACCACTTAGAAATGAGCCCAACATACAAGAGAAGATAGATGATACAGTATATATAAAATTTTCCCAAAAATTGTTTGAGAAGTCATAGGCAAATACTTGTGGTACTAATAACTATTCTCCAAAAATCTGAACAATTTATACTTTCATGTAATTTAGTTGCACTGTATGAACGGTTTTGTGGCAAAAAAAAACAAACATTTTTTTTCATTAAACATAGTTAATGCAAATAGTTTTGGTGCCAGAAACTGTTTGCAAAACATTCATACCTTGAAGTCATAGAGTAACATCATAGCTGATGTAAACAGTTGAGAATTTTCGTCATTAGCATCGTCATTAGAACGGCCACATCTGAGGCAGTAAGTGCATTGCATTAAGTTTTCATCAACTTACAGGTTATAAAGTTTATTGTAACTATGTGAGCGATAAGTTTTTTCTGTATTTTGACCAAAATCTCATGTTATAAAAGATGAAGTGCTATGCACAGGATATTTAAGACAGTACTGGCTATGACTCGACGACAAAAAAAAAAAAAAACTGTACATATTATATAACTTGTTTCAATTGAGTCCTATAGAAATTAAAGCAAATAGTTTAGGTGGCAGAAATTGATTGCAAATAATTCATACATTAATTTCATAGTTGATGCAATTAGCTTTGGTGCCAAAAAAAAGTATAATTTACTTGCACTGTATCTAATATGAATAGTTTTGGAGCCAAAAATGATCTTTGAATATTCAATTCTTTTGTGTCACTTGTTAAGTGACATGCTGAAAACAGTATGGTGATGTAGAGAGTTCAGACAGCTGGGTAACACTCACTGCAGGAGGTCCTGGTCTGTGAGAGCCGAGCACTGCAGCAGCTGCAATATGTGTGAGGACTCCGAGGAGCTGCTCAGATCTCCATCCCTGCAGCTCTTCGCCGTCATCTTCGACAAGCTGGAGCAGCTGAGGGCCAGTTCCAGAGCGTCCATCCAACAGCGTCCTGGAGCAAACGACATAAGGCTGTAGCCCTCAGGTGGACTCCATATTGAGAAGGCAGTTTTGCAGAAGATAAATGCTTATGCTCACCATCAGATTCAGATGCTGCCCTGAAGATCAGGTAATTACTAGGCAAGGGTTGTGTGATGGAACCAACGGTTTCTCCTTTAGGACCCTAAAAAAACACAGACACCAATCAATCCCAACAATAAGGTCAAGAAAACATGTTCTTGAAGATGTTCTTGTCTAACCTTCATGGCCCATATGGACTTATCCAGCGGATGGTAGAGTTTGAAGCAGAATCCGTCCTTCTTTGAGGGTCTTTCGATGAGTTTGCAGGCGTTGAGAAGAATCGTTCCCACCCAGTGATCCGAACCGGGCGTCTTGTATATCAGGAGAATGCCAGGCTTCAGGATGCACCATAATTTCGTCCAGCTCTTCAATGATCCCCGAATCTGATACATCCAAGAACCACATCTTAAAGCTGTTGTGAAATGATTCATTGTTAGAATGAAAACCAATTAGGTTTACTAACCTTTAGCCAGTTGGACATAATAACCACACTTGGATCCTTTAGTGCACTGAACAGTTCATTGGCGACCCTCTTCTTTTCCTGGCGATAGTTCTTTTTCTGAACCTACAATATAAAAGGTTAAGGTTTAATGCATTGCTCAAACACCAGCTAGGGGGCGTAAGTGGGCAGCAAGACGTATAAAATGTCTAAAAACCTTGTTGAACACTAGAGTGCACCAAACTAAAGAGCAACCAACAAAAGATATACAGTAGCTGCAAGCATAAATTAGTGGAATCTAAAGATGTGTTTTTTAGTCATTTAAAAAAAGTTTTGGTTTGTTTTCTATGAATTCTCTGTTGAACAATTATATACCTCTTTTAATTTTTAAATCGCTTTTAATGCTTTTATTTTAGATTGAGGAGAAGAAATCTGCCAGTCAATGCAAGCATCACTCATCTCGAACATAATCATTTTTGTTTTCGTAAAAGGATAACCCAAAATCAACATTAGAGTCTATGAGTTGCACTGACGGCCTTACATTTTAATGTCTAGATTGAAAACTCAACAAATCTATGTACATTTTAGAGTTAGAAACATTTAAATTTATAACGGCTTTTGCCAAAGATGATGAAAAAAGAGGTTCATTATTTTAGTAATAACACTAACAAGACCAGTCTATTTTATATACTATTAAAGTAGTTCTTAATGTTTTGAATTGGCTTTATTATTGGCTTTTTATACTTTTAGTTCAGTTTTTTGTTTTGTTTTAGTAATATATTTTATGTGCTCTTTTTATTAGTTTTTTATTTAGCTTTATTTTTATTTCAGTTTCAGTTTTAGCTTTAGTCATTTTAGTAGTTCAATTTAGTTGCCATGCAACATTTATAATTTTTGTTTACATTTTTTTAATTGAACCTTTTCATCAAATACTGATAATTAATTTTATTTCAAGTAACAAAAATGGGTTTAATATTTATAGTTAACAATAACAACACTGGACGAGTGGTTCATTAGATAAAGATTTTTAAAGGATTCACAGAAAATTTCAAATACCAAAAACATTTTCACAACAGAATGTTAAGAAAGGTCCTTATTTGAGGCAAATGTGTTCCTACTTTCTAGTGAGATGTTTCCGTACATCCGTCCCAAAAATGACAAAAAAGCCCTAACCAGTCCCTAGCCACATGCAAAGTTTGGTGAGATAACATTTGTTGCTGTTCAAACTTCAAAGTAAAAAGATGAAAAACAAGCCAGATGAAAAGCTGGATTCAATATTTTTATAAATATTTTAGGATTTCCTCTGCTTATAGAGGAAGTGCCTGTACGAAGGTTCTGTGCCGTCCACCTGTTGACACCGCAACCAAGCTGCTGTTTTGAGAAACTGGGTCAGGAACTCAGCCTTGAGTGGGAAGCACATCATACCTTAAGCGATTCTTTCCTTGCCAGCTTCTCCGTGGGCGAGGAAGACTCCTTCTCCAAACCAATAAACATTCTGGACTCCGACTGAGGCAAAGAAGAGATTGCAAAACAGAAAATCCCACAAAAAGTTCACATGAGATCAAAATTGACCATGTTTGCTTTTTTAATACATGTTCATGATCTTAATATTCAATTCACCACTGCACATTATTCCCAAAAAAATAATAATAATAAAACAAGATTTGTAGTCATTTTGCTCCACCTATTAAGTGACTTGATAACATTTGACATTTTTCCCTCATTGAATATCCTTACATTACGGAAACAAAACGGCTTGCGAATGCCGTTTCATGCTCACTTTCCCATCATAATCATATTAAGTAAGTATATTAATTTAGAAATTGTAATTCAAATGAAGCAACTTCCAGCTACAACTCTTTCACACTAACTGCAATAGGAGCCAGGCTAAATGCAGCAGGTCTGTTTGGTCAGCTGTGGGTGTCAGTTGAACCATGGAGAAGACAACTTCCCTCTTAGGCTCAAATTAGCCTGTAAACCAGATGATTGAGTGTGGAGTCCAGAATAACACCAGTAATGTTATTTCACAGTTTTATATTCAGGGGTGTTACCAAAAATAAAACAATACAAATTTTACAAAATGTGACCTGATAAAGTATATAAATCACCAGTTTTTCTAAAATAACACCGTCCCAACTAGCCTAGAAATCTAGACGCACCCTAGCGGCAGCAAAATGTATTTCGCAGCCAGGTACGTCTAGCAACTCTCAATAAACCTTCTCGCTGCAAAACCCCAGATTGGGTCAGGCCAATCACGTTGTGTATAGAGTAGGCGGGGGCGGGCTTAACATACACGACAGAGTTGCGACGGTTACCTGGCTGCTGCTACTTGAAAACAAAGAATGGCGGCTGCTGATGGAGAACAACGGTCTTTCGAATCGGCTTTGGCCGCGACTCTGGAGGACTTGGAGTTAAGTTTTTCTTTGAGAAAAGAGCAAAGAACGGCACTTAAGTCATTCTTAAAAAAAGGAAGATGTGTTCGTCGTTTTGCCGGCCAGATATGGCAAAAGTTGAATATATCAACTAAGCTCCGCTGTTGGGAAAACGCTCTGGTTGGTTGAAGCGCTGTCCTATTGCGTGCAGAGGGAATTTGGAAGACAGCCGTTTATCCCGCCCCTCGGATTGAGCCGTGACTATGGTGAGTTTCCAGACCTAACATCTTGATGTAGGTCTGGCTTGCCAGGCTACGTCCCAACAGCAACACGAGGTAAAGTTGTAGCGGGAGTCCTTGTCTCTCTTGCCTCCCCTGACCCTATTGAGTTTTAACAGACCCCCTAAAGGGGAGGTTTGGTGGGAGGTAAGAGAATGAATGGGGGAAAGTCACTTTAGAGGAGGCAATGGCCGTGCCCGAAATCGCCCCATATACCCTTAAATGTACAGTAGGCAATTTTCGGAGAGGCTAGCAATAGCAAGTTAGCTTTCAAAGCATGAGAGCCCACCCTTCAGAGCATCTCCAGAGCAGAGTCTGAAAAGCATCACGAGAGACGGCGTTAAATTACCTCATGTCTCAAACCACATACCATTACAATAATGAATGTAATCAACTTACAGAGCTCTTAATTGTCCCACCTGATTGCTGCAGATTAATTTCACCATTGATAGTGTTGATATATGAACGCAAATCCGAGTCTGAGGATGTAAACCGCTCCGGATAGAACATCACAGGTTTCCATCTCGTAATTACGGTTACGACAAGGGGTGAAAGCAGCATAAGCTCATTGTTTTATTTCAGGAGGAACTAGCCTATAAAAGACGTCTGCTGTTTGTGTGTGGCGTTCGGCGACTGTCTGTCAACAACTCTGCATCGCCTTACAGACAGAGATGGGAAGTAACGAAGTACAAATACTTACTGTTACTGTACTCAAGTCGATTTTTCTGATATTTTTAATTTACTTTACTATTTATTTTTGTTACGACTTTTTACTTTTACTCCTTACATTTTTAACACGAATATCGGTACTTTCTACTCCTTACATTTACAAAATTGGCTCTTTACTTTTACTCCTTACATTTTTAACACGAATATCGGTACTTTCTACTCCTTACATTTACAAAATTGGCTCTTTACTTTTACTCCTTACATTTTTAACACGAATATCGGTACTTTCTACTCCTTACATTTTACAAAATTGGTACATAGTACATAGTACATAGTTTCCATGACAGAGATCAAGATAAATATTTTCATTACTACCTGGAGCTGCCAGTTTGCTAATCATTCAAATGATTTTTAAACAGCAAGCAAAAAATATGCCAACTAAGCGGCAGCCCTTCCAGGGAACTCAGTGTCCGAATTCACTCACTCGTTTTCATTCATTCTTCAAGTGGACTATTAGTGGAGTAATGTAGGGAATCGGGGGTGATTTCATACACAACTAATGCCTCCATCGCGCTATAATTGGTTTGTTAATCCTGTCTCTTATTTTTGTGTGCGTTTGTGAATCGTCTGAAAGAACAAAATGATGGCGTTAATGGGAAGAATATTTAAAAAGTAAGAAAACAACTTGTTTTCTTGCCCTTAATGCCCTTAAAACATGATTTGTGGCAGATTTTTTGGTGAGCAATCAGCTTGGTGAACTTAAAGGTACATCTTCATGTCTGTAACCAGTGTATAGAGAGTGATAACTGATGATCCAGAAATAAGTTGACTATTAAAAGAATAGCTGAACATCATAGCTGAACAATATTTGTTTAAATTATTACTGTCTTTAGTTATTTTTTTTAATAAATGTAAAAATGCTTAAAGCACTAACTTGATGAGATTTAAACTTGGTTACATTAAACAGATGATTAATAACATTGTTAATGTAAAAATACAAAACAAAAGTGGATTTAGTTTCTTTTCTTCTTCTTTTGATGTAACGTAATGTTTATTTTACCAGAAAAATGTGACAAAGTGTAACTGAGACATTTGATTTATATAAAAAAAAAAAAGAAGAGGACTTTGACTCCTCATTTCAACACACCACTGCGCCATATAAATAGTAAGTAATCAAAATATTATCAGAATATCCAACTAATAGTTACAGTAGTTGCAGGTGCAATGCTAAATGCTTTTTTTTTTCAGGCTTATACAAATGCGATGCATAAATGTTATAGTTCGATGTCTCACATGGGTGAATGAATGACAGGCTTTTACTCTAGATTCGACCATTAAAAACACATGATGCAGACAAATGCGTTTTATATGTGCCTGTTTTGGTTCTGATTTACTAAAAGCTTTTACCGCATGTAAAACAGTTTGAGCGAAATTAATAAGGAGGACTGTAATTGGTTGAGTTTTGACATGCGCTAATTGCAGGTCATTTCGCTTCGCATTAGCAGAGGTCTAGTGAATCCTTTAAGCTTTCATTTAGCAGCATTTGGAAATAAACTATTAGAAGGTTAACTAGTAAGCGGGTTGAAATGACAGATGTGTTATGGAAATGCTCTTCAACCAGCAAGTACAGTGAATTTTCATTCCCATCTGCATTATTTTGCCGTCACATTCCATGCAGGCAGTCAACAAAAGATGAACGCACCACGCTGCTGGGCGACCGGGCCGGGCTGACCTCATCCCTCGGTAAGGGCAAACCGTTCCGCTCCGTTTCATTACCTGGAGAACACACACATGCACACACACGCACGCACACACCCACACCAGCAAACGAACACCTCATTAATATCAAGGGCAATAAATTATAATCAACAGGACTATGAATACACATGTAACTCTACAGTAAATAACATTTTAGCAGTATATCAGGGGATATCAAAACATAGTCAGCTCAGTTAAAGATTAAAGGAAATATATTTTTTTACACTTTCTTTTTGTAGTACATGTCCCTTATTGTGCAGCTGTTCGTAGCATGTAGCTGTGTGGTTTCTATGATATTCTAAGTGGTTGTCAGGGCATTGCTATGCAGTTGCTATGGTGTTCTGAGTGGTTGGCAGGGATGGTTTGAAGCTAGGTTGTTCTAGAGCCATTAAAATCAGAGTTCTGACACTTAGGAATTGAGGAATGCGGAAGTAAAGCGTGTCATGGAGCAACCAATAGTTCCAAACAACCAATAGTTCCAGCATTGAATCCCATTCATTTCAGTGTTTCCCAATTACACTCGCTGGAAAGTTGATGAAATTACTGCATATTTTGAGATTTTATTGCATTAATTAGTTGAAGCCCGTTATAGTTAGATCGTTAGACTCTAATTGCAGTTAGATAACATGAGCAGCACTGCAACAGCAACTGACCAGATGCTAGCTGTCATATTTTAACAGTTTTAATCTCTCTGCGATCTTTCTCTCCAAGTAGGAGGTCGAAGAAGTTTCGTATAGCGCCTGGATATATAATAAAGAGTTGAATGCAATTGCCTTGTTATATAAAACACTATTTAGAACTTATTTCTTGGGTTAAATTCAGTATGCTAGCATCATTAATTTATATTCACCTGTTGTGTGAATGCTTAGGAGTATCATAAAATAACATTAGGATGTTAACAACATCAAGGGCACTATTTCAACAAACTAAGCACATGGTCTAAAGCGCAGGGCGCAAGCGCACTTTGGGCGTGTCTGAATCCACTTTTGCTAGTTTAACGACAGGGAAAAATGGTCGGCGCACCCGGCGCTTGGTCTAAAAGTGTTGTTCCTATTCTCATAATGAGTAATGGGTGTGTTTTGGGCGTAACGTGCAATAAACCAATCAGAGTCTCATCTCCCATTCCCTTTAAAAGCCAGTTGTGCTCATGCCATGGCAGATTCGCTATTTACATGGTGGAATTAACAAGCGGAAAGACTGAATGCTTCTCGAGCGAGGACACGGATCTGCTCGTGCGCGAGGTTAAAGGCCATGTTGCAGGTTAACAACCACTGTCGATTAATGGGTACATAAATCACTCAAGATATGTATATCATTTTTAAAATGTCCCAAAAATGGCCTTAAAGACTATTTTTTTACGTTTTTGGTATTAACGGTTTTTTTACGCAACTCGGTGATGACGTCACGTTGGGGAGAAGTGGAGGAAAGGTAGCCTCAGCCTAGTATTATGGTGCGTTCAAAGTCATCTCGTATAGATCGTATTTACGAGTTGAACGCCACCACAATGTCGTAAATACTTAATAATTAAATGCATGGTCCGAGGAGAATGAGTGGAGAGTTGGTGAAGTGTTCTGGTGAGTTGCTATCATTTAACAACGCAGCAATGAGCACTGGAGCTAGTCTACGAGCAGCAGTGCACAATAACGCCACTTTTTTTTTCTTTTCATCTAGAAATAGAAGGCATCATGCTAGCTATATGGGTGTTTCTAAGCGTTTATCTCTTCCTCCGGTGAAAATGTTGTTGCAAACGTAGCCGCCGCATGTCTGTCGCTGTGTTTGGCAGGTGCTTGTCTGGGCGCCAGCGGTGCCGTCCCATGGAAACTGCGCTGGAAAGCTTGTGCTGTAGGGAAGTGAGTGTGTTTTGGTCGCTGGTCGAGGAGCTCACCCCGCACCAGATGTGACGTGCCTCACTCAGCATCCAGAGTTTTTACACCCAGCCCAAACAGTAGTTCACCATTGTCAATCTACCTACTATATATTTCTATATATTTATCTATCTAGCTGCTAGCTATCTATGCTATTGCTAACGTTATGCTATCTGGCTGTCTGCCTATCTCTCTATACTAGCCTATCTATCTATCTATTTATCTGTCTGTCTATCTATATCTATTTATTTATCTATAATCTGCGCTAACGTTATCTGAATACTCTCGTCTGCTACTCGTCTCTCTAGTCACTCTCAATGCGGGCCGCGGGCTTTGGTAAATTCTCTCCCCAACGTGACGTAATGGCATTGTGGGGGAAAGGAGAGTCGTTGCAAACCGCTCTACTTTTTCGTATTATATTCCGCTTTGTGATACCCAACGACATAAAATACAATGGATAATTGTATTAAATGTTTATTACCAACAAGTAAATAGCACAAATTCGATGAAAAAAAAAACCTGCAACACGGCCTTTAAAGCGCAAGCAGACCATCTACGGGACAAGCCGGACTCCACCATACATATTAATCTTTTACATTCAGTCAGTTTTCAATTAACCGACTATGTTTAAGTTAAAACTTGCCAAGACAGGCATTTTGACATATTTTTGTGTGTATTTGTCCTTTTAAGCGCATGCCCGAAGCCCAACGTAGCCTATAGGCTTCTTGTCCGTGATTAAGTGGTTGCCAGGGCATTGCATTGTGGAATATTTAGGGAAGCTAAATGCACTATGAATGAGGTTTTATGATGAAAAACCATACTGCTCTTGAATTCTTTAACACAATTGTTTACCATAACCGTAGTTACTTAGAAGCAGTAAGCTCCTCCATGTCTCTTGTGCTCAAAGGATGTAATGCTTCCACACATTTAAGAATAGAATGGATACCTGGGCTGAGCGGGTACAGTTCATGGTCTCCTCCATAGGACAGGTTGCGGGTCAATAGACGCGGGTCGATCTGAGGAGGTGACGTGGCTGTGGGACAGAGAGAGAACCGTCTGCGGAACAAGTTCTCCTCCTTCATTGTGTCAGCCAGTCTGTCCACCTGCAGGAGAAAGGAGGAATATCATTATAGTGTGAGGCAGCATAATGCACTGAAATACTAATGGATCATCACACACATACACACAAATTAATGTTAATGCTGCGGTGTTATGCAGCCCTTTTCCATAACAGAGGTAATAGATAATCAGCAAAGCAAAGTGGGAGTGTGTGAGCAAATGTATGTCCGGATGAAACTGTTCCAGAAAGCTTATGCAACACAAAAATGGATGCTAAATGAGAAGAGCAGCAGACAGAATCTAAATATTTTAAGACGAAGTCTATAAATGTGAGTTTGCAAACTGACCTGATTCTAGTGAGGAGAGTGCCATCTACAAGAAAATAATGGCAAGAAAACAGAACTTTCTAATGTGTTGTCCAAGAAAATTACTCTTATAAGTCCATCCATGTGTATATACAGATTTCAAAATCAACCACAACCAATGGCACAGTATTTTTTTGTTATTTAAAGGCCACATTAGTAATATGCGCCTATAGGCGGGTTCACTACAATCTGCTTATTACACACACAGGGATGCGCAGCAGCACAAAAACATGCCAAATATTAAAAATAAAAGGATTACAATGTAAAAGATTATTATTGTGTACATAAAGGTATGGTGGAATCCGGCTTGTCCCGTAGATGGTTTGTTTTGCGCTTTAAACTCGCGCACAAGCAGATCCGTTTCCTCGCTAGAAAAGTGTTCAGTCTTTCCGCTTGCAAATTCCGCCATGTAAATAGCGAATCCGCCATGGCACGAGCACAACTGGCTTTTAAAGGGAATGGGAGATGAGACTCTGATTGGTTTATTGCACGTTACGCCCAAAACACACCCATTACTCATTAAGAGAATAGGAAAATCCTTTTAGACCATGCGCTTAGATCATTAAAATAGAAGTCCTAGAAACTTACATACCTTACCTTTAAAGGGGTCATATAATGCCATTTTTGTACAAGCTAATCTGATTCTTTAGGGTCTAAATTAAAAGTTTGTAATATACTTTAATTAAAAATTCTCATTAGTATTGTAAGAAAACACTAATTTTACCTGGTCAAAAACAGCTCTGTTTTCAGCACGCCGTTTCAGTGCATGTGTCTTTAAATGATAATGAGCTTTGCTCACCCCGCCCCTCTGTTCTGTGCGTACACCGTTTCTAACACAATAACCACGTGTTGTTCATTATAAACGTGGCATTATGAATTATATTGAGAAGGTCGTACATAGAAAACATGCCGTAATGTACCTGAGTGTAAACCTTAGACGCATTCATCGTGAAGCCTGCAGCAAGGTTTGCAAATTTCGCAAAGATTAATATAAATACTAATATAAAGGTTAATAAAACATTACACTCACATCTTCTGGAGGTTCAGCAGGAACACGTTGGTACCGATCCGTTTTTTCTCGTTTGTAAAGCTGTCTGGTGTGAAATGATTCGCGCCCCCCGTGAGGGAATCCCCGCGTCAATCCTTTGGGCATATCGCTTCAAAAACAAAACTCAGCCACTGCATCTATAACGGCTCAGATTTAGGAACATCCAAATAATTGCTGTGTTCCTTATTACATCTAAGAACAGAACACCACAATCGCTTAGACGCCATTCTACTCCAGCATATCAACAATGGCGGACTACTATGACGACGGCTGTCACAGCTCGCTCAGGGCGGGTCTTGTGTTGAAACACGGCTGTCAATCACAATAGCGGGAGGGGCGTACGATCTTATGACGTCACAATATCGAACGGCTTGATTTCAGAGATGGTCAAACATATAAGGAGATTAAAACAAAACCACTGGATGGATTTTTATCATGATAGGATGGTTGTGCACAGGCACTGCCAACAGACATTTCAGTGCAATCAACTTGTAAAAGTGCATGTACCATTATATGACCCCTTTAATTATTCACTAAATCACTCCATTACCCACATGCATTCTTTAGATAATTAGGTTTGAAATCTAGGGCTGTGAAATGAAAGGTTTAAGGTTACATAAGATGACACTAATCAAAGTAGCAAGTCTAAACAGCATGGGCTTTTAGTTGCAGAGCATCTGAATCAAGTTCCCAGCATCATTCCTTCTCATGTAAAGGAGCTAAAAATAGTCTTTCTGCTGCAGTGTGGGTCTGACGGGGGGTGTGGGAGCTGCCGTCTGTAAGGTGCACAGTTACAAACCCAGCTCTACCTCTCTTTCTCTCACCAGTGCTCTGCAGGGTAATGAACCCCACCCTGCATGTGGCCAGGCAGCCAGATGAACCAATCACAGCTCAGGGCAGGACGGGATGGATTCAATTGGCCGTGCATCTGGCTGCTGTTCAGTTTTACTCTGTTTATAAGACTATGAGCGGCAGAGAGATGAAAACACATCCTAAATAGACTAAAAAAATAGAACACCCTGCAAAAAGAATGTAGAAAAGCCCTTTTATATACATGAAAATGACGAAAGAGATCTCTTTAAAGGTGAGGTTTGCAAAAAAAAATGTCAATGTTAAAGGAACAGTTCACTCAAAAATGAAAATTGTTTACTCGTTTCATATTCATTTGACTTTCTTTCCTCCATGGATAACAAAACAATAAAATAAAATAGAAATGAATGACGACCAAGGCTGTCAAAAAGGACAGAATGACTCCAAGTCGTATAGGGGTCAATGATGTTATTTTTGTCCAATCTAATCAGTTATTCAAAAAAAAAAAAAAAAAATGCAATTCACACATACTGTACAATGACTTCAGTGCAAAAGTTTCTATAATGAGCATGTTTTTAGATTCTGTGTTATTAGACTCGGACAGAAATAATATTCATGGATGAGATTATCAACGTTACTGTAGTATGAAACTGGAACGATTGCTAACTTTGATTACGCCGCAGACACCGCTTCCGCTTCTTCCAGTCAAGCGTATGTGGGGTAATGCAGCGCTGTTTTATAATTTACATTTCTCTGTTGAAAATGATGTTATAACTGAACTATCTGAACTCTTGACTTATCTATGTTCCATGTCTCCAAATGTTATCATGCTGGGTGATTTTAACATTCATATAGATAATGTCAGTAATACATTTACAAGTGAATTTTTATCATGTTTGGATTCCTTTGGTATGCAACAATTTAACACACTCCCCACTCATACTAAGGGGCATACTCTTGATCTTGTTTGCGGTTCTGGTATAACACCTTATAATTGTACTGTTTCTAATCTGTCCATATCAGATCACCTGCTGGTGTCCTTTTGTGACAGTTTTTAAGGTAAACCCGTGTTGTCAGATCACATTTCGGAATATTAAGAACATTGATGTGCCTACTCTTGCTGATGAACTTGCCATCTTCGCCAGTAAATCTGATTTCTCTACTGTTGATGAACTGGTTACATATTACAATGATAGACTGAACATGATTTTAGATGAATTCGCACCTGTGAAAACTCGAACAGTTTCATTTGTACATTCAGCTTCTTGGTTTACACCTGAACTGCGTGAACTTAAAACTAAAGGCCGTAGGGTAGAGCGGTTGTACGTCAGGTCTGGCCTTACTGTTCATAAAGAAATGTATTCTGAACATATTCAAAATTATAAAAATGCACTGTCCAAAGCTAAATCTGATTACTACTCCAACAGAATTGGAGTTAGCAATGGGAACTCCAGGTCTCTTTTCTTGGTGGTAAACAATATTCTGCAACCACCTGATTCTTTGCCATCTGATATGTATTCCATTGACTTTTTTTTGCATCTAAGGTTGAAAATGTACATCAGCAATTACTTACTGGTACTTTCCACAAAGACTCCTGTCAGTCTATCACTCACACACCTCCCCACTCCATTTTCTCTACCTTTACACTACCAACTACTTCAGAGATAGTGGGTCTGATAGATAAATCTAAATCTTCGACTTGTCAGTTAGACCCCCTACCAACTCCTTTAGTGAAAGCTTGTTTACCAGCCCTGTCGCCATTGATTACAAAAATTGTTCACGCTTCACTTGTTTCTGGCTCTGTATCTCCATCTCTTAAATCTGTTATTATTACTCCCATACTTAAGAAACCAGGGGGTGATCCATTTAATTTTTTCAAATTTACCATTTCATCCATATGAACATCTTTCCAATAATAACTTGTATGAACAATTCCAATCTGGTTTTTGTACCCACCATAGCACTGAGACTGCTCTTGTCAGAATAACCAATGATCTACTGCTGGCAGCTGACTCTGGGCTTTTAACCATACTTGTGCTTCTTGACTTGAGCGCTGCCTTTGATACTGTCTCACATAAGATACTTCTTGACAGGTTAGCTTCTATTGGGATTACTGGCACTGCTCTTTCTTGGTTTAGGTCATATCTATCTGGACGCAGTCAGCATATTCAATTAAAACGTTTAGATCAAGAACATCTACAGCAGGGGTGGGCAAACTTTTTGGCTCAAGGGCCACACTGGGTTTTAAAATTTGACAGAGGGCCGGCCCAGTAGCAGATTATAAAACACGATCTCATTAAATTGCGTATCTTTATACCACGAATTTAAATTCTCGTGCCATTTATACGCCAAAAATATATTTTTTTTGCGTGCATATGCTGCGCACTGTAAACCCTTTGGTTAGGATTAGGGGTGCAGAGTGCGTGCCTATTACACGCTATTAAAGGGATAGTTCGCCCAAAAATGAAAATTCTGTCATTTACTCACCCTCAAGTTGTTCCTGTATGAATTTCTTTTTTCTGCTGAACACAAAAGAAGATATTTTGAAAAATGTCGGTAACCAAACAGTTGATGGACCCCATTGACTTCCATAGTAGGAAAAAAAATACTATGGAAGTCAATGGAGTCCATCAACTGTTTGGTTTACCCGAGATTTTTCAAAATATCTTCTTTTGTGTTCAGCAGAAAAAAAGAAATTCATACAGGTTTGAAACAACTTGAGGGTGAGTAAATGATGACCGAATTTTCATTTTTGGGCGAACTATCCCTTTAAGTGCGTATCATATGCACGCGAAAACTGCGTTTCATAAGAACTACAAATACAATTCGTGGTATTCGCACTTTCATGAGATCGGGCTGGGCAAACACATTTACGTTGTGGCAACGTCTGCGCGAAATTCAACAACTGAGAGACGACATTCTGACAATACATTTTTTTTATGCTAGATATCCCCCATTTAGCATGTTATGTTTTGAGGTTAATTTTTAAAAAACGAAAATTTGGAAAAAAACGAAATAAACGAATATACAAATTTATTTTAAGTATAATAAAATAAAACATAAAAAGCAAATGCAGATCAGAACATTTAATGAACAAAACCGGGTTCTGTACATGGCAGACGTCAGGGGAGCGTAGTCGAAAGCCGGGCGATAAAGGTTTTGTAAACGGAATCAGTCAGGAGGATACATCCACAAATCCAGAGTAGCAAAACTAAATAGCAGAAAAATCAAAGGAAAAACTTAACGTGTGCAAGCGGTTACCAAACATTTTTTTCTCTGTGAGTTTTCAAAAAAAGGAAAAAACATTAACGTGCACCAAGTCTATGCGCTTAAGTTGCTGTCTGTTTGGTTTCCATGGTGACGCGTCTAGCTTGTTACGTGACACACCGCAGCCACAACAGCGCTGAATGAATGATGATCTGCTTTTATGTCATTTTTCCTTTTTTTACATTTGTTAGCTATGGCATGAAATATCTGATATTCCGATTGTCAGATATATGCAACGCAATTTATATATAACGCAAAGTATTGCAAGAAAAAGGCTAAATTAATGCGATCTTAAGACAATTTTTTAAATACTCGACGGGCCGGATTAAACAGCCTAACGGGCCGTATGTGGCCCGCGGGCCGTAGTTTGCCCACCCCTGATCTACAGTCACCACTGGTGTTCCCCAGGGTTCTGTTTTGGGCCCGCTTCTTTTCAATATTTATATGCTCCCTCTTGGTTATATTTTGAGGAAATATGGTATTAAATTTTCACTGTTATGTGGATGACACCCAACTTTACATGTCTGCCAAACACACTGGGTCTTTTCCTACCTTCTACTGAGCACATTTCTCCAGTTCTTCAGCAATTGCACTGGCTTCCAGTAAAGTATAGAGTTGAATTTAAGATATTGCTACTTACTAATAATCTACTTACGTGCACTTCATAATCTTGCACCCCAATACCTTACTCAGCTTCTCCATGTTTACACTCTTTCACGTGCTCTCAGATCTTCATTTTCAATTTCTCTTGTGGTACCTCGGATTCGACTAACTACCATGGGTGCCAGATCTTTTAGTTATGCTGCCCCCCCACCGGGCAGCTACTCTCTTCCCCTTGATGTTCGCAATAGCGATTGCTTGTTGACTTTTAAAACGTGTCTTAAGACAAATGTTTTATACAGGCTTTTTTATAACATGTTTTGAGTCTTTACTGCACTTTATCTATGCGGCTTGTTTGTTGTGTGTTTTGTCTAATGTAGTGATTTGTATATTGCTTGTGAGGTGACCTTGGGTTTTATGAAAGGCGCCATTAAATAAAATGCATTATTATTATTATTATAACATTACTGAGCTAGATCGATATTAGAATATCATATTAATAAATACTGGATGGCTTGCGTTGTTAAATTGCATGCAATTAATTTTAAAACATATTGTATGACGTAGAAAATGCTGCATTACTGTTACTAAAAATAAAGCTGCATCTGATTATGTTATGTTAGCCACTTGACAAAAAAGTGTTTTTCTCTGAGGCGGAAAATCAGTGTTGAGCTATAACAATGATACGTTTTCTGTCTTTAAATGTATCCAAACATTTGTTCCCTTGTCTAATAAAACATATAATATATTAAAGCGTCTTTGGCGTTTCCATGGTTTCTGCAAAATAAAACCGTAAATCGAGGGTAACGCAGGTATGGCGTCACTGACCGGCGACACGATGACACCATCCGTGTCCTGGTTAAAATTGCTTATTTCTAGGATAATGTAAGTACACAAGTCAACAAAATACATAACACTATTCTAGTGGGTTTTGGATATTTGAATCCAAATATCTTACATATTGTGCCTTTAAGACTTTTCATTTGATGGTTACATCACATTTTTCATTCAGTCATTCAATGTAGACTTTTCTTAAAAATGGTATAAAAGTTTAAACCAATTTGCCTACAAAAATGACATCTTTGTAATGTTAAATAAAAATGTCTTTGTGAGACAAAGACCTGGCTGATTGGCCAAGGGGCATTTCATGGACTGTTTCAAAAGCTCATTTATTGAAATGACAATTCCTACACTGAAATGGGCATGGCTAATAATGATTGTAATTCTAAATTTAACAAACTGCCACATTCAATTTTAGATTTAGGAGAACAAGCGCAGATCTAGTGGTGGTTTGCAATAAAAGTGTCAGGAAAAATAATACACTGCCATTATTCATACAAAAACAGCCTAAAGTTTTACAGGCGAGCCATTCATTTCTTGTGACACTCTTGGAGTCACTCTATATTTACAGAGAAAAACTGTAAAAAGGCTCATTGTGCGTGCGTGCCTGATTCGTGCAAACAGCCATTGTTTAGATGTTTCCATTCATAGCTGGCAGTCATCATAATTTGATGAGGGTTTTGACCCTGCATGCCTGCACTATGATCCACTCTTGTAATCTTTAAACTGAGATGAGTAAATGAATGGTAAAAATCTGAACAGAACAACAAGAGCGAAGCCAAGCCACCGTTGGCCCAGCCTACCCGAGCGTCCGTCCTCCTGTGACCCGGCAACTCTTGATTTAAGGTCTGGCACTCCACAGCAGCTTCAAAACACTCCCTACTGAGACTTCAGAAGAAAACCAGCCTTTATCCTGGCAGCTGACATCTTTAATCGCTTATGAACAAAGCCAGCAAAGAGACTAAATCCCGAGAGAGGTTGACACAGCTAGCTAGCACGGCTATGACAACTAAATGGATCTCAGTGTAAAAGTACCAGAATGAAGTTAGAGAACACTTTTGCCTAATACACTTTTTAGCTCAGATTCTTATTGCAATGTTCCTTTGCATAAAATCGCAAGTATGTAGTATCTATGTCTTGGCCTGTATAAAAGGTGTTTGTTGTGTTTGAACTGGTTTTGAGGATGATAATCTTGCTGAGAACTCATCTTTAGAGAGCATGCTTACCGTTAATGAAAGGTTGTGTGTTAAGGCCTTATATAGAGATGGTTTGGTCATTTTGGTAATTTAGTCATTTGTTTAATGCAAATTACTAACCTTGAGCTTGCAGTTGCTCATTTATAATACTCCAAATTCATTAACATTAGAACGAGTTTGAGAACAAATTCATGTGCATACGCATTTTTTGCGAATTCCAGCAGGCGGAAACTTTTCGTGAGAAGTTCTCCTGTGTGTGTAAAGACTAATAAACCGCACAATTATTAGTGTATGATGAAAGAATCTAGGCAAAAATAATCAACACATGTGTTCAACAGAGTTTCACTAAATGAAAAGATTTAGTAAACCAGCCATATTTACTAAACAGGGCAAATTGGCGTGAAAGCGCAATTCCAAAAAAGCTCAGATGGGAGTGGAAAGCTACTGACGTCTTAATTACGACGACAAATTAAAGAACAGAGACGCAGTCAGATCATTTCCATAATGACCAAGGAGCAGCGCAAATTACCGTCTGGTTTAAGACGCGCTTTTTTGGTGCGTTAAATAATAATACCAGTAAATTGACTAGCGAAAACCGTAGTAAATCCCCTATCCAGGTCTTTGTGCCACACACAAAGACATTTACAAAGTTTTCATTTAACATTAGAAACAAGCTGTTGGTAAATATGGTCCTTAAGATATTTATTTATTATTTATATGCACCAATAAAAATGGATTTTAATAAACAGCCATGCTTACATTAATTGGTATTTTACTAAAACATAAAATAACTATTTCTGAGTGATGACACAACTTAATCGCTGGTTTTTACCAATGAATTGAAACATGCAATTATAAAGGAACTGATTTATGGATACTCCGACAGATCAGTATCGGTCGGATAATTACACTCTGTGACTCGATTGGTAGTCACTTAAGTTGGTCGATCTCACAAATTTTTATGACGTGAAAGCGTGATTTTTTCCGCCAAACCGGTTCATCAGAAATTCCGCCCTGCAGAGATTTCATTGGTTAAGGTTACAGTGACGGGTTGGTTTAGGGATCAGTGTTTAGTGTAGGCAATCAGTATAGTGATTGACATGACCGATGAAATCTAGAATTGCCTGCATGGTGGGATTTTCGCTGAACTGGTTTAAAAAAAAAAAAAAAAAAAGAATAAATCACGTGATGTAAAACCGTAAAAAGTCGCTGCCAACACGCCGTTGAGATCATGATCCAATGTTTTCCACTCTCTTACAGCTTGCGTGTGCTTGGAATGGATCGATCCCTCAGATTGACAAGTCTTGATTTACCGTGCGCCATAGAATAGGAGCGCACAGATGAAACCGTGCTGGAAGATCATCACTCATCAACTAGGATCTTACTACTTGTTACTTATTCTATGTAATTATAAATATGTCTATGCTTTGTGGCGTTTACACATGTAATTATTTCTTATGTTAAGTAAAACATTCCCTTGTTTGGAGTTTTTTTTTTTGAGAATAAAGGGTAATAAATTGCATCTCCTTTTCTGGAGTTTTCTCAGAAGAGTTGTTACCTAGTTCACACATAATCAAAACCTATTTTCTTCGTAATTTGACACCATGCACTTGACGATAACTTGTTTTTTTGCCTTCAGGGTGTTAGGGGTTAAGCAAATTTTAACCCCATGCTTTCACCCCTCCAATATCCATTAGCTTTGTGACATGATCCTGTTTGACAACTGAGTGAACGTCTGTCTGTGGATCACTGGACCGCCCAGTGTACAGACGGACTTCACGCCTGCTGGGTTCAGATAATCTCCACCCTTACTGGGCTTTTAATCCAACTCCTAGCACTGGATTTAAAGCCTGGCCAAATGACCTATTTACTACTGTTGGCACCACAGCAGCAGACAGAGCATGACATATCTCACAACACAAGGTCTTTGACATATATCGTGTGGTGGCCTCATTTTCACAAACCGAAGCTTCCACTGAAGCAGAAAGAAATACATAGGACTGAATGAAACATAAAGAATGGAGACTTTGATATGTACAAATGGATTTAGTTAAATGGTGAATGGATTGACAAAGTCAACATGTAATCAAACTGATCAAATTAATTTCCTCAATACACGTTCCTGGTCTTATTGTGCATGATTAATCGGTGCACATAATAATAATAATAATAAAAAAAAAACTTTTATCAAAATGTAATAGCTTGTTCTAACTCTTAAATGACTTTCCTTTTCAGAGTACTTTTTCTACCTATTTTTCCTTTCCCAATATCAGGAATTATTATGCTTTTAGGGAGTCACACCAAATTAAATTTTACTACCTTATCTAACTTGACTTGTCATGAAAAATATCTGATATTTTGAGAGACTTTTTGACCTTGACACACAGTTATGTGGGTCTACAGTGGTCCTCGCTATGATATCCAGTGGTGAATGAAGTACACAAATCAAACACTTCACTAAAAGTATAGATACCCTAATATAAACATATATAAAATACAATATTCCTTTTCAATTTGACTAGATTTAGAAAAGTAGACTTGATTTTTAAATATAGGCAAGTATTAAGAGTAAGAAATTACTGAATGCACTGAAAACATTATTTTATTTATCAATTTTATATACTCCATCCTACAATTGTAACAATGCTATAGAGAGGAGATTAGGTATAGACATAGGTGCGGGAGCTTTATTCAAAGAGTGCAGGACAACTGGGAAAACAGGATACAGTCTTTAGAATAGCTCATAAGTTTAACATAGGCATATCCACAGGAGGTTCTCAAAAAGTTAACTCAGCATTCATCCATAATACCCGTCAAGGTCATTTCAGGAACCAGTGGGTGAAGACATAAACCAAAACTCATGACAGAAAAGTAGTCACTGGCAAGTTCACAAAATCACATTTCTTCAGAAGCAGGGATAAAAGTCGAAGTAGAAGATCTCAAATAAGGAATGAACCTCAAACAGAAATGCATACTCAGTCTCTTTGCATACAACTGAAATGAAGTTGCATACAGCTGAACTTTTTTCAGCTTTTCAGCTATATATTATCTCTTTTTCTAATAAATAAAAATAGGGCATTTCATTTTCAAGAATTTAATTCTTTTAATGAGCCTTTTTTCTTCAGTATGACAGTTGTACAATTTTTGATGCCATTTTTAATGTTTTTTGTTTTTTAATAACTTGATAAATCAAAAATAGCATAAATTTACTAACTACTTTAACATCCAATTTTCAAAATCCAATTAATTCCAGATTTTTTTCTGTAATTGAATATCCTGTCCCTCAAATTACCAATGACTTTAATTTGGTCAAAAATAATATTGCCTTTTTGTTTGGTTAGCATGAGCGTAAACTATACCAAACAACCAGGGCAAGGTGTTGGGTTTCTTATAAGTTAAGAAAACGGAATGTCTATTTACACCCAATGCAAATAGGCTGCCTTGTTGGCAGAGGCTATTTACATTAACCCCGCCCCCCACCACTGTCTAAGCCAGACAAAATGACAAAAAACCCGCTGATAACAGGATCGATAGTGTGGAAAGTACGGCTGGTGACGTCAGCTGTTGACTCGACTGACCTGAGTTCCAATCCGTCTTTTTCCGAACTCATTCTTTTCCCTTTTCCCATTGCATATCAGCTTGGAGAGGAGTTTACTTTAAATAAGAATTCTGAAATATTTGAAAAGTGGAAATTAAGTGCCTAATGGGTATTTAATAGTGGGAATTGTGTTTAATAGGTAGGGTTAGGGTTAGGGGTGGGGTATCTGTATAAAGTATAAATAGCATCTAACAACTATTTACACTTAGTGCACAGAAAATACTGCTATTAGTGCAAATAGCTGCTGCCTTCATTTTTTTTAAATCCTAACCCATCATGATTTTAAACTGGTTAAACCGGCTTAAGACATACACCTGAAGGCGATACCTTCATATTAGCATGCTTAAGTCGGACTGAAGTTTGAACCTAAAGGTTCTCAAGTGTGCTAAATGGAGATCAGGGTGGTATTTTTGGGCCCTCACATGGGAAAAGTCTAAAAACATTGGCTTCCCACTGAGTCTCTTTAAATAGACTGACAGTAAGGCCCCTGCACTCTCGGCTCCATTAATGATGTGTTCTGCCTCATGGGCTGCCATGACCAATAACAAGGTCACTCTCAACTAGCTTGTACCTTCATCCTGGGGGCTGACAGTGCTCATTCTGACTTTCTTGTCTGAGAAGCAGCAATTACGTTCCTTGAGAGGCTTGATTAGGTGCTATTCAGGGACACAGCCGCTTAAAGGAACTGAGCAAATGTTGTTCTTGAAGGCCAGGGTAACCCCTGAATGCCACAGAAATATATTCTTAAAGGAGAACTCCGGTCAATTTTAACATTGAGCTCATTTTTTTGTAAATTTGGAGTGCTGTCAATACAGAGAACAACGACAAAAATCGGTGTTGCCTACACCGTGTTATCCTGTTTTTAAAATTTGCACCCTGTTGACTTCAATGGGGCAAGTTTTAAACCTGCTTTTAGCATCTTAACATCCTTGATGTGTCATTACAAGTGCACAGGTCATGTGAGTGATTCCTTCAGAGTGAACACGGGTGTTAATTCAGCCAGCGCACATACCTGTATTTACTTCCCGTTTTCGGTCAAAGTCCACTGTAGTCGATTGTCGAGTTCACGTGCATAGGTTTAGTTACCTATGATCACGCACGTGAACTCGACAATTGACTACAGTGGACTTCGACCGAAAACGGGATGTAAATACAGGTATGTGCGCTGGCTGAATTAACATCACTTTTATACATATCTTTCACATCTACTGTAGTCAGATTCACCCGTGTTCACTCTGAAGGAATCACTCACATTAGCTGTGCACTTGTAATGACACATCAAGGATGTTAAGAGGCTAAAAGCAGGTTTAAAACTTGCCCCATTGAAGTCAACAGGGTGCAAATTTTAAAAAGAGGATAACATGGTGTAGGCAACACCGAATTTTGTCGTTGTTCTCTGTACTGACAGCACTCCAAATTTACAAAAAAATGAGCTCAATGTTAAAATTGCATGGACCAGTACATTCCTCAACATTTCTCTTTTTGTGATCCACAGAATGAAGTTTAGGGAAACAGTTTTGGATTGATATGAGGGAGAGTAAATAATGGCATTTTTGGGTAACTATTTTTTTGAGGTATTGAGAAAAACCAAACAACACAAGCTCTGCAGTATTGAATGCAGGCTCTTATGAAACACGATTGTGTCCACTAGTGAGGTAGAGCTTTAGTCTAAGAGTTTTATTTATTCATTGGCGTGTGCTGCATTAGAGCACAGCTAATGGTGCCATGCCTGTACCTCAGCACTATTTTGAGCAGGTTGTGTCTTTCCATCATAACCCAATCACATCACACACTCTATTTAACACAGACTTTAATGTGTCTTATGTAGGTCAAAGCAAATGAAAGAGAATTCAAAGACTTCAGTAAAATATCTCCCTCCCTCTTCTACCACCCCACATAGCCTAATTTCTGCAGTTTTTTGAGGTTTCCGAAATTAAACCCTGTTTCTTATCCTTCCCGTTCACATTCCAATCAGCACTAATTGCAATCAAGGACAGTGCTAAACATAATTGCATTCTAAACTAAAGTGTTTTAGGGTACGTTTACACACCAACAATGTACTAAATACAGAAAAGTTGTTCCTTTGCGTTTTTCGCGTACAGATGACAATCTTGTCAAAATGATTACTGTTCACATGAATTCGTGAAAACAACTAAAAACGCTGTATTATTCATGCCAGGCCAGTAGATGGCAATGCCACTTTGTAAAGAAACACTTCGTGCCTATAGATTGAGCATGTAATATGCATGCGCATGATGTCACCATTTTCACAAATTCAGGATTTTGTTGTTTACACGGAGAAGATAATGGTTTCGTTAAAAAAAAAATTGCACTTTGAAACCAGTTTTCAAAAGTTTGTGTTTTCAGGTCCCCAAAACTCAGTTGTTGTGTAACACACGCTGCATATTTAAACATTTATAACAGCATAAATAAAAGGTACAACTAATACTTGCATGTTTTATAAATACTAACATTTAAATAACATGACTCTTTCACATTAATGACTTTTTTCATATTACAGTAATGACAATTGTACCTAATTGTGATCAATTAATGAAATGATGCCCTTAAACAATGCTAATAGTAAAATAAAATAAAATAAAATCCCATTTCTTTCTTTTGGTTTTGGGATGAAATATGGCCTGGACATGCGCTTGCACACTCAGTACTGACACCAAATTCCAGATTTTCCTAGACAAAAAGAACAGTCTTTTGCTGCATTAGATTAATCTGAATTTTTCACATGTTAAAGTGCTGATAGAATAATACAGCAAATACCAGCTCAACTGTTAAAGCGGAGTTTGGATTACCTAAAATGTGATGATTTATAATCTGACATGAAAGAGGACAAATGCTAATGGATGTGATCACTGATGGCTATCTTTAACATGATGGAAAAAACATCAAGATTTTGACCTTTAGTGCCCTTTTCCCAGAGAGGCATATGTCTATTTCTGTCCTGATGTCCTCTGAGGTTATTGACTGAATGATGGTGAATAGAAACCAGCTCTGGACTGCAATAATTAACACATGGTCATTTGGTTTCAGAGAATGCTAATGTAACTTGAAGTGTGGATAAAACCAAATGCATGTATTGTGGGCGAACACTCAATTAAACTGTGAAAGGAGGTGGAATTATAAACTGTACACATTTAATAATCTGCTCTGGTCACCATTGCGTGGTTTGCCATTGTTTGAACCTGATCCCCCACTGGGTGCCCATCTAAAAGCAATCGTTACGAATAACGATTTTTGAAGAAACAGCTCATCTAAAACAAAACAAAAATCATTTACTCAGCCTGATGTCAAACCTGTATAATTTTCTTCTTTCCGTCCAAGCTGCATTTTTCTTTACAAAACAAGTAGTAAACGAGTTAAAAAATGATACGAGTACTATTAATATAGCACACCATTTATATGGACTACGTTTTATGTACTTCTATGGTATTCTTTTGTTCTTTTTAGAATGAAACAGCAACTTGCCACTGCTTTATGGAAAAGAGCAGCTTGAGCATTCTACTAATTATCTCCTTTTGTGTTCCACAGAAGAAAGACATTCATATGGGATTGAAACAGTATGTGGATGACTAAATTAATTAGATTTTTGATTGAACTATTCCTTTAACTCAAACTCCTTTAAGGTCAAACGGATAGTCTCAGTCAGGGGTTTTATGATCTAATCAATGAGTTGCATCAGTCATTGTTGGCTTGAAAACTCAGAAGAAAGTTAGAAGCCAGAACTGCTTGATAGCAACAATGCTGATAATGACATGGGGGTGTTTTCCCCCATTTCCTACAATAAAAAAACACATCACCAAAGTACTGTCATTAAAGTATTACAAAGTGATAGTTTGCTCAAATAATAGCTCACTATAGCATTAACCGATCTGTAAAGGCCATCATTAACCAAGTCAACCCTGCCTTTTTGGTGAGCTGCTAGTTATAATGATTCGATTCGAGAGTCTTACAATGCAAAGTTTGCTTAATTTTTTTGTTTTTTAATCTAAGAATCACATCCATACTCGTATCATTCCAAACCTGACTGGTTACATCTGCAGAAGACAGAAGAAAATATTTTGAACAATGTTCACAGAAAATGTCCATACAATACAAATAAATGGGGTCCAATCAGTGTTTTGGATCCCACTGACTTTTATTGCGTGGACATTTTTCAAAATATCTTTTTTTGTGTGTGTTCCACAGAAGAAAGTCAAACAGGTTTGGATTGGAACGACAAGTGGGTGAGTAAATGATCACCGCTAAAATTAACATGACAACAGCCCTGTCTACTAACCTATCACACAGTTATTCAAAGTCTTTTAAAGTCAACTCCATGAAACCTTGACCACGTCCTATAAAACTTTGTAAACATAACACAAATCACGCTTGCTCGGTCAATGATTATAGATGCCCCATTTACAAACCAAACAAAACAACCAAAACATACAGTCTCGGTTGACAATAAATCCTGGAGGAATCGCTTTGGTGGAACCTGGATTCAAAATGTGTTCAAGTTAAACTACGCTTGGATTGATTCACCTTATTCACTGTTCCTGACATTGTTTCCCCTTCTGAATTCCTTAAAAATGTGCTCACGAGCAAACAATAGCAGCAAAAAACCATCGGTGCGGTAAGTTTCATTTTGAAATGTGTCTAGATAAAATAATCTGCAGAGATAATCAGAAGCATTTCTCATTCCTGTGAGCCTTATACAAAAACACTGAGGGGAAATGCAGCTGCCGGCCCCCTCTTATTCCTCTGATAGGCTGAAATGGCGTCTGGTGATATTTTCTCACTCAGCGAGCTCGAAAGCAGAATTGACCTCATGTCCCTCAGCACCTTTAAAAAAACAGTTCCCTGCTGCATAAACGCGAGCGTGAAACTTGATTGCAACTGACTTGAGAACAGAATTCATATTATTCTCTTGGGGAGAGGGGTGTTTCTTACTTACTTTAGTTAAAGTAGTTATTTCGCCATGAACTCAACTAAATATCACCATGCTAGGCTTGCTGCAATAGTCGGTGTTACACAGTGTTCAGCAGCACAATGGTTACAGATTTCATTTATCACGTGAGGAGATTGAGATGAGCTGACTGACAAGACTATGGCGGAAGATTTGGTTTCAAAGCTAAATGTAAAAGTGCCTATTTGGCAATGTTTTGGATTTAAAACTAATGCTAATATGGAACCTCTACACATTAATGAGGCAATCTGTAAACTTTGCCTTATGAATGGCAGCATCCGGAGGTAACACAAGTCGATTAATCGGTGGGAAAATCCTCACCATCACATCCCTACACCGTACCAATAAAGACTTACTGTGCGTTCACACCGGACGCAAATAGCGCGTCAAATTCGCGCCTGCCGCGTCTAGTTATACGCTTGACCACTTTGTGTGCATTAAAATCAAAAGTTTGAAGCGAAATTTACGCGCGTCAGAGGCGAAATCCGGAAAGTTTCGAAACCTGTTGGCGGCCATCTTTTTATCGAGCATTAGCATTAATCAAGAGAGTCACCGCACGTATATGCTCTGGAGAGCAGAAACAGCTGCGTAGGGGACATCGTCGCTGTACTCGGGTCCACCAGACCCTCCGGAGGGTTTCAGGAGTTTCACAATTTGCTCCAGGAGGTAGGTTTGGTGGACCTAACGGTGAGGACGCTGACGAGGACAGCGTAGGCCGTATAAGCCTCGGCCTCGAGTGGTCTCTGCATGACAAGCCCACGCTGTACAGCCCGGCGCGAGGTTCACCCTCGCCCGCACCTAATCTGTCATTTATTTTTGTTTTGATAATAAAATGGAGCCAGCCTCCAAAAGTGAAACCTGTCCTGTGATTTAAAAAAAAAAAAGTTTTTATACACTAAATTGTGTTTGTTGTCTTTACATTAGATTAATAATGTTTATAATCTAGAATAGATATGGAATAAATAGCATTCAATACAAAATGAGTATCTCTCATATATTGAAATCGAGTTTTTATGTGAAAGATTTGCTTTGTTGTGCATTTTAGTAATATTACAAAATAATTTATTGAGGTCAAACATAAAATAAAATTATAAACTGTCACTTCACCACGTGACACTTCACCACAAGCAGGCTCCTGATTGGTTAACGCGGCGCAGAAGTTCAGATTTTTCAACTCGGGCGGCAGACATGAATTCGCGTCAAACGCGTGAATGCACAAAAAGCACTAATAAAATAATTCGCTCGTAACGCGCTTAACGCGCAATTCGCGTCATTCGCGCGAACTTGGCTGACGAATGAAGCGTATTCGCGTCTACCGCGCCGCGCTCTACGCCCCATTCGCGCCGCAGGAATTTTTTACGCGCGTAACGCGTCTTTGCATTGACTTAACATTGAAATCACTCGCGCCTGATGCGCTATTCGCGTCCGGTGTGAACGCACCATTAAAAGGTTTACAGATTGATCTCACAGAACAACATTTTAAAACTACACAAAAGTTAATTACTCTACTGCAGTTGTGTGACATATACAACGACTTTCATGGGAGTTTAAAAGATTTCTGACTTTTTTTTAAAGGAATTTTAAGCATCTGCAAATTTTTTTTTACTGAAAACTTAAAAATATTTTTTTATGTAACACAATTCAAATTATAATTTTGGCTAAATGTTAGTTGTCTAAAATTGTTTTAAAAGAAAGCACTACAATGTTTTTGGGATATATTTGCAATATCTAAATCTATAATAATTATTAATAAATGACACTACCACAATGGAAATAGCCAGAGCAGCATACTGTTCTGATAGATAATATAGGTAAAAATACAAGTTTCAGAATTAATAAAATAAGTTCATTATTTTGTATACAGTATGTGTATGTGTATTACTTACTGTATATGTTTTACTTTTTTCATGAAAAAAAACATTTAATACATTTTTCTATTTTCCATGTTCTGATGTTCATGTTATTTTATTAACCCAATTCTCAATTAATACATTTCAATTTGAATGCCATAATTTATGCCGACTTTAAGAAAAAACCTCACAGAGAGTGCATGATTTTCATTACTCTATTACAAAAAAATTAAATATGATTTGCATTATAATAATGGTAATTTTTTGACCATTGTTTTTTTTGCATTAGAGTAATTAAAATTCACTGCAAATATTATGCTTAATTGCCAATCTTAAAAGTCCTAAAACTGGTTTAATTTTCTCATGCAAAATATAAAATTGCATCAAAATGATCTAAAGAACAATGTAACATCAAGAACAACTCAATATAATCAACCATAGTCCTTTAGGGTTCTTTGCTTTTATTTTTAATAGAGAGACAAAATTATTCATATATATTAATATAAATTTAAACAATAAGTTTGATTTTACTACAACAACAAAGTAGATAAAACTGAAACTTTGTAGACTATAGTTTAAGCCAGTTGCCCATAACCGCAATAGGCGTTCTCTGCTTAAATGATGGTTAGTTGGAAAGCACAGCTGACCTCTCTCTCTCTGTACATCAACTCCCCATGGGCCGTTACTATACTCAGCCCCAGCCAAACACACACACACACACACACCGGCTCTGCAGAGGTGTGCCCCTGGCCTGTTTGTTTACACTCTGCGTTGGTTGCCAAGGTAAACATAAGTGGGGAGGGCTGGTGAGCACAGGGGTGTGTGAAATCCATCCCTCGCCCCCTGCATGTGTTCAGTGCCACATGAGATCCCTGTATACCGTTACTGTCAAAGAAAAGACTTTGGCAATAAGCCCTTTTTCAAACCTTAAAGAAAGCCAGTGGCAAAAAAGTACATGGTACAGTGATGGTATCAGATGGTGATACCAAAATACTATGATACTAAAATAAAATGAAAATTATAAAGCTTCAAAAATCCAAAAAAAACCCTCATTTCATTCCAAGCACATCTGCTGTTATATATTTATACTGGGTTCCACAGAAAAAAGATAACATCATAGGCCTAAGGTTTGGAAAAACATGAGGGCGAGTAAATAATCACAAAATTGTCATTTTCAGCTGATCTATTTCCTCATCTAATGGTCTTTAATCGTACCACTTGACACTGTTGTAGCCATTTGATAACTTATCTACAGGATTTTTGGATGTGAGCTGGGCAGAACTTGGCACATCTCTGCCTGGATTTCTTCCTCCTCACAATTCACCTCTTGTATGTTTATATTGTCTTTCTTCCCTAAGCGTTCTTCCGACATAAGAAGGAGAGAACAGACTTGTTTACTCTTCATAAAGCACAGTCAGGCGTTAAGTACAGACTTGATTGGAGTGTTTATGTACCTTGGATGGAACATCTAGTGGGGCCAATTACAGCTCAGGACAGCGAAATCTCTGAGGAAGCGTTCTCCGCCACTGCACAAAGATCTCCGTTTCCAGATGGCATAACATTAAGGGAACACTGTGAACCCATTTAGTTTCTTCGAATCTGTGAACAATTTTGGATCACGCTCAGGCTCAATGTTCACTTCTTTGGAATATTTTTGACTAGGTCGTATTTATAGACAATTAAAGCTCAAAGGCCAACTGAAGTGCCTTGACACACGCAGCATTATTCAGTGTGTTGATGTGATTTCCACTGAAACAGGAAGACAGGGTGGGACATATCAAGCAACTCATCCCCTTTTTTAAATTGCAAATAGCGTTTTGTTTTTAATCACAGCTCTCCCATACTAAAAGACATAATTCATTTGGATTTCATAGGGACTTTAATACTGCTAGCGTGAAACACTTACTACTGTTATGTGTTAACATAACTACTTGCGTAAAATATGTTATGGGCTTAAATGAATCCGGTGTGTTACAGAGAGACATTCAAAATATGCAGAGTGGGGGAACTGAGAACCACTGGTCTAGTGCATGAATTTTATAAGGTTAAAGGTTGTCTAAGCGATGTCAGGCCAAAACATTTTTTGTCACATACAGCAAACATCTCCTCACTATCCGCTAGCTGCCTGTCCCCTGAACACACTGTAAAAAAACGCGGTCTCTCTAGACACCACAGGCTCCACAAACGGCAACAAAAACAAACTGTGCTCACCCGCACCCCGAAACATAACAAACAGTGCTCCAGCCAATAACCGACAAGAAGTGTTGAAGGGTGGGGTTTGGGCGTTTGCGGGGTTTGTGCGCGTGCACATGAGGTGGGTGTGTGGAGGAGAGAGATGAAGAGGGAAGTTTGATTTATGGCCGACACACGACCAAATAGACGACGTTCCGATGAACAGAACAACTTGCAAGAGGGACAAGGATAAGGAACGCGCGAAGTCCCGAATTTACATCGGAAAAACCTTTGAAATGTGGCGAGACCTCCGCCGGCAGAAGGGATTAGCTAGCAGCTACTATCCGACATTCAGTTGCTCTGTTTTTGCAGAACAGGTAAATCCACTTTTCTTTCTAAACTGACGTTCATGTTCGCCAAACCAACACAAGGATGTAATTAGCTAGATTTATGCAGTCAGCGTTAACTTTGGTGAATACAACATGTGTTTCTAGCAGCGATCAATCTCTATTGTAAATGATCAAGCAAATTCACAGTAGGGCGACAATTTGTGTAAGTTAAGGGTTGTTTTCACCCACGGTTTGTCGTGAATTTGAATGTTCATTTATAGGCTATTGACAACTTTGACTAAATTGGTTTACAACGCCGCCGTTGTTTATGCTCACTGGGAAACGCGAAGCTAAACGTTATCTTGCTATCATTGCGTCCTTGTATGGGAGCTATTTATAACCTCAGGTGGCAAAACGATTTTAAGATAATTTTTCTCTTTTTCTGCATTCTGTTCTGCAATATATAAAAGCATTTATCTAACTTGGCGACATTACACATTGAATGAAGTATCAGTAAAACTTAACTTTGTAGTGACTATTTTGACTTTCCTTTATGCCGGAAGGGAGGGGAGGAGGGAGGAGACGGGATGAGGAGGAGGGAGGGTCTAGCCAGCCTCCGTTTTGTTTGACAATAATTCGAATGTCAACAAGAAGAAACGTCTCCCGGGATCGCTTAGACAACCTTTAATATGTCATCCAACATCGGCTTCTGATAGCCCCGCCCCCTCTGCTACAAAACGGAAAGCTGCGACTGTTAAGTGCTTTAAGTGTCTAACATTCCACACATGTTTGTTTTTTTCATTTTCAATTATTAGTTTGTGCTATCTAGAGTTTCATGGCAGAAATTTGTATTTGTGGGCATAAATGTTAATGAACTAATGGTTAACGCACATGCTACAAAAGTACCTGTAGCATTTATTGGGTCTAATTTTGCCATTTCACAGCTAAATTAACCCCTACACATTGTGATCTTTGTGACTAGGTTCGATGTGCAGATATAGAGCCTAAATGGCTAGCTAGCATGAAGCGTTATGTTTACTTGTGTAAAATATGCTGTGGGCGAGTTACATTAATGGATAATGGACTAGCGGTTAATGCACATGTTAAATGTTTTTATTGTAATAATAATTTATTGGGTCTAATTTAGCAATTTCACTTAAATTAACTTCTAGTTATTGTGTCTAGGTTGTGCATGCAGATACAGAAGCTAAAACTAACATGAAACACTAGCATTGAAACATTTGTTTACATTCTGCCATAAATTACGTTGTGGACATTCCTGTAATGGACTAGCAGGTAGCACACACACTCTGAAATGTTGAGTTGCGGAGCGCATGGGTGGTAATGTATGATATTAAATTGGGCCTTTTCTATATTCAGTTTCCTTTTCCAGTTCCATCATTACCTGTTCAATTTCCACCGTATCTAAAATGTCCTACATAGTTTCCCCATCTTCCTCTGCCACTTTGCTGTGTCATTCTGTAACAAGCCTCCCGTGAGTGTGTGCAGAATAGCACACACTCTTTTAACATAGTCACACTGCAGTCTCAGAGGAGGAAAAGTAGGGCAGGATGTCTTCCACTGCTCCAAACACCGAACGTCAGGACTGGGAGAACTTGAACAGCGGCCTGGAGCATCTGATGCCATATACACTTTATGAGGGAGGAAGAGAGAGATAATCTAGAAGCTTCCTCTGTAATCATGGCTTTATAAGTCAGGTATAAATGGATAAATGAGACAATGAAAAAATACAGGCAAGAGAAAGGAAACCCTCAGGCCAGACCATTGTAATTGGCAATGGCAAAACTGCGCTAAATGATTTAAGTGACTGCTAGATGACGACAAATGTAGCATGAACAACAACCTATGAGCAGATTTATTCAATTTTGACAGACATAAAACATTTACAATGGGGTACACAACACATAGAATGTACCATAATCATGCACCAAGGGGCCAATGTTTGGCTAGTTAGCATTAGCAGCTGCTAGCACCATTCTAGGCCCAAAAAGTATATTTTTCAATTGACAATCAATTCTGTGGTCCGATGATGGCAGATTCAAATCTCGTAATTCTGGGGCTTTCTTGCTTAAAATGCTTAAATTCTTGCTCAAAATGCATTGTAAATGTCAAATCAAATCATGGTTCGTAAGGGAAGGAAAAGAAGGAAGTTTGGTTTTGCGTACGCACATACGCTTAGCTGTGCAAACATGCCATGAGCTACTTTACTCAATGAAAGACAAATACAGCATGACTGATATTAAACTCCTAAAGCCAGAGATTAGCAACTAAAGCTCACAACATAGATGTGTTTATTACATTGCGTTTCTGTACAAACGCCTTTCTGAAAAGCACATATATAAAACATTGCAAAAATCAGCCAACCGCCCCCGGACAGATGAAAACAGCTGCTGCACTTTCTTTTTTATAATATATCATGCTGGTATTGAGCTGAATTGTTTCTGAAAGGAAGCTGGAAAAACTGCGCCATATCAGTGGATTTAGTAAGAGATGAATGAAGGATGACAGAGGCAGAAAGCTATTATGTTTGGATTCTAAGTGTGGGAGAAAGTCGTATTCACATCTGCCCACTTACAATGCATAACACAGTAGGGTGACCTTTTGCTTCTTCAAAAACTTTCCAGAGTAATGCAACATCTAGTGTAACACATCTAATTGCACATTCAATATGAATATAAAACAGGCTATTTCTTGTGACCATATGTTTGGATGCTAGACAATAGATGACTATATAGCCTCAAGTAGTGTACTTTGTGTCGCCTGTAAATATTGGATCACTGATACACTTTGTAAACTATTGGTATAAGAGACTGACATATATTTAAACAAAAACATTCTTCATTCTCCATTGCCAAGCAATACTCTATGTATTTGCCTAACAAAGCAGACAGTGAGATCTTCACATACTGGATTAGGTGGAAGGTATTAAGCAGGATGCTTTTAAGGAAATTAGGCCGGCAGTACCACAACAAACATCTTTGTATATCTTCAAACACCACTTAGATGTTGTCAAACACCAGAACAGAAAACTAAAGGATATTCTATTACGCTACAATAACAACACAACAGTCCGAACAAAGCTAAACCTTAATCCTTTAGCATTAGCATTTTCCTAACATTTAACAACTTTGTAGTAGGGATGCACAACATCGGCATTTGTTGCCTTGTCAATAAGATAGCCTGGTGATGCATCTGCGATATCTCACATGTGCGCAAGAAGTGTGAGTGTGCGACAATGCTCCACACATGAGTAACACTGGGTTTGAGTGTCATTGTTTGTCTGGAGCTGCTGTGCTGTTGGCAACTAACAACGAACTCTTGTTTGTATTTACTCTCGTTTATGCATTTTTTGTGCTTCCTTGTCGTTTGTTCATCATCTCCACTTTATTTTTCGTGAAGCATTATTTTGTTGCTCTTCTGCTAGGATAAATAGACATCCACTCTTAATGCAAGAGTGTGTAACGGAGGCCAGCTTGCGAGAGTTGTGCAGGCTGAAGACTGATGCAGTGTTTACTGTTTAGCGTCCTTGTTAGTGCACTCACCTCACCAGCAATCGTGTTCGAGAGCGACTCGGAGCAGGGCGGTTAGGGTTGGTGGGTGAGCTTTGGAGGCGGAGCAATGAAGAGAGGGGTGTGTTTGTTTGGGTTGATTTCAAATATCAACAATGTTCAGCAACAACTTTGATAAATAACATACTGCACCTTTAAAGAGTGGAAAAACAACATTTATAGTTTGAATTTCACAATAAAAATTGACAGACAAGCTTTTGGTGATTACAGGATAACATGCGCACTACAAATGTTTAGCGAAGTTCATGCATCAACAGTTGCACAGACTAAAAGATTTTAGATTTAAAAATCCATATCATTACGATTAAAATTGAGAAATGAATATTGTCAATCCAGAGCTAGTGTCCACACAGCTGACATGTTTAAATGTTTTGGCTTATCCACGTTGTGTGCATGGAATAGACGCTGAACACACAATCGGAGAACTGCTAATTAAACGTCTGTTACACAGCCACTGATTTACGGCCCTCTAAAACCACTTTGGATCGAAAGTAGCTGAAATTTCAGTGCATCCCTATAGTGTGTTGCTTAAAATGAACAAAACTTGGACTAAAATTCACATTTAAAATGTACAGTCTTTGGAAAAAACAGATCTAATTACTGATGACTCATCCTGTACTCATGGGTGTGTCCAAATTTTTGTCCAATCGCATGCTCTCTAGAATGAAATTGTTCCTTACCTTTACACCAACTGGCATACATAGAAATATGGTGCACCGCAGTACCAAAAGTTTCACCCGATGATACGAAATATACATACAGTGCATCTGTCATTATATTGGTCAATAATTGTGTTCACATGCGCCAGCTGTCAATACCTGATTGGCACACCTAGATTTTTACCCATCAATTTACATATACAACAATCCTGATGGGCCTGATAAAGGCTACGTCTCTCAAAAACATTCTAAGCCCAAGTGGATCGAAGACACCATTGGTGCAAATGGCTTATGATGCTTTTAGGAAACTCAGCCCAGTTCAGCAGAAAAACTAGCTTTCAAAGTCACCACAAAATCAAATTGGACAATTAAAAAAAATGTTTTTAATATTGCAGTTTTTTAAATAAATGATTTACCCATGCACATCATTATATATTATAATATACATTATAGTCATTTTTAATCAAAGCAACATCTCTTCTCTTCTCTGATGACATGTTTACTGGCACGAAGGCGGGACAACCTGTCACTCACATGAGATCCACCAATAGCAAACCACAACCATCCAATCAATTCCTGAAGGACAAAATCAAGTCCCGCCCTAAAAAAAAAAAAATTCTCATTCGAGAAGCCGTTACACTTGGATATACAACATCACAATAGGGAAGAAAAGAAGATCGCAACTTCCGTTTCTAAGTAAATAGTTTTCTTTGCACTTGATGTTAAAACATAATAACACACCTTTTGTAAACTGAGTATAAATAAAAATAAGCATCTAGTAATTATTATCAGCCATAATTTCTACATCAATGCATCCCTAAGTGCGACAGCAACGGTTTATAAACAGTTAACAACATTTAAAAAAAAAAAATCATTGCCCACTCAGATGTAAATGCACTTCTAGAAACAACTTGGCCATATTTCAAGGTTTCAAGCATGAGCCAAGCATGAGTAATCAGCAGTTCCTATTGGACCGTGGTACTTGTGGATAAGAGGCTAAATATGAAGAGTTTGGCACTACAGGAATGTAGCAGCTCCAAGCAAATTAACACAGAGCTCTGTTACAATTTTTGTCATGATGCTAAAACAATCTTGCAAGCGACAATCTTGTAACCTTGAAGTCAATCTAGGACAGCATTTCCAAACCTTTTAATCTTCACGACATGACATATTTCAAAGGGAAACAGGATATATTCAACAAAGAAACCATGTAGGTTGGGACTTTTTATTTATTATTTCTTTAGTGTTGTTCATTTTATCCACCAGGAATTGAAGTATTCATGGAGTACACAATTCAACCGCCATTGGTCGAAAAAACAAATAGCCCCACCCCAAACTGATGCTATTGGCTGAGCTAATGTTGCACTCCAAAACATAAAGAAATGTGGTAGTATACTACAAAGCCACAGTGTTTACTCTTTTCAGGAGAATTGACTTAAAGTTTTAGTCTGTGCATATTACGTTGGAGGGACGTAATGTAATATTACGTGCATATTACGTTACCCCCCCCCCCACCCCCCTGTTAACATCCAACAACAGCTCTATAGCATTAGTTATCAGAAACCATTGTAAATAGCTCAGCTGAAAATACAGGAAGTGCAAGGCTGACCAGTCAATGACCCCTAAAAAAAAAAAAGAATTCAGCTGTCTGGGATTCTCACAAATAACAATCAGTGAGAAAATCGACACAGTTGGAACAGGAGGGTAAGAAAAAATTAAAAAAGAACAAACACTGGGCTGTTAGGGCAGCTTGATTATTGGTTTGCTCTTCCCGACATGTCACTGGAGACTTCTGTTCAAGCAATCTGCTACTGAATGTCAACTAGTGGTCGGCTGTTTGAATGAGCAGGGTTTAACTGCATGTGTGTGTGTTCTATATCCTATATCTAGATATATTTATCCAAATGCAAACTCATATTAGGTTGCCACACTATTCACAACCCACTGCTGGTGGGATGATTTTGGCTGATGTCAGTAGGGTCATGGCAAAATGATGTATTAAGAAACACACTTCTAAGGTGCAAAAAGAGTGATGCTAAGCAAACATAATATTAATATAATACATTTAATATAATATAATGTCAACAATAATATTAAGAATATATTATCAATATTCCATAATATAACAGTATTGATTCATTATTTATTATTATTAAACTGATAGATGCTAGATGGTCAGTAAAGCATTCACCCTTCAGTAGTGAATATATTCACAATATCATACTTTATTGCTTAATTATTCTTTTTTATTTAAAAATCAATTAAATATCATTGTGTTATATAATATAAAACTACATTAAATATGTATATATTGCCTAAACATTAAATGTAATTATATATGAAACTATCTCCTCGACCTGCGTTCAAAAAATTAATACTGTTGCTGTTATTTTAAAAGTTAAAATATGAAAATATTTTCTTAAAATTGTATTAGGAATTTGAAGATTGTTAAACAATATTGATATTAAAATATGAATATTTAATGTAACACATTATTTGGAATTCCATAGGCTACTTTGGATGTCTGACCAATATTATGATTCTGTTCAATAATGTCTAAATAAGGGAAGGGAAGGGAGGACAATAGGCGACTTTATATGAAATAACACATCAACTGCAGAGAAGAAAAATATAACGGAACAATTCAGCAATGTAACGTCTAAAATGATTCGTGCTGGTTAGGGATGGATGGATGCCGGAGAGGAAATCAATAATCACATCCAAATGCAAAGAATAAGTGATGCTCGTTTGTGGTTATTTATGCTAAACAGCCTATCATCCCACCCTGATTCAAAGCATCAGCTGTAATACAGTCATATTAGGCTATCATATTATCGCAGATTTCTCTTACCTCTGTTGCAACTTCACCCCTCGAAGATAGAAACGTGGCAGGAGATCTAGTCGTATCCGAATGACTTCATCTCGGATCGAGAACGGGTCGGTTTGGGTTTGATTGGGTTCCTAACACTTCAAAAACCGTCAATTATGTAGGCAATTACATGGAAAGGAACTGTGAGACGCTCGCGTTTGTCCCGAAACAAAGTAACACTCGCGCCTTATGCCGTCTCAAAATGTGGAAAGGCCGCTCGAAACGCTGATTTCCAAACGCGATACAGTTGAAAGTTGAAAGTTAACCGCGCACAGCTGCATCCTCAAGAGATAGAAGATGGTGAAGGGATAAAATAGCGGTCCATAGTGTGCCATAACCGCTGGCGTACAGCTGTAATCTGGGAGCGCGGACGGAAGGAAATGCCTTTGGAGGAAAGGAGGCGCTTAACCAGCCAGAGAGTGCTGGATTTAACCCTCGTGAAGCCTGACGTCATTCTGGACAGCAGAACTTTTCACATTCAGGTTCTGTTTCACTTAAGTAGGCCTATTTAAGAAAAGCATATTCAGATCTGTCCATACGACTGTTCTATTGAGGTTGAGGATATTAAACATTTTATCATGGCTCTTTTATCCATAATATATAAAAGCATAAACTGTAACAACAACAAAAAACAAAAAATGTAAAAATGGGCATGAAAATGTGTGGTGTATTTTATAACATTTTTGTTTTACAAAACAGTAAAGATGGGATGTAATAGGCTGCATGTTTCATTACTTTAATATTATTGCATGCGATAGATATTCAGACAACTTTATTCTGAATGAATACGGTATTGTGTTTATTATGTAGGCTAAAGAGAAATATTTGCAATTGCAAGATGCTTCACGGACAATATGTATAACAATACAATCTTTATGATGTTTCATTAAAATTGTACTCATTCATTTTGCCCTTTTTTATTTAAATAGTAAAGTAAAAATGGAGTATGGACACAATTTTACATAATCTGATAAACTGAACAACTGTTATGAAGACAGTTTAGGATGGATGGATGGATGGATGGATGGATGGATTTTTTTCTGGAACTAAATCAGTGGTTGATTTATCAGCATTAATAATCACTCACTGTCATTTGATATGAATTAACTCAAAAGGTATCAATATATTTTTAGCATAATAATGCATAATTCAGGAAGTCAACAGGAAATGGTCAAGCTGAGTTTCCTGGTGACTGTAAAACCCAGTGTGAAAAAATGTCTGTTTGATATTTCTGATTACCTTACTCATTTGTGTAGCGACAGGAAAAGTGTTTGGCTGCCCTCTGGTGACGTGCAATGAATGTGCAAGAAACTTGCACAGAGCACTTTGTGAAAGGACCAAACATTTTAAAGGGTTAGTTCACCCTAAAATGAAAATTCTGTCAGTAATTACTCACCCTCATGTTGTTCCAACCGCGTAAAACCTTCGTTCATCTTCGGAACATAAAGTAAGATATTTTTGATGAAATCTGAGAGCTGGAGCACTCCTCCATAGGCTGCTAGGTGACCGAAACTTGCTGGCCCAGAAAAGTTATTAAAGAGATCGTTAATATAGTCCAAGTGACTACAGTGGCTTAATGATGTCAATGTGTAAAGAGATGTTTATTTAAAGTGTTCGAGAGGTGATAACAGTCTAAGTATATATATATATATATAAAATTCAAATCTATACAAAACAAAGAAAAAATGGCAAACAAAAACTGTACAAAACCAATAAAGATATGAAATAAAGTTATAAATATATACACACAAACTTAAATAATTAGTAAAGAAGTAAATAAGGTAGTAAAGAATTTATCATGGCACCAAACCTGTACGCTCGCTTGCCAGGTCAACAACTGATAACCTTACATTGGTTTGGGGCTCCCATTTAAAGCCAAAGCTCCTCCCCTTTGACTAAACCATCTTCAGCTAGTATTTACATATTTACAATAAGGCATAAATATATACATATAACAACATTCACACCATATATATATATATATATATATATATATATATATATATATATATATATATATATATATATACACTAGAAAATAAATATAAATATACAAAATTAGTAAAATAAACAGAACAATAACTTAATATTTCTGACATCCCCTTATAAGACAATAGACTCGTCGCTGCGTGGTGCTCGAGTTTTGCCGGCCGACGGAGAAGACCGACGCTGCACGCCTGAAATCGAATACTTCACTACTATATGGTAAGCGAAAAACAGTATGCCAACATAGTTGTAGTATGACTAAGTATAGTATTCCCCGGATGAAAAGTCCCCGAATGATCTACCTCAGATAGCACACGTACAGTACGTCTGCAAGATGTCTGTTAAAGATCACTTCATTTGGAAAGCATCTGCAGTTTACTAACATCTGATAAGACATCTTTAAGATGTCAGTTTAACATACATTCAAAATCATTACATCTTAAAGACATTTTCTAAACGTCTATTTGACATCTGACAGGAAATCCGATGTCAAATAGACATGGAAAGGAGTTTCGTGATCTGATTGGTTGAATTATACAGGATGTCCAGGAGACGTGTGTCTCGCGTTCTGAAAAATCCCGAGAAATGACATACCCAAACTGAAACAGATACAGTTTATGAACCCTTTGTACTAAAAGCACAAGTATGATCTCATTTGAAAGCTGACACCTGGCAGTTTATTGTAAATGTAGAATTAATTATTGTCATAATGATTTTTTTTTTATAAATAGCTTCAAAGTTTTGTAAAGTTATTAGAAATTAATTTTTATGAAACATCCTTATGAAAATAAAATTGAAGTTGGCACTGTAGCAATCTAGAAATGCACTACAGCTAAAGCCACATGTCTAAACATTTTATGTTTAAAATCTGAAGATAATAAGTCCAAAACTCTGTATTTAGTTAAATGTTTTTCAAGAATGTTTTTTGTTTTGTGGTGCAGATGAGCCCCATTCAGTCTCAGTCTCCCCCTGGACACATTCACACCTCTCCAGCCTGGTTATGGCTCTAAATATGCATTTCTTTTGTCTGCATTATAGTTACTAACGACTGGCTATTCACAGGCTATTCATAGGGTTTCAGTCCCTAATTTCTTTTCTCAAAGTTCACCTCACATTTTAAACTGTATCAAATGCATTTCTTGAATAAAGAAACATTTCAGTAAGCATTCAAACAAGTAATAAAAACTCGGTGAGTGTTTTAGCGCAATTTTCTCACCTCATGGGATCACAACACTAAGAGATAGTAAATCTTTTCCTGGATTTTTGTGCGTTCCCGAGATTAGACCTTCCTTAACATAATGCCGAAAACCCGAAGTCACTAGGTGGTCTGGTTGAGGAGTAGACAGAAGTGCAAGATTGGTGCGCACAGACGCACAGAACAGAAATCATGAGTTAACAAGCGCAATTTTGTCCGGTGGAAAATTGCGCTAAAATTATAAAAATATAACTTCTAGGTGGCAGGTGCACCTAGGGCTAGCTAGCATGTTAGCTTAGCACACCATCAATACACGACAATTTATGAGATTAAAACCATGTTTGTGCTCCAAACTTACTTTATAACGCAAGTGAGTATTTTAAATAATCTTCTGTGATCTAATTTGGCTTCAGATAAAAAAATCAGACAGAAAATATAATATTGGTATGGATTCTGCACAATGATAGTCTATATAGATTAGCATTACATTATAAATATAATCTATTATTATGGAAATACCTGGCATGGCTTGAAAAACACAGGTAACTCAAATATCATTGCAATCATGTTTATTATCTTCAAAACGTCTGTATCTGCATGTTACAGCGATCTCTTGTTAGCTTTGTGTGTATCAGTGACGTCCTGGAATGTCACATGATCATGGCTCTTCTTCATGTTCCATATATGGACTATTATTGTGCATAGTGCCCTCAGGCTATTGGTATGAATTGAAAACACAGTATCGGAGTATCTAAGCGCTCATAATGATTACATCGACGCATTTGGGTATAAATTCAATAAATATTATTCCTGTCTATAGAAATCTGATGTAAATCTATGAGAATCTATCAATATTTCTACAAATATGCACTTTTGCACAATATGCATTTTTGAGTTAAAAGCCCTGAAGGACGTTTTGTGTATAGCTGTCATGACGACAGCACGGGAGTTTTTTATGAATGAAAGCGGCTGACGCGCATAATTCATATGAAAGGTATCGACTCATTTTTTTCATTTCATAACTCCTGACACAAATTAAGAAATAACTGTCGCTATAAGTTTCTCAGAATACAATAGTGGTCAAATACTGAAACTTGAGTCTTATATCTTTTTAATGATGTATAGTTTGTCAAGGTATAACATTAAAACTGATAGTCTGATAGTAGTCCTCCACCTTGCTGAAGGTGCAGGCAGGACGATGTCTGACCAAGGAGGAGCCGGTGGGATGAGGGAGACCGGTGGAGCCATGAGGATGATGGTTTGTGGTGGAGCCGAGGGAGGGAGGAGCCAAGGCAGACCCGACTTGTCAACAGGCCACAGTGGAGCGACGGGTTCCGAGGCTGGAGGCCAGGCCAGGGGATCCTCTGGGCTAAGCGAGGCTGGTGGCCTGAAGAACTGATGCAGACCCAGGGGAGGCGGTGCTAAGGAACTTACTGTCAGAGAATGTGGGGAGAGAGGCTGGGAGGGTTTACATATGACATGGGGCTGGGCGGAACCAGCGGGGGAACAGGCGATTCAGGGCTACGCGGAACCAGCGGGGAAACAGGATAATCAGGGCTGGGCAGAACCAGCGGGGTTTGGAGAGACAGGTAATTTAACTCCTCAAACACTTCCAATAGTTCCTTTAAATATCAGCGGAGGGGTTGTGGGTGGGGCTTTCCTACCAGCCCTTGAACTACACAAGCATTCCCTTAGCAGTTCAAAGTATTGCGGGCTCAAGCAAATGGTCAGATTCTCCTTGTAGATCAGGCTCCAGGGCGATGACACGTTTTTACCCTCGTTGCAGGCTTAGGCTCATCTATCGCGGCAGTCCTATCTCCATAGTCTGCGGTGGGCTCTCTCGCAACTCCACCGTGCAGCTCGTGGGCGGTGGATGGCTGGTCTCTGGACGTGGAGTGGGGCTGGTGTCAGGCCGATGGTAAACGGGGAATCGTTGTTCACCAGCACCCACTCCTCGAATGTGGCGAAATCCTTCTTTGCTGCTGGAAGGTGTGCCTTAGACCACTTGCTCAGGCTGGAGTGGTAAAATACACAGAGCGAGTGGTCTGGGTTTTGTGTTGGGCATGCTAGCTGGATGAAGTCCTGAGTGTGGTCTTCTAGCGGACGGTCTCCCTGCTTCTGGCACAGGAGATGGACAGCAGGCAGGTCAACAACAAATAGAACGGGGGAAGAAAAATGCCGCAAAACGTAGCTGTTTGGTCCTAACGAGCTAAGGTAACAAACTGGCATACACTAAGAAACTGGGTTAGAGTGAGCTTTTGGCTCAAGGTGGAGTTGACTGCTGTCACCGGAGCTAAATGTTACTCTTAATGTGATAATGAGTGCTATTCTGTTCCCTCAATCCAAACAGTAAGTTTTATTACTTTTTTAAACAGGCCATTTTTTCTTTTTTCTACTTATGGTAATATCAGTATTGGCTAATTTAGATAGGGCCAATATGGAACCCATGGACATACCCATGTAGGGTACCTAACTCAAGCCCATTTCATGTCACCTACATTGGCTCCACAAATGTATTACAATATACTATACACCTTATGTGAAATGGCAGGAAGAGTGCTTGGGTACCCTTTAGTGGAATAAGGAGAAAAAATTTCTGCCATATTTTTAAAAAATATATATAAATGCACAGAGCACTTTAAATAACAACAAACCACTTCCGTTGAATAATCACAGTACTTTTTATATTTTTAAAAATGAATGTATTTGTTAGTGGTCATTGTTTTCAGCATGTATCAGAATCACACAAATATGTTCACAAAAGATATAAAAGCAAGAAACAAATTAAATTGTGTTTCTTGAAGGGACCAGAGGGAAATGTAAGTGGGAAAGAGATTCTAGTGCAACTATTGTTCAAAAACAAATAAACCTGTTAAATAAAAGTATTGCAAGTGTTGATCATAGAAAGGTATAAACAGTAAAAATGGCTTAAACAATGCTTTATAAAATATATTTAAGCAATATCACACAAGTAAGAGTGTGGGTAATCACAGCTGCTAAGTTTACAGTTGTGGGTGTAATCACTTTTCAACAAAGTGCAGTACATAGAGCATAATATAATATAATATAATATAGAGTAACTTACATTTCAGACATAATTTGGAAAGTTTGTATGGCTGTACTTGTATACTAAATATTAGCTCTCTAGGAATGCTGCTTGTCTAATCAATTAAGTCTGAAACTACAGTAACTGTATAAAACAAAACACAATGTAAATTACAAATCTTAAGCAAATGCTCATATCCAGCACAGCAGGTTGAACTTTGTGCACACAGCTAAACCCTTAAAAAACAACAACAAAATAATAATAATAATCATAATAAATGTCATATTTTCGTACTTTCTAAATATGTCTATAACAGCACAAACACATTCACATTTTCATGTGCATTGACAGGTTGGGAGTGCATCTAGAGTGGAAAAAGAAAAATAATTTTGTTACTGCTCTAAATGGTTATATAATGGTAGATACTGTAATTCCTTTAACATTAAAGAGATGCACATTTGATAAAACATGGGATCTCACAGATGCCTCTATGAGCAGATACAATCATGTCAGTCCTTAAATGTACAGGGGTTTGATATTGCAGAAAGTATATCATGTACAATTATTCAAATAATCCTTTTGGACATGTCACAGTATAAAAATAAAGATCTCTTGATTGAAATATAAATACAATTACTTGCACATTATTTGCTGTTTACTTTAAAATTAACATAGAACATGTTGCATTCTTTCCAGTGTAATCTCTTAAATATATTTCTTAAAATTAAAATGTTACCCAAAGTTTTGGGGTATTGCGCAAGAAAATAAATTACAGTTGAACTACTGTAAATGTAAAGTGTGAATTTCATTATTTTTAAAGCAAATTTAAAAATGCTCTTTTAAATATGCTCTGAGGGCCATCTTCAGGCCGCATACAGTTACAATTTTAAATATTTTACATTCTGATAGATATTCAGTGCTTCGTTGTTCTGGTAAATTAAGTCCACGTTGGTTCCGGTTCTTGCTCGAATTATGTCATGCGCACACTGGTGGAGGTAAACATACTGCTCCTGTTGTAGTAAAACAGAAAGAAAGAAAAAGAAAACATAGAATAGTGTAAAAGTATAAGTCTACTTAACTATAATCAACAGTTTCTTTGTGGAAGTCAAATTCTATCAGCTCCAGTTTCTATACTAATATATTCTGGGTTATATACTCATTTAAGGTCAATCAACAACATTTGTTGCAAAATGTGCATTACTGGAGACATATCCTTACCCATTTACCATCGATTTACCTTTATTGACCATTGTCCTGTACATCTGTCACTTTCATAAAATGATAAGCTTTCAAATCCTCTAAAAAATGAGATGGTCCTCAATGCAGTACAAATGATCCGGGGGGAGGAGTCGGATCCAGATCCAACTCCTCCCACCTTACATACCTAAACCTACCCAACTCCACCCCCTGATCCCTAGACCCACCCCTAAACCTACCAATCTCCACCCCTTATATGAGATCCGACTCCTCCCCCCAGATCTTTTGTACTGCATTGAGGTGCTACTGGAGAAACTGGCTGAATATACTTCATTGTAAGTCCCATACTGTTGCATCCATTTATTTTATTTTATTTTATTTTATTTTTAAAGGAAAGAAGGTAGTTGAGGTTAAAGTTATTTTGGTTTTGATAAACATTATGCCACAAAAGTTGTTGACTGAGCTTAACTTGGAATGTTCCTCTACGGTCCCTTACCTCAGTCTGGACCATAAGAGCCCTGTGCATGCGCATATCATTAACAATTCCGTAGATGTCCACCGTGCTTTCTCTTTCAATCTGGAAAATCAGTTGGTCAATGGCAATGAAGGTCCCTGTTCTTCCCACACCAGCACTGAAAAATTCAGAAGGTCAAACAATAAGATGAAGGTTTAATCAAACGAATGGCAAATTTAATATTTGATGTTTGCATTGCAATATAAATTCATGAATGTTTTGTTTATAGGAATCTCATTTACCTGCAATGCACCACAGTTGGAGAGTGGCGTGAGTACTGGTCCATGTGTTCCCTCACCAGGTGTCTGAAATCAATGAGGACTTCAGTGGTCTCTGGAACTCCGTGATCCGGCCACGCTGTGAAGTGGAACTGGCGTACGTAGCGAGTTTCTGCTGTTTTCACCTACAGTGATCAATCATATTATTGTAAAATACTACTGATTTAATAACAACAACAACAACAAAATTCACTCCTGTATGCTACTGAAAGTGGAAATGGAGATTTCTTCACATTTTTGATTCTGAAGTCTCTTATGGTCCAGCTGTCCAGTGGTATATCTGAGGTGGTCGTCACTGAGATGTTATGATAATGATGAGTCTCAGATGGCCAGTACTTCTCACATTTCACCTGGAGAAAATGACACGGATTGCTGGTTTGCTTTTCTCTGCATTTACATTTTCAACACTTTTCAATGTGGCTAATAATATTTCAATATCAAATTCTGAACTCACCCGTCCCTGCTCGTTGCATTTGGTCAGCATCACTATAGTGTAGACGTTCTTCTCCCAGATCATTCTCCAGAATTCATTCACTGTGACGGGCAACGGACCCTGAGCAGCTATAAACTCTTTTCTTGAATTGTAGCCCTGACCAAAAATAAATCAATAAATATGATTAGTGAAAAATGTATATATACACACAACATATCGAGAAGTCATGTGACCTGCTGAAAATTCCCTTTTGTACAGTATATGTACTCACCGGAATGTAGTTGGCATTGATGTAGTCATCAAAGGGGTTGCCACACATTGATAATCTCACTCTTGAAGAATCATCTGAAGAAGGAAAACATGATCCAATTAGTTTCAGTCCGTATTTATTTATTAAGAACTAAAAACATTAACTACTCTATCAAGAATCTGTAACAGTAGCAAACATCAACTGTTCGCTTCTTTCTGAGACTTTTAGGAGTGGGAAAATTTGAGATTCATGATACTAAAATAAAGCTACACTTGCACTGCACTGCAGAATGTGGGCCAAATATTTTTGAATGAAATTGAAATGACTACAACAAAACACCAATGTTTTCTGCAATGTGACTTCCATGTGAATAGTCCAGGTGCAATTCATGTACTTTTATATTCATCTGATTTGTTCCTCATAATTCTGCACTAATGGAATTATTTGCAATAATGGAAATCTGCACAAAAAAACAGAGACTTGCTTTCTGATGGTATTTTCATTGTGCATTCCACAACATTTCACCACCTTTTAATACAATATGCAACAGTCAGTCAGTCAGTCAGTCTACTCACAAGGTAAAACATTTGTGTAACGATTCTTTGCCTTGTTTTCAATAGACAGGGCGGCATTCTTTGACTGCGCAGTTCCAACAGATTTCAACTCCTGCAACAACACAGCACTTCTTTAGACCTAGACTTTGAAAACTCTATTATAATTCATAAATCATAAGAGCAAATGTTTGATAATATATATATATATATATATATATATATATATATATATTTTTTTTTTTTTTTTTTTATGTGTTTATATGTGTTTCCCATGTGTACCTCATAGTCTTCAGCAAAACCACAGTTGGAATCTGCATGTTTCCGCTTAAAATACTCTTCATAATCTTCTATTTTTAAACCACTATTACTGGGTATGACAAAACAAAGAAATCACTGAGGACAAAAACTTAAAGAATATTTGTTTACAACTTTAAAAATAACCACAAGTATGTGGGTTAATAATAAAAAGTGACTTATATTTTATCTCTGGAAATAGAAAGTAAAAAATAATTCAGTTACACTTTTAAGTTTGGTCGAATAAATATTAATCTATAAAATATATTAAAAAACAAAGTTACCTAATGTTGTGTACAGGGATGTCAGGACATTGTTTTTTGGTTTGTCTGGAACAGAGAGTAATAGAGAAATGATAATAAGGTTACTCTGGATGACTTCTGTATATCTTGATCTCTATCCAATCTTGATTTCTCGGATGATACTGGTAACTCACCTTCTTGAATAGAAGAAGAGAACTAGAGCGATAATCAAGAGAATACAGATCAATGGCACAACTATGCCAACAATCAGACCAGTGTTATCAGGCTCTGGATCAGAAAAGAAAACATATATTAAATATGTTCCCAATAAAGAAACTGCAGTTCAAATGGCACTAATATTACTGTAACTGGTTTCATATCATTATTGGGTCAGAGAGGAGTTCACTTTGTAATATGTTTAAAAATGTAAAAGAAGAAAGCCATTATTGATTATATTAACCTTATCAGATCATTTAATGATACTAGATGACATATTAGTATATACTAAGATGCTAATTATAGTTCAGCCTTAAAAAAAACATGATCTATTTTATTTATTTTGAAGAATGTTACATTGATAGTCAAACCATTATTCTAATGTTTAGTCTGTGAAGGAGCTTTGGGTGATGATCAGATGTGTTCAAAGATGAAGAGGTCATATATTTGAAAATTCTACATAATGGTAAATTGTGAGATGCAGAAAGGTTTGCTTTGTCTTTGCTTTGAATCTTCAGTAACAGCAGTGACACAAAATGTGTAATTGACTCCCAGTTTTTGACTCCCTACATTTTTAAACATGATACATGAACAATGATATGGAACCAGTTATTATATATATATATATATATATATATATATATATATATATATATATATATATATATATATATATATATATATAGCAGCCAGTGCTCAATGTGTCTGTGAGAGTAATATGTCACAACAGTTTTCTGTCCAAAAGATTAAATATGAGATGGTGTCAAGGCTTATGTCTCAGAAGAATGCTCACTAAAAGATTAATAGATTATGATACTAAAACCTTAATCTTGACATATTTACAAAGATCCGTTTTGCATTCAATGAAATTCTGCATTTCAAAAATGATTATCACACAAATATATAATATAGACATTAAACGGTAAACATTTTTTTTATTTTAGCTGCTGATGGTTGATACTCGGGATGCAATTTGAAATATTGAGGTCCCTATTACTTGTAACAGTAAAAAAGAAGAACGTCCTTTTTAAGGACGTTTGAAGATAACTCTACATGAATATTACTCTAGCATGAGCATGTGAATTAATTACTGAAATAATTTTCCTATTTACATGTTTACTCAAATGTCCATGAATAAACATACTCACTTGTAGGAGCTAATGTTGAAGAATTAGTTGAAGGAGAGATTGTAGTGGCAGTGGCTGCTGGAATATTTTGATATCGAAAGAAATATAAATACAGTTTCATTGAGCAATACATGTCATAGGATATATTCACAAGGATATATATATTTCTTTTAAATATTTTTTAAAATACGACATTCTGTAATTCTGTATTACAATAATTACTATTAAAAGAACATGACAAACAGTAAATAATTTAGTTAAAACTGTTTGCTTTTCCAATGATTTTTACTTTGTTATTCCTGTTTCCTGTTTTCCCTGTGTCTAGTTTGTTCCCTTGCTTATGTTTTGTGTTCACCCGTGTCTTGTTAACTTTCCCTTTAACCTGTGTTTGATTCAGTTCATTATTGATAAAACGAGCAAAGGCACATTAAACTGGCAAACAAGACATCCCTGTTTTTCCAACTGAAATGTCATCATTGTCTTTGTATATTAATTACATCTTGTAGGTGCTGCTGTTTGACACAATTGTAATAAAACTTTATTAGTAATAAAACAATAAATAAAATATAGCTATAAGTGCTTACACAGCTGTCCATGAAAAATACTCACTTGTAGAAGTTGTTGGAGTAGATGTTGAAGAATTGGTTGTATTGACAGGGGATGCTGTAATATATGGACATATAATGAAATACAAATACAAACATTTACGAAATAGTACTTGCAAGATAACAATGGCACATGTTCATACAATTAACTTTTGTAGTACAATCTATGTTTTATTGTTAAAAGAAAAACTTGTATTATATTACATTTTAAACATTTGAACTGGTAGGCACTATTGTTTAATACTCAGAAAGTGACATGAAATAAGAACAATTATTATTACAATTTTCTTAATATTTGTTGACATGTTTACAAAGAAGACCTTTTTGCATTCAATGAAATTCTGCATTTCAACAATTATTTTCACACAAATATATAATATAGATATTAAACGGTACACATTTTTTTATTTTAGCTGCTGATGGTTGATACTAAGGATGCAATTTGAAATATTGAGGTCCCTATTACTTGTAACAGTAAAAAAGAGGAACTTTCTAAGGACGTTTTAAGATAACTCTACATGAATATTACTCTAGCATAAGCATGTGAATTAATTATTGAAATAATTTTCCTATTTACATGTTTACTCAAATGTCCATGAATAAACATACTCACTTGTAGGAGCTAATGTTGAAGAATTAGTTGAAGGAGAGATTGTAGTGTCAGTGGCTGCTGGAATATTTTGATATAGAAAGAAATATAAATACAGTTTTATTTAGCAATACATGTCATAGGATATATATATATATATATATATATATATATATATATATATACACAGTATATATATATTTTTTTGTATATATATATATATATATTTTTTTTTTTTTAAATACGACATTCTGTAATTCTGTATTACAATAATTACTATTAAAAGAACATGACAAACAGTAAATACTTTTGTTAAAACTGTTTGCTTTTCCAATGACTTTTACTTTGTTATTCCTGTTTCCTGTTTTCCCTGTGTCTAGTTTGTTCCCTTGCTTACATTTTGTGTTCACCCGTGTCTTGTTAACTTTCTCTTTATCTTGTGTGCTTTTAAGGCATCTGTTTGGTTCAGTTCATTGTCCTGTATTGTCTATACTTGAAGCCTAGCTTTAGATTTTCTCCTGCATTTTCTCCTGCGTCATTCGCCACCTCCTCCTCACCCAGGATGATCACTCCTTTGGGGACCACATCAGTGAGATCCTAGACCTGGCGTATAAGACCCATTACTCCGACCACTCACTGATCACTTTACCGTAAGGGGCCGGTGCTGAGAGGATCGGGCGGCAGTCGAAGGCAGGGACCTCGGCAACCTGATCCCTGGACACGGAAGCTAGCTCTAGGGACGTGGAATGTCACCTCGCTGGCGGGGAAGGAGCCTGAGATTGTGCGTGAGGTTGAGAGGTTCCGACTAGAGATAGTTGGTGTTCAGTTATTGGACTTCTGTGCTAGTTACAGTTTGTCCATAACGAACACCATGTTCAAGCATAAGGGTGTCCATCAGTACACGTGGCACCAGGACACCCTAGGCCGTAGGTCGATGATCGACTTTGTGGTCGTTTCATCTGACCTCGGCCGTATGTCTTGGACACTCGGGCAAAGAGAGGGGTGGAGCTGTCCACTGATCACCACCTGGTGGTGAGTTGGATCCGATGGCGGGGGAGGAAGCTGGACAGACTCGGCAGACCCAAGCGTACTGTGAGGGTCTGCTGGGAACGTTTGGCCGAGTCTCCTGTCAGAGAGATCTTCAACTCCCACCTCCGGCAGAGCTTTGACCAGATCCCGAGGGAGGCTGGAGATATTGAGTCCGAGTGGACCAAGTTCTCCACCTCCATTGTCGAAGCGGCCGCTCGGAGCTGTGGCCGTAAGGTCTCTGGTGCCTGTCGAGGCGGCAATCCCCGAACCCGGTGGTGGACACCGGAAGTAAAGGATGCCGTCAAGCTGAAGAAGGAGTCCTATCGGGCCTGGTTGGCTTGCGGGACTCCTGAGGCAGCTGACGGGTACCGGCAGGCCAAGCGAACTGCAGCCCGGGTGGTTGTGGAGTCAAAAACTCGGGCCTGGGAGGAGTTCGGTGAGGCCATGGAGAAAGACTATCGGCTGGCCTCGAAGAGATTCTGGCACACCGTCCGGCGCCTCAGGAGAGGGAAGCAGTGCCCTACCAACGCTGTTTACAGTAGAGGTGGGGAGCTGTTGACTTCAACTGGGGATGTCGTTGGACGGTGGAAGGAATACTTCGAGGATCTCCTCAATCCCGCCGTCACGTCTTCCATTGAGGAAGCAGAGGCTGAGGGCTCAGAGGTGGACTCGTCCATCACCCGGGCTGAAGTCACTGAGGTAGTCAAGAAACTCCTCGGTGGCAAGGCACCGGGGGTGGATGAGATCCGCCCTGAGTACCTCAAGTCTCTGGATGTTGTGGGGCTGTCTTGGCTGACACGTCTCTGCAGCATCGCGTGGCGGTCGGGGACAGTGCCTCTGGGATGGCAGACCGGGGTGGTGGTCCCTCTTTTTAAGAAGGGGGACCGCAGGGTGTGTTCTAACTACAGGGGGATCACACTTCTCAGCCTCCCTGGGAAAGTCTATGCCAGGGTACTGGAGAGGAGAATACGGCCGATAGTAGAACCTCGGATTCAGGAGGAACAGTGTGGTTTTCGTCCGGGACGTGGAACACTGGACCAGCTTTATACCCTCTACAGGGTGCTGGAGGGTTCATGGGAGTTTGCCCAACCAGTCCACATGTGTTTTGTGGATTTGGAGAAGGCATTTGACTGTGTCCCTCGCGGCGGCCTGTGGAGGGTGCTCCGGGAGTATGGGGTCCGGGGTCCTTTGCTAAGGGCTGTCCGGTCCCTGTACGAACAAAGCAGGAGCTTGGTTCGCATTGCCGGCAGTAAGTCAGACTTCTTCCTCCTGGATGCCTTCCCGGGAAGGTGTTCCGGGCGCGTCCCACTATGGGTCCAAAGACTATGTCTCCCGGCTGGCCTGGGAACGCCTCGGTGTCCCCCCGGAAGAGCTGGAAAAAGTGTCCAGGGAGAGGAAAGTCTGGGCATCTCTGCTTAGACTGCTGCCCCCGCAACCCGGCCCCGGATAAGCGGAGGAAGATGGATGGATGGATGGATTAGGCAAGTTTTTTATTTTTATTTTTTTTATAGCAAAAACTGTTAACAGAAGAAGATATGACCGCATCTGTGTCATAAACTGTGTAAATGTTTTTCCAACTGAATGTCATAATTGTCTATATCTATATTAATTACATCTCGTAGGTAGGGCTGTCACAACAATGAAATTTAGCTGACAATTAATAAGGACAAAACAATTGTGATTGTGCCAATTAATTGTCAGTTTTAGAGCTTTGACGATTATGCTGATTAATTGATTTAGGGCTTTGCCATACAATTTTTGTGTTCTGCATTCATTAAATAATTGTGATTAATCGAATAAATAAATTGGCAAACAAGACACATATGGAAACAAAGAACTAATCAACAAGAAAAACTACAAAGGACAATAAAACATGGCGCAAAACAGTAAAAAACATAAAAGTCCACACAAGACCAGGGGAACACAAGACAGGAATAATGACAAATAGGCTGATCCTTGACGCGATCGCAACACAAAGTTGATTCTGCACTAATTTAAGCAGGCTATACATACAGGGATGCTAATTAACCAGTTAACCGGTAACCGACAGAAATATATATATTTTTTTTTACCAATGAATGGCCTACTATCGTTTGCTGCATGCTTAAAAAACACATTACAAATATTTTTGTTTGTTTTTGAGAAAAAAAAAACCGTCTCAAGTCACTTATGTAACCCTGGTTACCTACGGTAATGATTCACCCGTAGTCGGACGCAGAACGTTAACTCTACACAGAGTTAACATTCAACATAGTCGGATGTACTGTACTGATTGGGATCACGGTTAGGGAGCCTGTCATCTTTGTGCATTGATAAAATGAGCCAATGCACATTGGTGTGCGATATTTGCATCTCGCACTCCGCCCCGAAGTGCAGGTATAAATACGGAAGCGGATGCACGCACCATTTGTCTTTCGCTTCAGAGCTGTTCGGTCTTCATGTCAATGTTTCCGAAGAGTGTTGATTCTTTCAACGAGCGAGTGTGTCGGTGCTTCTTCTGGAAGTCTCTCCTGGTGCTGGCGGTTCTACAGCGTGAGTGCAACTGCTGTTTTAACATAATTCTATTTTTGTTTGTTTGTTTGACAGCTGGTTAGAGGGCGAAGAAGTGAGTGCTTCACTGGTACAAGCTGCACCATCCCTTCAGCTAACGGTCACAATAGATGCATCACTTGTTTGGGCATTCAGCACGCTGAAGCAGCTTTTGTGGATGGTTCATGTTCTCATTGCGGGAACATGACTATCTCAGTGTTGAGATTGAGACTCGCCTTCATCCGTGAAGGTTGAGTCCCCATTCCCATGCCCCGCTCTAGTGCCCCTTCTGGCCGACCCCAGAAGACAGCTACTGCTCCGTGTGGGATAGGTGATCTGAGGATCACAGTGAGGGCTTCCCCACCCGGTAAGCAGTCCCCATGGGCCCCTCACTCCTCTTTCACACCGAAGCCAGTGGAGCTCCCTAATGAACGTGCTGGTCCCTCTGTAGTGGACCAACCAGCTGTTTCGTGCGGGGCTCCTCCTGAGGACAGGATTTCGATTGCTGCATCATAAGGGGAGCTGGACTGTGGAGATGACGGCTCAGCTGCGCTACCTCCTTCTGGGAGAGAACAAAACCTGTGGGCTTTGTAGGTCCTCCCTGCATGCCATGATGTTGCTGCATGTCCACCAGGCCGAAACACTCATGGATATGCACGAGGGTAGTCCAGACCACAAGATCATGGGTGAGCTCCACAACGCAACCGACCTCACCCTCCGGGGCACGAAGGTCTGACGACGTCCACTCTAGTAGTCCAGGAGCGCCATCTCTGGTTTCAACCTGACCGATATGAGGAAGACCGACAAGTCTCGGTTCCTGGACATTTCCCAGGTTGGGCTCTTCGGTGACGCGGTGGAGGACTTCGCCTAACAGTTCTCCACCGCCCAGAAGCAGACTGAGGTGATCCGGCACATCCTACCCCGGCGGCCCGCTACTTTACGAAGTCTTTACAGAGGTCATGGAGGTGGCCATTGCTCCCATGAGAGCGTGGTGTTCGTATCCTCAACTATCTCGACGACTGGCTGATACTAGCTCAGTCTCGGGAGCAGTTGAGGCTTGCTGCTCCAGCATATCAGTCAGTTGGGTCTTTAGTCTGCAGATAAAGTACTAATGTGTGTTGGGAATCGCGAATCGCTGATTGATTGCTCCTGTCTGCCTCGCTGCCTGCTGTGAGTGTGTTTGTTTGCTTCGGTGCTGTAAGCTCCGTCTTAGCCTTATATTTCTTTGTTTTGAACCATCATTTTACTACCATTTCTAGTTGTTTATACTACTACATTTTACCCAACATCTCAGATTAACCTGACATCGCTAGCTTTTGTTATTAGTACTACTAGCACAAAACGCTAGTAATACGCTAGCCTGTTAACCCGCCACCCGTGCGCTCAGCTATTTTTATTTATTTATTTTTCTCTCGCGCGTCCGCGCCTTTAAGTTCATAAAAAGCTCAGGTGAGTAAGAATCAGTCAACAAACATGGTGAGTAATGTCTTGTCCTGTTATTGTCACCTGCACTTCATGTCACATGTTTAGTATAGGCTTCTCTGTCGACAATATAGGATTTAGATGTGATAAATGTAAGGAGACAGTTAGGTTGACAGAGAAGATTTCAGAATTAGAAACACGCATCCAAACTTTAATTGAGGATAGTAAGAGTGCTAGTGCTTTAGATATTTTGGATGCGCATAGAATAGTGAACACTTTACGTGGCGTGGTTCCGGCTGAAGTAGAGCCCGTGCAGCCGGGCAAATGGGTGACAGTGAGAGATCGCTCTAGTCGCGGATCTAAAAACCACTCTTCCGTTCCGATTACCATAACAAATCGATTTGCCCCGCTCAGTGAAACACCCACTGAGAATGATTGTGCCCTAGTTATTGGCCATTCTATTACACGGAACGTGAAAATAGAGACACCAACCACCATAGTCACATGTTTGTCGGGAGCCAGAGCGCCTGCCATCAAAGCAAATTTAAAAGTGCTGGCTAATGCTAATCGTAAATTCTCTAAGATTATTATTCATGTCGGCACTAATGATGTTCGACTCCGCCAGTCGGAGATCACCAAAATTAATATTAAAGAGGTGTGTGAACTTGCAAGTACGATGTCAAGGACTGTAATTTGCTCTGGCCCCCTTCCTGTTCACAGGAGTGATGAGATAGTTAGGAGATTCTGTTCGCTTAACGGTTGGCTGTCTAGGTGGTGTCCGCTTAATAATATAGAATTCATAGACAATTGGAAAAGTTTTTGGGGCAAACCTGACCTGTTGAAAAGAGATGGTATTCATCCCTCCTGGGATGGTGCTTCTCTTCTCTCTAGTAATATGGCTCATAGTCTTAGAGCTCAAACATGACAATCTGGGGCTCAGGTCAGGAAGCAGACAGACTGGCTTAACCGACTGTCTGCTAGCGGCCTCGCGTCACCAAGTTCAGATAAATCCTATCACATAAAGCCTCTTTCACCTAGCTATCATCATATAGAGACTGTGTCTGTTCCCCGAATTTGGAAATCCTAAAAACGTTTAAACCCATCTAAGGTTAAAAATTTAATTGATGTTCAACAAATAAAAAACAGCTATATTACAGATGAGCAAATGCTAAAGCTTGGGTTGCTGAATATTCGATCGCTTACTTCAAAAGCACTCGTTGTTAACGATATGATTTCAGATAATAACCTAGATGTGCTGTGTTTGACAGAAACCTGGCTAAAACCAAACGATTACATTACTTTAAATGAATCAACCCCGCAAGATTACTGTTATAAACATGAGCCTCATCTGAAAGGCAAAGGGGATGGAGTTGCTGTAATTTATAGTAATAGTTTCAAAACCCCTAAGAAATCAAGTTTTAAATATAATTCTTTTGAAGCATTGGTGCTTAATGTTAAAATCAGGGTTCTAAATTAACACCCGTCAACCCGCCAAATGCGGGTTAAAATTAATTTTGGCGGGTGTTAATAAAAACTTACTAGCCAGTTTGGCCGGTGATGCATGAGGCATTACATGCAGGGATGTAGTGGAGGCTAAACGCACGTAAACGCCGTTTACGCACCTCCCAAAATTCGGAAATAGCGTTTACCCACCTCCTAAGTGTGTTTATCCACCTCTAAATTGCGTTTATCCACCTCTAAATTTCACGCTTTTCAAGTGCGTGATCACCGATCGGTACATGATTCGAGCATTTGGGCCGTTAACGACAGTGCAGAACATTGAGCAGAGAGCGCAGCGCGCCGACACACACACACGGAAGAGAACGGCGCGGAAAAGACACGCTCATGAAGTTATAGCTGCGAGAGAATGAAACCTGATCGCCGAACACGGAGGCGAGACGGAAATTATATATATATTTTTTTTTCAAAATTGTCTGTTAATGTCGGCTGCCATTACGCTTGTGGAAACTACAGTGCAACTTATATTGTCTTTCTTCTGTTAATTACAGAACCTTTTTTCTAAGTTTTCTTTAGCCCAGTGGTCTCAAACCGGTTCCACGGAGGGCCTAGTGTATGCAGGTTTTCTCTTTTACCTTGAACCAAACTGATTGAGTAGGTCACTAATTGGTTAAGATCTCCCCTCACCTGGTAGTCTAGGTCTTAATTTGGCACTAATTGAAGGGAAAGACCAAAAACCTGCATACACTAGGCCCTCCGTGGAACCGGTTTGAGAACTCTGCTTTAGCCTAAAGTTTGCGAGAAACCATGGAAACGAATGGACACAGAAAACACAAGAAATAAGACAAACGGAGTTGGCTAGTAAAGCATTAACGAAATGCGCAAGTGGTAGCCTACTTGGGACAGACTTCTGGGGGCGAGAAGAGGAACGAGGCAGGGGATGAGGAGGGTATTGACAGAGAAACTAAGAAAATGCCAAATGGCTGACGGGTCGTGAATGGCTAGTGTTTGATCACAATAATGTCATCATGTATTGTCAGGATTGCCACATGTAGCCTACTAAAAAAAAAAAAAAAAAATTTGGCTAGTGGATAGTCTGATTGGCTGGTAACTTTAGAAAGTTACCAGCCACATTGGCTGGTGATCAAAAAAGTTCATTTAGAACCCTGGTAAAAATATATAGTGTAAACGATAAATCACGTTTGAGATTTGTGCTGGCTACTGTATACAGGCCACCATACAGACTTTATAAAAGAATTTGCGGACTTTCTATCAGAATTAATATTGACTGCAGATAAAGTACTAATTGTTGGTGATTTTAATATACACATCGATAATGAAAAAGATGCATTGGGATTGGCATTTAAAGACATTGTAAATTCAATTGGAGTTAGACAACACGTGTCAGGACCTACTCATCGTCGTAATCATACTCTAGATCTAATATTATCACACGGAATAGATGTTGATGCCGTTGAAATTCTGCAGCAGAGCGATGACATCTCAGATCATTACCTAGTCTCGTGTAATTTGCATTTAGCCAAGGCTGCAAAGCCGACTCCGTGTTTCAAATATGTGAGACCTATCACTTCTGCTACTAAAGATTGCTTTATTAATAATCTTCCTGATCAGTTTCATTATATCAGCATCCCAGATAGCTTAGAAGAACTAGAGGTATTTCGCATTTCATGGAAGGAGAGCTCAATTACTTACAGAGAGGCTTTAAAAGCTGCTAGATCTGCTTATTTTTCAACCCTATTAGAAGAAAATAAACATAATCCTAGGTATTTATTTGAAACGGTGGCTAAACTAACGAAAAATAAAGCTTCAAGCACCGAAGTTTCCAAGCAACACAGCAGTAATGCTTTTATGAACTTCTTCACTTATAAGATTGATAATATCAGGGACAAAATTATAACTATGCAACCGTCTACTACAGTATTGCATCAGGCAGTGCATTGTAGTCTCCCTGAGGAAAAATTTGATTCATTCGTTGCTATAGGAGAGGAAGAATTTACTAAACTCATTAAATCATCTAAATCTACAACATGTATGTTAGACCCTATACCAACTAAGCTACTGAAAGAAATACTTCCAGAGGTCATAGATCCTCTTCTTAATATCATTAATTCGTCTTTGTCTCTAAGATACGTACCAAAAACCTTTAAGCTGGCTATGATTAAACCGCTTGTTAAAAAACGCAACTTGATCCTACAGAATTAGTCAATTACAGGCCGATCTCGAATCTACCTTTTCTGTCAAAGATACTAGAAAAAGCAGTATCCTCACAACTGTGTTCCTTTCTTGAAAGAAATGATATCTGCGAGGATTTCCAGTCAGGATTTAGACCGTACCATAGTACCGAGACAGCTCTCGTTAGAGTCACAAATGATTTGCTCTTATCATCCGATCGTGGTTGTATCTCTCTATTAGTGTTACTCGATCTTAGTGCTGCATTTGACACCATTGACCACAACGTTCTTTTAAATAGATTAGAACATTATGTTGGCATTAGTGGAATTGCACTAGCATGGTTTAAATCATACTTATCTGACCGTTATCAGTTTGTAGCAGTAAATGATGAGATGTCTCATCGATCACAAGTTCAGTATGGCGTACCACAAGGCTCAGTACTAGGACCGCTGCTGTTCACTCTGTACATGCTACCATTAGGAGATATCATTAGGAAACATGGCATTAGCTTTCACTATTATGCCGATGATACTCAGCTCTATATTTCTTCAAAACCTAACGAAACTTATCAATTCACAAAATTAACGGAATGCATAGCGGATATAAAAAAATGGATGGCTCGTAATTTCCTACTTCTGAATTCAGAAAAAACTGAGTTTCTAATTATTGGACAAAAAACTTCCTCACGTAATAATCTAGAATACTGTCTAAAACTTGATGGCTGCTCTGTTAAGTCTTCGTCGTCGGTTAGGAACCTGGGTGTGCTCTTTGATACCAATCTTTCATTTGAAAGTCACGTGTCTAGTATCTGTAAAACTGCATTTTTCCATCTTAAAAATATATCTAAATTACGCCATATGCTCTCATTGACAAATGCGGAACAATTAGTTCATGCGTTCATGACCTCAAGACTAGATTATTGTAATGCTCTACTGGGTGGTTGCCCTGCACGCTTAATAAACAAACTACAGCTGGTCCAAAACGCAGCAGCTCGAGTTCTTACTAGAACCAGGAAGTGTGACCATATTAGCCCGGTTCTGTCAAAACTGCATTGGCTCCTTATTAAATATCGCTTAAATTTTAAAATATTGCTGATCACTTACAAAGCACTAAATGGTTTAGCTCCGCAGTACTTGAGCGAGCTCTTAACGCATTATAGTGCTTCAAAGATTGCTAGAGAATGGGCTTTTATTCAAGGCGGAGAAATGCGTTTTCCATGCACAGTCGGTTCCTTTTCTGGGACACATCGTGTCGGCTGAAGGTGTGCGTATGGATCCTGACAAAGTTAAGGCTGTGGTAGAGTGGCCAATCCCAGATTCCCGCAAGGCCCTGCAGCGGTTTTTGGGATTCGCCAACTTCTATCGGCGATTTATTCGCAACTTCGGCCAACTAGCTGCACCTCTGACCGCCTTGACCTCACCCAAAACTACGTTCAGGTGGTCAGACGCAGCTGAGGCTGAGTTTGCCAAACTCAAGAGCTGCTTTGTTTAAGTTCCCATCTTAATTGCCCCTGATTCGTCACGTCAGTTTGTGGTGAAGGTCGATGCGTCACAGGTGGGGGTAGGCGCAGTTCTTTCACAACGCTCTCCTTCAGACGACAAGATGCATCCCTGCGCGTTTTTATCACATCGTCTATCTCCTGCCGAACGAAATTATGACATTGGTAACCGAGAGTTGTTGGCAGTTAAGTTAGCGTTGGAGGAATGGCGTCACTGGTTGGAGGGATCAGGGGTACCCTTTATCGTCTGGACAGACCACAAGAATCTGGAGTATATTAGAACCGCCAAAAGATTGAACTCCAGGCAGGCTCGGTGGGCACTTTTTTTCGGTCGTTTCGATTTTACTCGTTCATATCCTCCAGGGTCCAAAAACATCAAACCCGATTCTTTGTCGCGTATTTTTGATCGACCCGAACACGAACCTACTCCCGAGCGCATTTTTCCAGAGACCCTAATTATCTCTTCGCTCACATGGGAGGTCGAATCGAGGGTCAAGAAGGCCTTGGAAGGGGTAACGCCTCCGATCCGGTGCCCATCTAACCGCTTATTTGTGCCGGAGGGATTACGATCAGACGTTATCCAGTGGGGTCATTGCTCTAATCTAGCCTGTCATCCAGGGGTGAGTCGTACTATCTATTTAGTTAAGCAGCGATTCTGGTGGCCACTTATGGCTCGTGATGTTCACAATTTTGTCTTGGCTTGCTCAAGTTGTGCCACTGGTAAGTCGTCCAATCGACCCCCAGATGGGTTACTTCAACCGCTGTCGGTGCCTTCGAGACCCTGGTCCCACATTGCTCTAGATTTTATAACCGCCCTCCCACCCTCCCACCCTCCCAGGGTAACACGGTAGTTTTGACCGTGGTGGACCGGTTCTCGAAGGCGGCCCACTTTATTCCCTTGCCCAAATTGCCTTCAGCCAAGGAGACAGCGGTGGCAGTCGTAAACCACGTCTTTCGGTTACATGGCCTCCCGACAGATGTGGTTTCCGACAGGGGACCCCAATTTGTGTCCAAATTCTGGCGAGAGTTTTGTAGATTGCTGGGGGCGACGGTCAGTCTGTCCTCTGGGTTCCATCCCCAGAGCAATGGTCAAACTGAGAGAGCCAACCAAGATTTGGAAAGAACACTACGATGTTTGGTCTCCAGGAATCCTTCCTCCTGGAGTCAACAACTTTCTATGGTGGAGTATGCCCACAATACGTTGCCAGTGTCATCCACGGGCCTGTCTCCGTTCCAGTGTAGTGTAGGGTACCAACCACCTGTAATTCCTAGTACGGAATCCGAAGTCGCGGTCTCCTCCGCCCACGCCTTCATCCAGAGGTGTCACCGTACTTGGACGAGAGCCCGGGAGACACTCCTCCAAGTACGGGAGCGCACCAAGGCCAAAGCCGATCGCCACCGGTCTAGGCTTCCCGTATACGTCGTCGGTTCCAAAGTGTGGCTTTCTACCAAGAACATTCCTCTCCGCTCCGTATCGAATAAATTAGCTCCTAAATTCATTGGCCCGTTTTCTGTCACCAAGATCGTTAGTCCGGTGGCAGTCCGCCTCAGCCTTCCTCCGGCGTACAGGAGAATTCATCCGGTTTTCCACGTCTCAAAGATTAAGCCCATGTTTTTTGCACGTATTAATCCGCCAGTCCCGGTTCCCCCACCGCCGCGACTCGTATACGGGGAACCATCTTATTCGGTTCGTCGCATCCTGGATTCTAGGCGGAGGGGACGCGGATTTCAGTACTTGGTGGATTGGGAAGGTTACGGTCCGGAGGAGAGAAGTTGGGTTCCTGCTCGTGACATCCTGGATCACTCCCTTATCGATGATTACAATCGACAGGTAAGGAGGCCTGGGAATGCCGTGAGGCATTCCTAGGAGAGGGGGTACTGTCACGGTTGAGTTATGCACTGTTTCCTCTGTGTCTCGTGTCACTGTTTGTTTTCATGTCTGTGAGTGTGCGAGAGTGGGCGTTGTCCCGCTCGCGTGGTGGTTCAGTGCTCCAGCTGATATCAATCACACTCACTCCCCGCTCCAGCTGCTATCAATTCCCGCTCTCCATAAATACTCACTCATCTCTCCATTCCAGTGTCCATCCGTTGTTTGCAGTCCCGCTGAGTGTGTCGTGCCGAGTCTACCGGATCCTGTCTTGTCTGTGGATTTGTCTCTGTTTCACTGCATCGAGCACCGCGCATGGGATATCACCACTGGTTCACCTCATCTGAGCACCACTTCACCTGACCATCGAAGTCCCTGCTAGAGAGCCTGATTGCCGCTCCCCCTGAGAGATTCGTCATCATTGACTTTTGAGTGATATTACCATTGAGTTTGCTGTTCTAAATAAACACTGTTTTCACCCGCATTTGCTTCCAGTAATCAATCATGACAGTCTCTCCCTATGGAGGATCCCACTACCACTATACAGATAAGGCATTGTCGGGAAAATTTGTTTCGCGTTCCTACCCCAAAGCAACAAAATAAAATAAAATTCTTTATCAAAATTTATAAGGAAAGACAAGTACTTCGTTTAGGCTTGGCTTGTAGGGAATTCCTAACCTGCGTATATTCAAACACACATAACTATAGAACCTATTCTAAATGCGCATGTGAACGCCATCAGCGTTTCTCACAGGTTCGCGTTTAAAGTCTGTGTAGAGGGAATGGTGTTGTCTTAGCGGCTACATTGCTTGATCGTTGTGACGGAAGCAAATCAATCAAAACTAACTTTAGATGGAAATAACTTAACTCTGCTGTAAAGCCGAAACAATCTCTGTTACCTTAAATTATACACTTATCTCTGTAAAGCTGCTTTGAGACAATCTACATTGTTAAAAGCGCTATATAAATGAAGATGACTTGACTTGACTTGACTTTAGATCAACTGGGAAAAGAGCAAACTCGCCCCTGTGCAGAGGGTCTCTTTTCTCAGAATGTAGCTGGACCACAGACGGCACGCCTCACAGAGGAACGTGTCCAGTCAGTGCTGAACTGCTTGAATACTGTCAAGGGTAGAAGAGTAGTCCCACTGAAACTTTTTCAGAGGCTCATGGGGCTTTGTCAAATGCCACTAGGTTTGCTTCATATGAGACCACTTCAGCACTGGCTTCACGGCCGAGTCTCGAGATGGGTGTCACAGAGCGGCATGTTCCGTGTGACAATCACCCCAGCCTGCCGCCAAACCTTCAGCCCGTGGTCAGACCCTTCGTTTCCCCACGGATCTCCCATCAACTGCATCGTGATGTACAGCAATAGAGGTAATATACACTTTGGGGGTGGAGGGAGACAGCCCTCGCTCCAGCCCATCTTGCAGGAAGGAAAGTACAGTACCGATTGAACATCTAGAACAAGTGTTCAGGTATGCTGTTCTTATCTGTGGACTCCACAGATGCCTCAAACACCGGCTGGGGGGCCATGTACAGCGAGCATGCAGTAGCAGGGGTCTGGATGGGCCCCCAACTGCATTGGCACATCAACTGCCTCGAGTTGTTAGCAGCACAACTTGCTCTGAGACACCTCAAAATGCCGTTACTCGGCAAGTATGTGCTGGTTCGTATGGACAACACTGCAACCGTTGCGTACATCAACCATCAAGTTAGTCTAAGCTCCCCTCGCATGTCGCAACTCGCCCGCCATCTTCTCCTATGGAGTCAGAAGCATCAGAGGTCGCTTCGTACCACTTATATCCCCGGCCAGCTCAATCATGCCGCCAAAGAGCTCTCACATCAGCCTGTGGCCCAGGGAGAGTAGAGACTCCATCCCCAGGTGGTCCAGCTGATTTGGGACCACTTCGGGGCACCACAGATAGATCTGTTTGCCTCTCTGGACTCGTCCCATTGCCAGTTGTTTTACTCCCTGACTGAGAGGACCCTCGGCACGGATGCTGTGCAAAAAGGAAGAGAAACAGGTCTTGCTAGTTGCCCCTTATTGGCTCAACCGGACCTGGTTCCCCCGAACTGATGCTCCTCTCGACAGCCCCTCCCTGGCCCATTCCTCTCAGGGAGGACCGCCTCTCTCAGAGACTGTGCACCGTATGGCACCCGCGTCCAGACCACTGGAAACTCCATGTCTGGTCCCTGGACGGGACGCGGAGATTCTAGGTGATCTACCACAAGCTGTCATAGACACCATCACTTCTGCGAGAGCACCCTCTACAAGGCATTCTTACGCCCTGAAGTGGAACCTGTTCATTGAAGTGGAACCTGTTCATATATATAATATATAGGGTGTAAGCATGCCTTTTATATATATATATATATATATATATATATATATATATATATATATATATATATATATATATATATATATATCACATCCATGTAGGACAAGACTCAACAAGGAAAACAGGAAACACTGGGGTCTAAATACACAAAGGGTAAATTGGCAAACAAGACATCCCTGTTTTTCCAACTGAAATGTCATCATTGTCTTTGTATATTAATTACATCTTGTAGGTGTTGCTGTTTGACACAATTGTAATAAAACTTCATTAGTAATAAAAAAAGAATAAAATACAGCTATAAGTGCTTACACAGCTGTCCATGAAAAATACTCACTTGTAGAAGTTGTTGGAGTAGATGTTGAAGAATTGGTTGTAGTGACAGGGGATGCTGTAATATATGAACATATAATGAAATAAAAATACAAACATTTTTGAAATAGTACTTGCAAGATAACAATTGCACATGTTCATACAATTAACTTTTGTAGTACAATCTATGTTTTATTGTTAAAAGAAAAACTTGTATTATATTACATTTTAAACATTTTAACTGGTAGGCACTATTGTTTAATACTCAGAAAGTGACATGAAATTAGAACAATTATTATTACAATTTTCTAAATATTTGTTGACATGTTTACAAAGACCTTTTTGCATTCAATGAAATTCTGCATTTCAAAAATTATTATCACACAAATATGAAATATAGACATTAAATGGTACACATTTTTTTATTTTAGCTGCTGATGGTTGATACTCAGGATGCGATTTGAAATATTGAGGTCCCTATCACTACTAACAGTAAAAAAGAAGAACTTTCTAAGGACGTTTTAAGATAACTCTACATGAACATTACTCTAGCATGAGCATGTGAATAAACTACTGAAATAATTTCCCTATTAACATGTTTACTCAAATGTCCATGGATAAACATACTCACTTGTATGAGCTGATGTTGGAGAATTAGTTGAAGAAGAGATTGTAGTGGCAGTGGCTACTGGAATATATTGAAATAGAAAGAAATACAGTTTCACTGAGGATATATATTTTAATACAATGGCATTCTGTGTTACAATAATTACTATTAAAAAACATGACAAACAGTAAATAATTTTGTTAAAACAGTTTACTTTTCCAATGACTTTTAGTTTGTTATATCCTGTTTCCCCTGTTATTGTTATTTGTGCATCCTCGTTTTCCTTTCCTTGCTTCCTTTCCTCGCTTCTTAGCTCCACCCCTTTAGGATGCGAGGGAAGGACGCAAGGAAAAGACGCGAGGACAGAAGAATCAAAGAAAAGCATATTTGTATATTGGAAAATGCTTGATCACTCGAGCGTCACTTCACTGTATCATCAGCTGCGCTCAAAGGATCTGCCCTTATGCTGTTAAAGTTTGGTTATTTACGAAATTAATAAATAATAAAGATAAAGCAAGATGCCATGTTGATATATGTGTGATATGACACACTTGGGCACATATATTTACACTAAATAAAGAACAAGGTAGATAGGTAAAGGACAAATTACAATTATTGTGACATGTGAAGGGAGAGGAGAATTTATACATGCATCAGGTTTCTCGACAAAAAAGATTTCCGCAAAGGATACACCTGTGCATCCTCACTCATAGCTTCTCAGGAAGCATCCTCAATCCTCATTCCTCGCGGCGCAATTAGAGAATTGATATGTCCTTCAAAATGGCTGAGCTCGTTTGGTTTCTAGGTCATAGGATGGAGATCGGAGGAGTGAGGAAACGAGGAGGGATATTGAGAAGCATCCCTGGTGTATCAGACCCATTACTCAGCCGCACACTGATAACTTTTTTTTAGGACTGGACTTAATTACATGTTAAAAAAACTATTTCCCCTGCCCAGTTTTGGTCCTTTAGGGAGGTTTTATGGAATTTGCAGAGTTATGGCTTGCAAAGAGTGGTCTTTCACCGTAGGAGAGGTGGAGGAAGACTATGATTACCACCTACCCGCAACGGACCCATAGACTGAGCTCACACCTGCTACAGACCTTGAGACTGAGTTATCTTGGAGCTACAGCCAGCTGCCATGTCTGTCCCAGTAGTTTGTCCCTGAAAATCCTGGAGCAGAGTCCCACCCATATCCTCATCCCAAGGTAGAATAAATCCCTTTCTATTCCAGTTGGAATATTAGACTCGCCAGTTCCTACTTGTTCCCAAGCCATTCCTTCTCCATTAACTCCTTTGTCTTTGTCTTTTTCCGCCCGGCTCCCTGGCTCCTTCATTTCCGCTGGTTCTGCCTGGCTCCTTCGTCTCTACCGGTTCTACCCAGCTCTCTGTCTCCACCCCCTTTGCAGGCTCAATTCAGTTTTCTGGCTCTGCCTCCTCTGCTGGCTTTATTAGGTTCTCTGGCTTTACCCCCCTCATCTGGCGCCGTATGGCTCCATCCCTCCGACGACTCCTTTGTCCTCACTCCCACTGGCTCTGTCTTCTGAGCCCTCATTGCCGCCTCAGTCCTCTGACCCTATGGTTCCGCTTTGGTTTAATGTTATGTCTAAGCTCAGTTAGTTTGTTACATTGGTTAATGGTTGTGTTCACCTGTGTCTTGTTTAGTTTCTGATTATCCTGTGTCATGCTGTGTGCTTTTTAAGTCGTGTGTATTGTTCATTTCCTTGTCTAGTGTTGTTATTGTTATTAATAAAATTTACCACATAAACACTAAAATTAACGAACTACTGAAATCATTTTCTTATTAACATGTTAGTTGTCCATGAAAAAAAGTGGCAGTGACTGTAGTGGCAGGGTGTGCTAATATATTCAGATGTATGAATAGAAACATAATTCAAGTTATATTAATTGACATGCTTAAAAGGACATTTTACACTACAATGAATGAACTACTGATATCATTTTCTTATTAACATGTTGACTAAATTGTCCATGAATAAAAATACTCACTTGACAAAGTCGATGTTGGAGACTCAGTTGAAGAAGAGCTTGTTGTGGCAGGGGTTGCTAAAATATTTAGATGTATAAATAGAAACATTATGCAAGTAATATTTGTTGACATTGACAAAATGACATTACTGCATGAAATTCAATTCCGTTTTGCAAAAACTTTTAATGAAAGATGATATGACAGCATCTGTAAACTGCATTACTACAGTTTTTTCAACTGAAATGTCATAAGTGTCTTGTCCGTGCTGCTGCTTGACACAATTACCATATTACTACTTCATTGGTAATAAAAATTAATAAAATACAGCTATTAGTTTACACAGTTGTCCATGAACAATACTCACTTGTGGAAGTTGTTTCAGTAGATGTTGGAGTGTCAGTTGAAGAAATGCTTGTAGTGACAGTGGATGCTGTGATATATGGACATATAAAGAAATAAAAAATCATTTTCGAAATATTACTTAGAAGCTAACAATGGCATATATTCATACAATTCATTTTTGTATTACAATCAAAGTATTATTGTTGGAAGAATAACTTATATTACATTATAAACATTTTAACTGGTAGCCGCTGATGTTTGATACTCAGGAAGTGACATGAAATAAGTAAAATTATTATAAAAAAAAAACGTTTTATTTGTTTACATGCTTGCAAATCCTTTTTGTATACAATGAAATTCTGCATTTCAAGAATTATTATCACGCAAATATATAATATAGTCATAAAACAGTGCACATTTTTATTTTAGGTGCTGATATGTTTGATACTCAGGATGTGATTTGAAATACAGAAGTACCTATTACGTGTAACAGTAAAACAGAAGAACTTTCTAAGAATGTGTAAAGACAACTGTACATGAAAATTTTCATGAATTTCATGAATTTTCCTATCATCTACTTTTTTCCCTTGGTGACAGATTGTCTTCACCCGTGTCTTGTTTAGTTTCTCTTTATCCTGTGTGCATTTAAGCCCTCTGTTGTGTTCAGTTCAATGACCTATTTTGTCTATGCTTGATGCCTAACTGTTAAGATTATATCTTATGCCAAATTTTGTTCTTTGTTGGTTTGTTTTCTTCGTTTTGTTTTAATCGAAAAGTTAAACGGCTGTTATTGGATCCACCTTTCCCTTTCATCCTTTGCCTGCCTAAACCATAACAGAATACAGCGGCAAGAGAAGATAAACACATCTTCCAGATATTTGCAGCTTCCTCCTCTCCCAGGATGATCGCTCCTTTGGGGACCACATCAGTGAGTCCCTAGACCTAACATATCAGACCCATTACCACGACCGCTCACTGATCACCTTTTTTGGACTGGACTTAATGACATGTTAAAACAACTATTTCCCTGCCCATTTTTGGTCCTTGAGGGAGGTTTTATAGATTTTGTAGAGTTAGTTCTTGCAAAGAGTGGTTCCTCTTTCACTGTGGGTGAGGTGCAGGAAGACTATGATTACCACCTGCTTGCCACGGACCCATAGACTGAGCTCACACCTGCTACAGAGTCTGAGCATACAAGTCTGTCCCGGAGCTACAGCCAGCTGCCATGTCCATCCCAGTAGGAGCGCTAACTAAATTGGACATCCTGAAGCAGAGATCCCACCCATGACCCCATAACGAGGTAGAATGTATCCCCTTCTATTTCATTTCGAATACTGGACACAGTTCCTACTTGTTCCCAAGCCCTCCCTCCACCATTAACTCCTTTGTCTCAGCTGGTTCTGCCCGGCTCACTGGCTCCTTCATCTCCACCGTTTCCACCCAGATCCCTGGCTCCTTCATCTTGGCTTGTTCTGCACAGCTCCCTGGCTCCACCCCCTCTGCAGGCTCCATCCAGTTTGCTGGCTCCGCCTCCTCTGCTGACTTCATTTGGTTCTCTGAGGGGGTAATTCTGCTGGCTCCAGCTGGGTCCGTGGATCCACACCCTTCACTGGCTCCGCTCATTTGCCCAGCTTGCCTCATCTTCCTGAGACACCGGCTCTGCCTCTGGCTATGCTTCATCCCTCCACCCTTTTGGCTCCACGAGCTACTCCGTCCCTTCGGCCTCTCCTTTGTCCTCACTCCAACAGCCTCCAGCTCCGTCTTCCGAGCCCTCATCTCCGCCTCAGTCCTCTGACCCTTCGGTTCCGCCTTGGACCCCCGGGCCTGCGGTGCCAATTTGGTCCTTCATCCCTCAATCTGCCCCTTGGTATCCAGCCCACCTGACTCCACTTTGGTCTTCAGTTCCCAGTTGGAATATTAGACTCGCCAGTTCCTACTTGTTCCCAAGCCCTTCCTTCTCCATTAACTCCTTTGTCTTTGTCTTTATCTTTTTCCGCCCGGCTCCCTGGCTCCTTCATTTCCTCTGGTTCTGCCTGGCTCCTTCGTCTCTACCGGTTCTACCCAGCTCTCTGGCTCCACCCCCTTTGCAGGCTCAATTCAGTTTTCTGGCTCCGCCTCCTCTGCTGGCTTTATTAGGTTCGCTGGCTTTACCCCCATCCTCTGGCGCCGTATGGCTCCATCCCTCCGACGACTCCTTTGTCCTCAATCCCACTGGCTCTATCTTCTGAGCCCTCATTGCCGCCTCAGTCCTCTGACCCTATGGTTCCGCTTTGGTTTAATGTTATGTCTAAGCTCAGTTAGTTTGTTCCATTGGTTAATGGTTGTGTTCACCTGTGTCTTGTTTAGTTTCTGATTATCCTGTGTCATGCTGTGTGCTTTTTAAGTCGTGTGTATTGTTCATTTCCTTGTCTAGTGTCGTTATTGTTATTATTAAAATTTACCACATTAACACTACAATTAACAAACTACTGAAATCATTTTCCTATTAACATGTTTACTCAGTTGTCCATGAATAAAAGTGGCAGTGACTGTAGTGGCAGGGTGTGCTAAAATATTTAGATGTATGAATAGAAACATAATTCAAGTTATATTAATTGACATGCTTAAAAGGACATTTTACACTACAATGAATGAACTACTGATATCATTTTCTTATTAACATGTTGACTAAATTGTCCATGAATAAAAATACTCACTTGACAAAGTCGATGTTGGAGACTCAGTTGAAGAAGAGCTTGTTGTGGCAGGGGTTGCTAAAATATTTAGATGTATAAATAGAAACATTATGCAAGTAATATTTGTTGACATTGACAAAATGACATTACTGCATGAAATTCAATTCCGTTTTGCAAAAACTTTTAATGAAAGATGATATGACAGCATCTGTAAACTGCATTACTACAGTTTTTTCAACTGAAATGTCATAAGTGTCTTGTCCGTGCTGCTGCTTGACACAATTACCATATTACTACTTCATTGGTAATAAAAATTAATAAAATACAGCTATTAGTTTACACAGTTGTCCATGAACAATACTCACTTGTGGAAGTTGTTTCAGTAGATGTTGGAGTGTCAGTTGAAGAAATGCTTGTAGTGACAGTGGATGCTGTGATATATGGATATATAAAGAAATAAAAAATCATTTTCGAAATATTACTTAGAAGCTAACAATGGCATATATTCATACAATTCATTTTTGTATTACAATCAAAGTATTATTGTTGGAAGAATAACTTATATTACATTATAAACATTTTAACTGGTAGCCGCTGATGTTTGATACTCAGGAAGTGACACAAAATAAGTAAAATTATTATAAAAAAAAAAAAAAAAAAAATGTTTTATTTGTTTACATGCTTGCAAATCCTTTTTGTATACAATGAAATTCTGCATTTCAAGAATTATTATCACGCAAATATATAATATAGTCATAAAACAGTGCACATTTTTTATTTTAGGTGCTGATATGTTTGATACTCAGGATGTGATTTGAAATACAGAAGTACCTATTACTTGTAACAGTAAAACAGAAGAACTTTCTAAGAATGTGTAAAGACAACTGTACATGAATATTTTCATGAATTTCATGAATTTTCCTATCATCTACTTTATTCCCTTGGTGACAGATTGTCTTCACCCGTGTCTTGTTTAGTTTCTCTTTATCCTATGTGCATTTAAGCCCTCTGTTGTGTTCAGTTCAATGACCTATTTTGTCTATGCTTGATGCCTAACTGTCAAGATTATATCTTATGCCAAATTTTGTTCTTTGTTGGTTTGTTTTCTTCGTTTTGTTTTAATCGAAAAGTTAAACGGCTGTTATTGGATCCACCTTTCCCTTTCATCCTTTGCCTGCCTATACCATAACAGAATACAGCAGCAAGAGAAGATAAACACATCTTCCAGATATTTGCAGCTTCCTCCTCTCCCAGGATGATCGCTCCTTTGGGGACCACATCAGTGAGTCCCTAGACCTAACATATCAGACCCATTACCACGACCGCTCACTGATCACCTTTTTTGGACTGGACTTAATGACATGTTAAAACAACTATTTCCCTGCCCATTTTTGGTCCTTGAGGGAGGTTTTATAGATTTTGTAGAGTTAGTTCTTGCAAAGAGTGGTTCCTCTTTCACTGTGGGTGAGGTGCAGGAAGACTATGATTACCACCTGCTTGCCACAGACCCATAGACTGAGCTCACACCTGCTACAGAGCCTGAGCATACAAGTCTGTCCCGGAGCTACAGCCAGCTGCCATGTCCATCCCAGTAGGAGCACTAACTAAATTGGACATCCTGAAGCAGAGTCCCACCCATGACCCCATAACGAGGTAGAATGTATCCCCTTCTATTTCATTTCGAATACTGGACACAGTTCCTACTTGTTCCCAAGCCCTCCCTCCACCATTAACTCCTTTGTCTCAGCTGGTTCTGCCCGGCTCACTGGCTCCTTCATCTCCACCGTTTCCACCCAGGTCCCTGGCTCCTTCGTCTTGGCTTGTTCTGCACAGCTCCCTGGCTCCACCCCCTCTGCAGGCTCCATCCAGTTTGCTGGCTCCGCCTCCTCTGCTGACTTCATTTGGCTCTCTGAGGGGGTAATTCTGCTGGCTCCAGCTGGGTCCGTGGATCCACACCCTTCACTGGCTCCGCTCATTTGCCCAGCTTGCCTCATCTTCCTGAGACACCGGCTCTGCCTCTGGCTATGCTTCATCCCTCCACCCTTTTGGCTCCACGAGCTACTCCTTCGGCCTCTCCTTTGTCCTCACTCCAACAGCCTCCAGCTCTGTCTTCCGAGCCCTCATCTCCGCCTCAGTCCTCTGACCCTTCGGTTCTGCCTTGGACCCCCGGGCCTGCGGTGCCAATTTGGTCCTTCATCCCTCAATCTGCCCCTTGGTATCCAGCCCACCTGACTCCACTTTGGTCTTCAGTTCCCAGTTGGAATATTAGACTCGCCAGTTCCTACTTGTTCCCAAGCCCTTCCTTCTCCATTAACTCCTTTGTCTTTGTCTTTGTCTTTTTCCGCCCGGCTCCCTGGCTCCTTCATTTCCGCTGGTTCTGCCTGGCTCCTTCGTCTCTACCGGTTCTACCCAGCTCTCTGTCTCCACCCCCTTTGCAGGCTCAATTCAGTTTTCTGGCTCCGCCTCCTCTGCTGGCTTTATTAGGTTCTCTGGCTTTACCCCCCTCCTCTGGCGCCGTATGGCTCCATCCCTCCGACGACTCCTTTGTCCTCAATCCCACTGGCTCTGTCTTCTGAGCCCTCATTGCCGCCTCAGTCCTCTGACCCTATGGTTCCGCTTTGGTTTAATGTTATGTCTAGGCTCAGTTAGTTTGTTCCATTGGTTAATGGTTGTGTTCACCTGTGTCTTGTTTAGTTTCTGATTATCCTGTGTCATGCTGTGTGCTTTTTAAGTTGTGTGTATTGTTCATTTCCTTGTCTAGTGTCGTTATTGTTATTATTAAAATTTACCACATTAACACTACAATTAACAAACTACTGAAATCATTTTCCTATTAACATTTTTACTCAGTTGTCCATGAATAAAAGTGGCAGTGACTGTAGTGGCAGGGTGTGCTAAAATATTTAGATGTATGAATAGAAACATAATTCAAGTTATATTAATTGACATGCTTAAAAGGACATTTTACACTACAATGAATGAACTACTGATATCATTTTCTTATTAACATGTTGACTAAATTGTCCATGAATAAAAATACTCACTTGACAAAGTCGATGTTGGAGACTCAGTTGAAGAAGAGCTTGTTGTGGCAGGGGTTGCTAAAATATTTAGATGTATAAATAGAAACATTATGCATGTAATATTTGTTGACATTGACAAAATGACATTACTGCATGAAATTAAATTCCGTTTTGCAAAAACTTTTAATGAAAGATGATATGACAGCATCTGTAAACTGCATTACTACAGTTTTTTCAACTGAAATGTCATAAGTGTCTTGTCCGTGCTGCTGCTTGACACAATTACCATATTACTACTTCATTGGTAATAAAAATTAATAAAATACAGCTATTAGTTTACACAGTTGTCAATGAACAATACTCACTTGTGGAAGTTGTTTCAGTAGATGTTGGAGTGTCAGTTGAAGAAATGCTTGTAGTGACAGTGGATGCTGTGATATATGGACATATAAAGAAATAAAAAATCATTTTCGAAATATTACTTAGAAGCTAACAATGGCATATATTCATACAATTCATTTTTGTATTACAATCAAAGTATTATGGTTGGAAGAATAACTTATATTTCATTATAAACATTTTAACTGGTAGCCGCTGATGTTTGATACTCAGGAAGTGACATGAAATAAGTAAAATTATTATAAAAAAAAAAACGTTTTATTTGTTTACATGCTTGCAAATCCTTTTTGTATACAATGAAATTCTGCATTCAAGAATTATTATCACGCAAATATATAATATAGTCATAAAACAGTGCACATTTTTTATTTTAGGTGCTGATATGTTTGATACTCAGGATGTGATTTGAAATACAGAAGTACCTATTACGTGTAACAGTAAAACAGAAGAACTTTCTAAGAATGTGTAAAGACAACTGTACATGAATATTTTCATGAATTTCATGAATTTTCCTATCATCTACTTTATTCCCTTGGTGACAGATTGTCTTCACCCGTGTCTTGTTTAGTTTCTCTTTATCCTATGTGCATTTAAGCCCTCTGTTGTGTTCAGTTCAATGACCTATTTTGTCTATGCTTGATGCCTAACTGTTAAGATTATATCTTACGCCAAATTTTGTTCTTTGTTGGTTTGTTTTCTTCGTTTTGTTTTAATCGAAAAGTTAAACGGCTGTTATTGGATCCACCTTTCCCTTTCATCCTTTGCCTGCCTAAACCATAACAGAATACAGCGGCAAGAGAAGATAAACACATCTTCCAGATATTTGCAGCTTCCTCCTCTCCCAGGATGATCGCTCCTTTGGGGACCACATCAGTGAGTCCCTAGACCTAACATATCAGACCCATTACCACGACCGCTCACTGATCACCTTTTTTGGACTGGACTTAATGACATGTTAAAACAACTATTTCCCTGCCCATTTTTGGTCCTTGAGGGAGGTTTTATAGATTTTGTAGAGTTAGTTCTTGCAAAGAGTGGTTCCTCTTTCACTATGGGTGAGGTGCAGGAAGACTATGATTACCACCTGCTTGCCACGGACCCATAGACTGAGCTCACACCTGCTACAGAGCCTGAGCATACAAGTCTGTCCCGGAGCTACAGCCAGCTGCCATGTCCATCCCAGTAGGAGCACTAACTAAATTGGACATCCTGAAGCAGAGATCCCACCCATGACCCCATAAGGAGGTAGAATGTATCCCCTTCTATTTCATTTCGAATACTGGACACAGTTCCTACTTGTTCCCAAGCCCTCCCTCCACCATTAACTCCTTTGTCTCAGCTGGTTCTGCCCGGCTCACTGGCTCCTTCATCTCCACCGTTTCCACCCAGATCCCTGGCTCCTTCGTCTTGGCTTGTTCTGCACAGCTCCCTGGCTCCACCCCCTCTGCAGGCTCCATCCAGTTTGCTGGCTCCGCCTCCTCTGCTGACTTCATTTGGTTCTCTGAGGGGGTAATTCTGCTGGCTCCAGCTGGGTCCGTGGATCCACACCCTTCACTGGCTCCGCTCATTTGCCCAGCTTGCCTCATCTTCCTGAGACACCGGCTCTGCCTCTGGCTATGCTTCATCCCTCCACCCTTTTGGCTCCACGAGCTACTCCGTCCCTTCGGCCTCTCCTTTGTCCTCACTCCAACAGCCTCCAGCTCCGTCTTCCGAGCCCTCATCTCCGCCTCAGTCCTCTGACCCTTCGGTTCCGCCTTGGACCCCTGGGCCTGCGGTGCCAATTTGGTCCTTCATCCCTCAATCTGCCCCTTGGTATCCAGCCCACCTGACTCCACTTTGGTCTTCAGTTCCCAGTTGGAATATTAGACTCGCCAGTTCCTACTTGTTCCCAAGCCCTTCCTTCTCCATTAACTCCTTTGTCTTTGTCTTTGTCTTTTTCCGCCCGGCTCCCTGGCTCCTTCATTTCCGCTGGTTCTGCCTGGCTCCTTCGTCTCTACCGGTTCTACCCAGCTCTCTGGCTCCACCCCCTTTGCAGGCTCAATTCAGTTTTCTGGCTCCGCCTCCTCTGCTGGCTTTATTAGGTTCTCTGGCTTTACCCCCTCCTCTGGCGCCGTATGGCTCCATCCCTCCGACGACTCCTTTGTCCTCAATCCCACTGGCTCTGTCTTCTGAGCCCTCATTGCCGCCTCAGTCCTCTGACCCTATGGTTCCGCTTTGGTTTAATGTTATGTCTAAGCTCAGTTAGTTTGTTCCATTGATTAATGGTTGTGTTCACCTGTGTCTTGTTTAGTTTCTGATTATCCTGTGTCATGCTGTGTGCTTTTTAAGTCGTGTGTATTGTTCATTTCCTTGTCTAGTGTCGTTATTGTTATTATTAAAATTTACCAAATTAACACTACAATTAACAAACTACTGAAATCATTTTCCTATTAACATGTTTACTCAGTTGTCCATGAATAAAAGTGGCAGTGACTGTAGTGGCAGGGTGTGCTAAAATATTTAGATGTATGAATAGAAACATAATTCAAGTTATATTAATTGACATGCTTAAAAGGACATTTTACACTACAATGAATGAACTACTGATATCATTTTCTTATTAACATGTTGACTAAATTGTCCATGAATAAAAATACTCACTTGACAAAGTCGATGTTGGAGACTCAGTTGAAGAAGAGGTTGTTGTGGCAGGGGTTGCTAAAATATTTAGATGTATAAATAGAAACATTATGCAAGTAATATTGTTGACATTGACAAAATGACATTACTGCATGAAATTCAATTCCGTTTTGCAAAAACTTTTAATGAAAGATGATATGACAGCATCTGTAAACTGCATTACTACAGTTTTTTCAACTGAAATGTCATAAGTGTCTTGTCCGTGCTGCTGCTTGACACAATTACCATATTACTACTTCATTGGTAATAAAAATTAATAAAATACAGCTATTAGTTTACACAGTTGTCCATGAACAATACTCACTTGTGGAAGTTGTTTCAGTAGATGTTGGAGTGTCAGTTGAAGAAATGCTTGTAGTGACAGTGGATGCTGTGATATATGGACATATAAAGAAATAAAAAATCATTTTCGAAATATTACTTAGAAGCTAACAATGGCATATATTCATACAATTCATTTTTGTATTACAATCAAAGTATTATTGTTGGAAGAATAACTTATATTACATTATAAACATTTTAAATGGTAGCCGCTGATGTTTGATACTCAGGAAGTGACATGAAATAAGTAAAATTATTATAAAAAAAAAAAACGTTTTATTTGTTTACATGCTTGCAAATCCTTTTTGTATACAATGAAATTCTGCATTTCAAGAATTATTATCACGCAAATATATAATATAGTCATAAAACAGTGCACATTTTTTTATTTTAGGTGCTGATATGTTTGATACTCAGGATGTGATTTGAAATACAGAAGTACCTATTACGTGTAACAGTAAAACAGAAGAACTTTCTAAGAATGTGTAAAGACAACTGTACATGAATATTTTCATGAATTTCATGAATTTTCCTATCATCTACTTTATTCCCTTGGTGACAGATTGTCTTCACCCGTGTCTTGTTTAGTTTCTCTTTATCCTATGTGCATTTAAGCCCTCTGTTGTGTTCAGTTCAATGACCTATTTTGTCTATGCTTGATGCCTAACTGTTAAGATTATATCTTATGCCAAATTTTGTTCTTTGTTGGTTTGTTTTCTTCGTTTTGTTTTAATCGAAAAGTTAAACGGCTGTTATTGGATCCACCTTTCCCTTTCATCCTTTGCCTGCCTAAACTATAACAGAATACAGCAGCAAGAGAAGATAAACACATCTTCCAGATATTTGCAGCTTCCTCCTCTCCCAGGATGATCGCTCCTTTGGGGACCACATCAGTGAGTCCCTAGACCTAACTTATCAGACCCATTACCACGACCGCTCACTGATCACCTTTTCTGGACTGGACTTAATGACATGTTAAAACAACTATTTCCCTGCCCATTTTTGGTCCTTGAGGGAGGTTTTATAGATTTTGTAGAGTTAGTTCTTGCAAAGAGTGGTTCCTCTTTCACTGTGGGTGAGGTGCAGGAAGACTATGATTACCACCTGCTTGCCACGGACCCATAGACTGAGCTCACAACTGCTACAGAGCCTGAGCATACAAGTCTGTCCCGGAGCTACAGCCAGCTGCCATGTCCATCCCAGTAGGAGCACTAACTAAATTGGACATCCTGAAGCAGAGATCCCACCCATGACCCCATAACGAGGTAGAATGTATCCCCTTCTATTTCATTTCGAATACTGGACACAGTTCCTACTTGTTCCCAAGCCCTCCCTCCACCATTAACTCCTTTGTCTCAGCTGGTTCTGCCCGGCTCACTGGCTCCTTCATCTCAACCGTTTCCACCCAGGTCCCTGGCTCCTTCGTCTTGGCTTGTTCTGCACAGCTCCCTGGCTCCACCCCCTCTGCAGGCTCCATCCAGTTTGCTGGCTCCGCCTCCTCTGCTGACTTCATTTGGTTCTCTGAGGGGGTAATTCTGCTGGCTCCAGCTGGGTCCGTGGATCCACACCCTTCACTGGCTCCGCTCATTTGCCCAGCTTGCCTCATCTTCCTGAGACACCGGCTCTGCCTCTGGCTATGCTTCATCCCTCCACCCTTTTGGCTCCACGAGCTACTCCGTCCCTTCGGCCTCTCCTTTGTCCTCACTCCAACAGCCTCCAGCTCCGTCTTCCGAGCCCTCATCTCCGCCTCAGTCCTCTGACCCTTCGGTTCCGCCTTGGACCCCCGGGCCTGCGGTGCCAATTTGGTCCTTCATCCCTCAATCTGCCCCTTGGTATCCAGCCCACCTGACTCCACTTTGGTCTTCAGTTCCCAGTTGGAATATTAGACTCGCCAGTTCCTACTTGTTCCCAAGCCCTTCCTTCTCCATTAACTCCTTTGTCTTTGTCTTTTTCCGCCCGGCTCCCTGGCTCCTTCATTTCCTCTGGTTCTGCCTGGCTCCTTCGTCTCTACCGGTTCTACCCAGCTCTCTGGCTCCACCCCCTTTGCAGGCTCAATTCAGTTTTCTGGCTCCGCCTCCTCTGCTGGCTTTATTAGGTTCGCTGGCTTTACCCCCCTCCTCTGGCGCCGTATGGCTCCATCCCTCCGACGACTCCTTTGTCCTCAATCCCACTGGCTCTATCTTCTGAGCCCTCATTGCCGCCTCAGTCCTCTGACCCTATGGTTCCGCTTTGGTTTAATGTTATGTCTAAGCTCAGTTAGTTTGTTCCATTGGTTAATGGTTGTGTTCACCTGTGTCTTGTTTAGTTTCTGATTATCCTGTGTCATGCTGTGTGCTTTTTAAGTCGTGTGTATTGTTCATTTCCTTGTCTAGTGTCGTTATTGTTATTATTAAAATTTACCACATTAACACTACAATTAACAAACTACTGAAATCATTTTCCTATTAACATGTTTACTCAGTTGTCCATGAATAAAAGTGGCAGTGACTGTAGTGGCAGGGTGTGCTAAAATATTTAGATGTATGAATAGAAACATAATTCAAGTTATATTAATTGACATGCTTAAAAGGACATTTTACACTACAATGAATGAACTACTGATATCATTTTCTTATTAACATGTTGACTAAATTGTCCATGAATAAAAATACTCACTTGACAAAGTCGATGTTGGAGACTCAGTTGAAGAAGAGCTTGTTGTGGCAGGGGTTGCTAAAATATTTAGATGTATAAATAGAAACATTATGCAAGTAATATTTGTTGACATTGACAAAATGACATTACTGCATGAAATTCAATTCCGTTTTGCAAAAACTTTTAATGAAAGATGATATGACAGCATCTGTAAACTGCATTACTACAGTTTTTTCAACTGAAATGTCATAAGTGTCTTGTCCGTGCTGCTGCTTGACACAATTACCATATTACTACTTCATTGGTAATAAAAATTAATAAAATACAGCTATTAGTTTACACAGTTGTCCATGAACAATACTCACTTGTGGAAGTTGTTTCAGTAGATGTTGGAGTGTCAGTTGAAGAAATGCTTGTAGTGACAGTGGATGCTGTGATATATGGATATATAAAGAAATAAAAAATCATTTTCGAAATATTACTTAGAAGCTAAGAATGGCATATATTCATACAATTCATTTTTGTATTACAATCAAAGTATTATTGTTGGAAGAATAACTTATATTACATTATAAACATTTTAACTGGTAGCCGCTGATGTTTGATACTCAGGAAGTGACACGAAATAAGTAAAATTATTATAAAAAAAAAATAAAAAAAAAACGTTTTATTTGTTTACATGCTTGCAAATCCTTTTTGTATACAATGAAATTCTGCATTTCAAGAATTATTATCACGCAAATATATAATATAGTCATAAAACAGTGCACATTTTTTATTTTAGGTGCTGATATGTTTGATACTCAGGATGTGATTTGAAATACAGAAGTACCTATTACTTGTAACAGTAAAACAGAAGAACTTTCTAAGAATGTGTAAAGACAACTGTACATGAATATTTTCATGAATTTCATGAATTTTCCTATCATCTACTTTATTCCCTTGGTGACAGATTGTCTTCACCCGTGTCTTGTTTAGTTTCTCTTTATCCTATGTGTGCATTTAAGCCCTCTGTTGTGTTCAGTTCAGTGACCTATTTTGTCTATGCTTGATGCCTAACTGTCAAGATTATATCTTATGCCAAATTTTGTTCTTTGTTGGTTTGTTTTCTTCGTTTTGTTTTAATCGAAAAGTTAAACGGCTGTTATTGGATCCACCTTTCCCTTTCATCCTTTGCCTGCCTATACCATAACAGAATACAGCAGCAAGAGAAGATAAACACATCTTCCAGATATTTGCAGCTTCCTCCTCTCCCAGGATGATCGCTCCTTTGGGGACCACATCAGTGAGTCCCTAGACCTAACATATCAGACCCATTACCACGACCGCTCACTGATCACCTTTTTTGGACTGGACTTAATGACATGTTAAAACAACTATTTCCCTGCCCATTTTTGGTCCTTGAGGGAGGTTTTATAGATTTTGTAGAGTTAGTTCTTGCAAAGAGTGGTTCCTCTTTCACTGTGGGTGAGGTGCAGGAAGACTATGATTACCACCTGCTTGCCACGGACCCATAGACTGAGCTCACACCTGCTACAGAGCCTGAGCATACAAGTCTGTCCCGGAGCTACAGCCAGCTGCCATGTCCATCCAGGTAGGAGCACTAACTAAATTGGACATCCTGAAGCAGAGTCCCACCCATGACCCCATAACGAGGTAGAATGTATCCCCTTCTATTTCATTTCGAATACTGGACACAGTTCCTACTTGTTCCCAAGCCCTCCCTCCACCATTAACTCCTTTGTCTCAGCTGGTTCTGCCCGGCTCACTGGCTCCTTCATCTCCACCGTTTCCACCCAGGTCCCTGGCTCCTTCGTCTTGGCTTGTTCTGCACAGCTCCCTGGCTCCACCCCCTCTGCAGGCTCCATCCAGTTTGCTGGCTCCGCCTCCTCTGCTGACTTCATTTGGCTCTCTGAGGGGGTAATTCTGCTGGCTCCAGCTGGGTCCGTGGATCCACACCCTTTACTGGCTCCGCTCATTTGCCCAGCTTGCCTCATCTTCCTGAGACACCGGCTCTGCCTCTGGCTATGCTTCATCCCTCCACCCTTTTGGCTCCACGAGCTACTCCTTCGGCCTCTCCTTTGTCCTCACTCCAACAGCCTCCAGCTCTGTCTTCCGAGCCCTCATCTCCGCCTCAGTCCTCTGACCCTTCGGTTCCGCCTTGGACCCCCGGGCCTGCGGTGCCAATTTGGTCCTTCATCCCTCAATCTGCCCCTTGGTATCCAGCCCACCTGACTCCACTTTGGTCTTCAGTTCCCAGTTGGAATATTAGACTCGCCAGTTCCTACTTGTTCCCAAGCCCTTCCTTCTCCATTAACTCCTTTGTCTTTGTCTTTGTCTTTTTCCGCCCGGCTCCCTGGCTCCTTCATTTCCGCTGGTTCTGCCTGGCTCCTTCGTCTCTACCGGTTCTACCCAGCTCTCTGTCTCCACCCCCTTTGCAGGCTCAATTCAGTTTTCTGGCTCCGCCTCCTCTGCTGGCTTTATTAGGTTCTCTGGCTTTACCCCCCTCCTCTGGCGCCGTATGGCTCCATCCCTCCGACGACTCCTTTGTCCTCAATCCCACTGGCTCTGTCTTCTGAGCCCTCATTGCCGCCTCAGTCCTCTGACCCTATGGTTCCGCTTTGGTTTAATGTTATGTCTAGGCTCAGTTAGTTTGTTCCATTGGTTAATGGTTGTGTTCACCTGTGTCTTGTTTAGTTTCTGATTATCCTGTGTCATGCTGTGTGCTTTTTAAGTTGTGTGTATTGTTCATTTCCTTGTCTAGTGTCGTTATTGTTATTATTAAAATTTACCACATTAACACTACAATTAACAAACTACTGAAATCATTTTCCTATTAACATTTTTACTCAGTTGTCCATGAATAAAAGTGGCAGTGACTGTAGTGGCAGGGTGTGCTAAAATATTTAGATGTATGAATAGAAACATAATTCAAGTTATATTAATTGACATGCTTAAAAGGACATTTTACACTACAATGAATGAACTACTGATATCATTTTCTTATTAACATGTTGACTAAATTGTCCATGAATAAAAATACTCACTTGACAAAGTCGATGTTGGAGACTCAGTTGAAGAAGAGCTTGTTGTGGCAGGGGTTGCTAAAATATTTAGATGTATAAATAGAAACATTATGCATGTAATATTTGTTGACATTGACAAAATGACATTACTGCATGAAATTAAATTCCGTTTTGCAAAAACTTTTAATGAAAGATGATATGACAGCATCTGTAAACTGCATTACTACAGTTTTTTCAACTGAAATGTCATAAGTGTCTTGTCCGTGCTGCTGCTTGACACAATTACCATATTACTACTTCATTGGTAATAAAAATTAATAAAATACAGCTATTAGTTTACACAGTTGTCCATGAACAATACTCACTTGTGGAAGTTGTTTCAGTAGATGTTGGAGTGTCAGTTGAAGAAATGCTTGTAGTGACAGTGGATGCTGTGATATATGGACATATAAAGAAATAAAAAATCATTTTCGAAATATTACTTAGAAGCTAACAATGGCATATATTCATACAATTCATTTTTGTATTACAATCAAAGTATTATGGTTGGAAGAATAACTTATATTACATTATAAACATTTTAACTGGTAGCCGCTGATGTTTGATACTCAGGAAGTGACATGAAATAAGTAAAATTATTATATAAAAAAAAAACGTTTTATTTGTTTACATGCTTGCAAATCCTTTTTGTATACAATGAAATTCTGCATTCAAGAATTATTATCACGCAAATATATAATATAGTCATAAAACAGTGCACATTTTTTATTTTAGGTGCTGATATGTTTGATACTCAGGATGTGATTTGAAATACAGAAGTACCTATTACGTGTAACAGTAAAACAGAAGAACTTTCTAAGAATGTGTAAAGACAACTGTACATGAATATTTTCATGAATTTCATGAATTTTCCTATCATCTAATTTATTCCCTTGGTGACAGATTGTCTTCACCCGTGTCTTGTTTAGTTTCTCTTTATCCTATGTGCATTTAAGCCCTCTGTTGTGTTCAGTTCAGTGACCTATTTTGTCTATGCTTGATGCCTAACTGTTAAGATTATATCTTATGCCAAATTTTGTTCTTTGTTGGTTTGTTTTCTTCGTTTTGTTTTAATCGAAAAGTTAAACGGCTGTTATTGGATCCACCTTTCCCTTTCATCCTTTGCCTGCCTAAACCATAACAGAATACAGCGGCAAGAGAAGATAAACACATCTTCCAGATATTTGCAGCTTCCTCCTCTCCCAGGATGATCGCTCCTTTGGGGACCACATCAGTGAGTCCCTAGACCTAACTTATCAGACCCATTACCACGACCGCTCACTGATCACCTTTTCTGGACTGGACTTAATGACATGTTAAAACAACTATTTCCCTGCCCATTTTTGGTCCTTGAGGGAGGTTTTATAGATTTTGTAGAGTTAGTTCTTGCAAAGAGTGGTTCCTCTTTCACTGTGGGTGAGGTGCAGGAAGACTATGATTACCACCTGCTTGCCACGTACCCATAGACTGAGCTCACACCTGCTACAGAGCCTGAGCATACAAGTCTGTCCCGGAGCTACAGCCAGCTGCCATGTCCATCCCAGTAGGAGCACTAACTAAATTGGACATCCTGAAGCAGAGATCCCACCCATGACCCCATAACGAGGTAGAATGTATCCCCTTCTATTTCATTTCGAATACTGGACACAGTTCCTACTTGTTCCCAAGCCCTCCCTCCACCATTAACTCCTTTGTCTCAGCTGGTTCTGCCCGGCTCACTGGCTCCTTCATCTCCACCGTTTCCACCCAGATCCCTGGCTCCTTCGTCTTGGCTTGTTCTGCACAGCTCCCTGGCTCCACCCCCTCTGCAGGCTCCATCCAGTTTGCTGGCTCCGCCTCCTCTGCTGACTTCATTTGGTTCTCTGAGGGGGTAATTCTGCTGGCTCCAGCTGGGTCCGTGGATCCACACCCTTCACTGGCTCCACTCATTTGCCCAGCTTGCCTCATCTTCCTGAGACACCGGCTCTGCCTCTGGCTATGCTTCATCCCTCCACCCTTTTGGCTCCACGAGCTACTCCTTCGGCCTCTCCTTTGTCCTCACTCCAACAGCCTCCAGCTCTGTCTTCCGAGCCCTCATCTCCGCCTCAGTCCTCTGACCCTTCGGTTCCGCCTTGGACCCCCGGGCCTGCGGTGCCAATTTGGTCCTTCATCCCTCAATCTGCCCCTTGGTATCCAGCCCACCTGACTCCACTTTGGTCTTCAGTTCCCAGTTGGAATATTAGACTCGCCAGTTCCTACTTGTTCCCAAGCCCTTCCTTCTCCATTAACTCCTTTGTCTTTGTCTTTGTCTTTTTCCGCCGGGCTCCCTGGCTCCTTCATTTCCGCTGGTTCTGCCTGGCTCCTTCGTCTCTACCGGTTCTACCCAGCTCTCTGTCTCCACCCCCTTTGCAGGCTCAATTCAGTTTTCTGGCTTCGCCTCCTCTGCTGGCTTTATTAGGTTCTCTGGCTTTACCCCCCTCCTCTGGCGCCGTATGGCTCCATCCCTCCGACGACTCCTTTGTCCTCACTCCCACTGGCACTGTCTTCTGAGCCCTCATTGCCGCCTCAGTCCTCTGACCCTATGGTTCCGCTTTGGTTTAATGTTATGTCTAGGCTCAGTTTGTTTGTTCCATTGGTTAATGGTTGTGTTCACCTGTGTCTTGTTTAGTTTCTGATTATCCTGTGTCATGCTGTGTGCTTTTTAAGTTGTGTGTATTGTTCATTTCCTTGTCTAGTGTCGTTATTGTTATTATTAAAATTTACCACATTAACACTACAATTAACAAACTACTGAAATCATTTTCCTATTAACATGTTTACTCAGTTGTCCATGAATAAAAGTGGCAGTGACTGTAGTGGCAGGGTGTGCTAAAATATTTAGATGTATGAATAGAAACATAATTCAAGTTATATTAATTGACATGCTTAAAAGGACATTTTACACTACAATGAATGAACTACTGATATCATTTTCTTATTAACATGTTGACTAAATTGTCCATGAATAAAAATACTCACTTGACAAAGTCGATGTTGGAGACTCAGTTGAAGAAGAGCTTGTTGTGGCAGGGGTTGCTAAAATATTTAGATGTATAAATAGAAACATTATGTATGTAATATTTGTTGACATTGACAAAATGACATTACTGCATGAAATTAAATTCCGTTTTGCAAAAACTTTTAATGAAAGATGATATGACAGCATCTGTAAACTGCATTACTACAGTTTTTTCAACTGAAATGTCATAAGTGTCTTGTCCGTGATGCTGCTTGACACAATTACCATATTACTACTTCATTGGTAATAAAAATTAATAAAATACAGCTATTAGTTTACACAGTTGTCCATGAACAATACTCACTTGTGGAAGTTGTTTCAGTAGATGTTGGAGTGTCAGTTGAAGAAATGCTTGTAGTGACAGTGGATGCTGTGATATATGGACATATAAAGAAATAAAAAATCATTTTCGAAATATTACTTAGAAGCTAACAATGGCATATATTCATACAATTCATTTTTGTATTACAATCAAAGTATTATGGTTGGAAGAATAACTTATATTACATTATAAACATTTTAACTGGTAGCCGCTGATGTTTGATACTCAGGAAGTGACATGAAATAAGTAAAATTATTATAAAAAAAAAACGTTTTATTTGTTTACATGCTTGCAAATCCTTTTTGTATACAATGAAATTCTGCATTCAAGAATTATTATCACGCAAATATATAATATAGTCATAAAACAGTGCACATTTTTTTATTTTAGGTGCTGATATGTTTGATACTCAGGATGTGATTTGAAATACAGAAGTACCTATTACGTGTAACAGTAAAACAGAAGAACTTTCTAAGAATGTGTAAAGACAACTGTACATGAATATTTTCATGAATTTCATGAATTTTCCTATCATCTACTTTATTCCCTTGGTGACAGATTGTCTTCACCCGTGTCTTGTTTAGTTTCTCTTTATCCTATGTGCATTTAAGCCCTCTGTTGTGTTCAGTTCAATGACCTATTTTGTCTATGCTTGATGCCTAACTGTTAAGATTATATCTTACGCCAAATTTTGTTCTTTGTTGGTTTGTTTTCTTCGTTTTGTTTTAATCGAAAAGTTAAACGGCTGTTATTGGATCCACCTTTCCCTTTCATCCTTTGCCTGCCTAAACCATAACAGAATACAGCGGCAAGAGAAGATAAACACATCTTCCAGATATTTGCAGCTTCCTCCTCTCCCAGGATGATCGCTCCTTTGGGGACCACATCAGTGAGTCCCTAGACCTAACATATCAGACCCATTACCACGACCGCTCACTGATCACCTTTTTTGGACTGGACTTAATGACATGTTAAAACAACTATTTCCCTGCCCATTTTTGGTCCTTGAGGGAGGTTTTATAGATTTTGTAGAGTTAGTTCTTGCAAAGAGTGGTTCCTCTTTCACTATGGGTGAGGTGCAGGAAGACTATGATTACCACCTGCTTGCCACGGACCCATAGACTGAGCTCACACCTGCTACAGAGCCTGAGCATACAAGTCTGTCCCGGAGCTACAGCCAGCTGCCATGTCCATCCCAGTAGGAGCACTAACTAAATTGGACATCCTGAAGCAGAGATCCCACCCATGACCCCATAAGGAGGTAGAATGTATCCCCTTCTATTTCATTTCGAATACTGGACACAGTTCCTACTTGTTCCCAAGCCCTCCCTCCACCATTAACTCCTTTGTCTCAGCTGGTTCTGCCCGGCTCACTGGCTCCTTCATCTCCACCGCTTCCACCCAGATCCCTGGCTCCTTCGTCTTGGCTTGTTCTGCACAGCTCCCTGGCTCCACCCCCTCTGCAGGCTCCATCCAGTTTGCTGGCTCCGCCTCCTCTGCTGACTTCATTTGGTTCTCTGAGGGGGTAATTCTGCTGGCTCCAGCTGGGTCCATGGATCCACACCCTTCACTGGCTCCGCTCATTTGCCCAGCTTGCCTCATCTTCCTGAGACACCGGCTCTGCCTCTGGCTATGCTTCATCCCTCCACCCTTTTGGCTCCACAAGCTACTCCTTCGGCCTCTCCTTTGTCCTCACTCCAACAGCCTCCAGCTCTGTCTTCCGAGCCCTCATCTCCGCCTCAGTCCTCTGACCCTTCGGTTCCGCCTTGGACCCCCGGGCCTGCGGTGCCAATTTGGTCCTTCATCCCTCAATCTGCCCCTTGGTATCCAGCCCACCTGACTCCACTTTGGTCTTCAGGTCCCAGTTGGAATATTAGACTCGCCAGTTCCTACTTGTTCCCAAGCCCTTCCTTCTCCATTAACTCCTTTGTATTTGTCTTTGTCTTTTTCCGCCCGGCTCCCTGGCTCCTTCATTTCCGCTGGTTCTGCCTGGCTCCTTCGTCTCTACCGGTTCTACCCAGCTCTCTGTCTCCACCGCCTTTGCAGGCTCAATTCAGTTTTCTGGCTCCGCCTCCTCTGCTGGCTTTATTAGGTTCTCTGGCTTTACCCCCCTCCTCTGGCGCCGTATGGCTCCATCCCTCCGACGACTCCTTTGTCCTCACTCCCACTGGCACTGTCTTCTGAGCCCTCATTGCCGCCTCAGTCCTCTGACCCTATGGTTCCGCTTTGGTTTAATGTTATGTCTAGGCTCAGTTAGTTTGTTCCATTGGTTAATGGTTGTGTTCACCTGTGTCTTGTTTAGTTTCTGATTATCCTGTGTCATGCTGTGTGCTTTTTAAGTTGTGTGTATTGTTCATTTCCTTGTCTAGTGTCGTTATTGTTATTATTAAAATTTACCACATTAACACTACAATTAACAAACTACTGAAATCATTTTCCTATTAACATGTTTACTCAGTTGTCCATGAATAAAAGTGGCAGTGACTGTAGTGGCAGGGTGTGCTAAAATATTTAGATGTATGAATAGAAACATAATTCAAGTTATATTAATTGACATGCTTAAAAGGACATTTTACACTACAATGAATGAACTACTGATATCATTTTCTTATTAACATGTTGACTAAATTGTCCATGAATAAAAATACTCACTTGACAAAGTCGATGTTGGAGACTCAGTTGAAGAAGAGCTTGTTGTGGCAGGGGTTGCTAAAATATTTAGATGTATAAATAGAAACATTATGCAAGTAATATTGTTGGCATTGACAAAATGACATTACTGCATGAAATTAAATTCCGTTTTGCAAAAACTTTTAATGAAAGATGATATGACAGCATCTGTAAACTGCATTACTACAGTTTTTTCAACTGAAATGTCATAAGTGTCTTGTCCGTGCTGCTGCTTGACACAATTACCATATTACTACTTCATTGGTAATAAAAATTAATAAAATACAGCTATTAGTTTACACAGTTGTCCATGAACAATACTCACTTGTGGAAGTTGTTTCAGTAGATGTTGGAGTGTCAGTTGAAGAAATGCTTGTAGTGACAGTGGATGCTGTGATATATGGATATATAAAGAAATAAAAAATCATTTTCGAAATATTACTTAGAAGCTAACAATGTCATATATTCATACAATTCATTTTTGTATTACAATCAAAGTATTATTGTTGGAAGAATAACTTATATTACATTATAAACATTTTAACTGGTAGCCGCTGATGTTTGATACTCAGGAAGTGACACGAAATAAGTAAAATTATTATAAAAAAAAATTTAAAAAAACGTTTTATTTGTTTACATGCTTGCAAATCCTTTTTGTATACAATGAAATTCTGCATTTCAAGAATTATTATCACGCAAATATATAATATAGTCATAAAACAGTGCACATTTTTTATTTTAGGTGCTGATATGTTTGATACTCAGGATGTGATTTGAAATACAGAAGTACCTATTACGTGTAACAGTAAAACAGAAGAACTTTCTAAGAATGTGTAAAGACAACTGTACATGAATATTTTCATGAATTTCATGAATTTTCCTATCATCTACTTTATTCCCTTGGTGACAGATTGTCTTCATCCGTGTCTTGTTTAGTTTCTCTTTATCCTATGTGCATTTAAGCCCTCTGTTGTGTTCAGTTCAGTGACCTATTTTGTCTATGCTTGATGCCTAACTGTTAAGAATATATCTTATGCCAAATTTTGTTCTTTGTTGGTTTGTTTTCTTCGTTTTGTTTTAATCGAAAAGTTAAACGGCTGTTATTGGATCCACCTTTCCCTTTCATCCTTTGCCTGCCTAAACCATAACAGAATACAGCAGCAAGAGAAGATAAACACATCTTCCAGATATTTGCAGCTTCCTCCTCTCCCAGGATGATCGCTCCTTTGGGGAACACATCAGTGAGTCCCTAGACCTAACATATCAGACCCATTACCACGACCGCTCACTGATCACCTTTTTTGGACTGGACTTAATGACATGTGAAAACAACTATTTCCCTGCCCATTTTTGGTCCTTGAGGGAGGTTTTATAGATTTTGTAGAGTTAGTTCTTGCAAAGAGTGGTTCCTCTTTCACTGTGGGTGAGGTGCAGGAAGACTATGATTACCACCTGCTTGCCACGGACCCATAGACTGAGCTCACACCTGCTACAGAGCCTGAGCATACAAGTCTGTCCCGGAGCTACAGCCAGCTACCATGTCCATCCCAGTAGGAGCACTAACTAAATTGGACATCCTGAAGCAGAGTCCCACCCATGACCCCATAACGAGGTAGAATGTATCCCCTTCTATTTCATTTCGAATACTGGACACAGTTCCTACTTGTTCACGAGCTACTCCTTCGGCCTCTCCTTTGTCCTCACTCCAACAGCCTCCAGCTCTGTCTTCCGAGCCCTCATCTCCGCCTCAGTCCTCTGACCCTTCGGTTCCGCCTTGGACCCCCGGGCCTGCGGTGCCAATTTGGTCCTTCATCCCTCAATCTGCCCCTTGGTATCCAGCCCACCTGACTCCACTTTGGTCTTCAGTTCCCAGTTGGAATATTAGACTCGCCAGTTCCTACTTGTTCCCAAGCCCTTCCTTCTCCATTAACTCCTTTGTCTTTGTCTTTGTCTTTTTCCGCCGGGCTCCCTGGCTCCTTCATTTCCGCTGGTTCTGCCTGGCTCCTTCGTCTCTACCGGTTCTACCCAGCTCTCTGTCTCCACCCCCTTTGCAGGCTCAATTCAGTTTTCTGGCTCCGCCTCCTCTGCTGGCTTTATTAGGTTCTCTGGCTTTACCCCCCTCCTCTGGCGCCGTATGGCTCCATCCCTCCGACGACTCCTTTGTCCTCACTCCCACTGGCACTGTCTTCTGAGCCCTCATTGCCGCCTCAGTCCTCTGACCCTATGGTTCCGCTTTGGTTTAATGTTATGTCTAGGCTCAGTTAGTTTGTTCCATTGGTTAATGGTTGTGTTCACCTGTGTCTTGTTTAGTTTCTGATTATCCTGTGTCATGCTGTGTGCTTTTTAAGTTGTGTGTATTGTTCATTTCCTTGTCTAGTGTCGTTATTGTTATTATTAAAATTTACCACATTAACACTACAATTAACAAACTACTGAAATCATTTTCCTATTAACATGTTTACTCAGTTGTCCATGAATAAAAGTGGCAGTGACTGTAGTGGCAGGGTGTGCTAAAATATTTAGATGTATGAATAGAAACATAATTCAAGTTATATTAATTGACATGCTTAAAAGGACATTTTACACTACAATGAATGAACTACTGATATCATTTTCTTATTAACATGTTGACTAAATTGTCCATGAATTAAAATACTCACTTGACAAAGTCGATGTTGGAGACTCAGTTGAAGAAGAGCTTGTTGTGGCAGGGGTTGCTAAAATATTTAGATGTATAAATAGAAACATTATGTATGTAATATTTGTTGACATTGACAAAATGACATTACTGCATGAAATTAAATTCCGTTTTGCAAAAACTTTTAATGAAAGATGATGTGACAGCATCTGTAAACTGCATTACTACAGTTTTTTCAACTGAAATGTCATAAGTGTCTTGTCCGTGCTGCTGCTTGACACAATTACCATATTACTACTTCATTGGTAATAAAAATTAATAAAATACAGCTATTAGTTTACACAGTTGTCCATGAACAATACTCACTTGTGGAAGTTGTTTCAGTAGATGTTGGAGTGTCAGTTGAAGAAATGCTTGTAGTGACAGTGGATGCTGTGATATATGGACATATAAACAAATAAAAAATCATTTTCGAAATATTACTTAGAAGCTAACAATGGCATATATTCATACAATTCATTTTTGTATTACAATCAAAGTATTATGGTTGGAAGAATAACTTATATTACATTATAAACATTTTAACTGGTAGCCGCTGATGTTTGATACTCAGGAAGTGACATGAAATAAGTAAAATTATTATTAAAAAAAAAAACGTTTTACTTGTTTACATGCTTGCAAATCCTTTTTGTATACAATGAAATTCTGCATTTCAAGAATTATTATCACGCAAATATATAATATAGTCATAAAACAGTGCACATTTTTTATTTTAGGTGCTGATATGTTTGATACTCAGGATGTGATTTGAAATACAGAAGTACCTATTACGTGTAACAGTAAAACAGAAGAACTTTCTAAGAATGTGTAAAGACAACTGTACATGAATATTTTCATGAATTTCATGAATTTTCCTATCATCTACTTTATTCCCTTGGTGACAGATTGTCTTCACCCGTGTCTTGTTTAGTTTCTCTTTATCCTATGTGCATTTAAGCCCTCTGTTGTGTTCAGTTCAATGACCTATTTTGTCTATGCTTGATGCCTAACTGTTAAGATTATATCTTATGCCAAATTTTGTTCTTTGTTGGTTTGTTTTCTTCGTTTTGTTTTAATCGAAAAGTTAAACGGCTGTTATTGGATCCACCTTTCCCTTTCATCCTTTGCCTGCCTAAACTATAACAGAATACAGCAGCAAGAGAAGATAAACACATCTTCCAGATATTTGCAGCTTCCTCCTCTCCCAGGATGATCGCTCCTTTGGGGACCACATCAGTGAGTCCCTAGACCTAACATATCAGACCCATTACCACGACCGCTCACTGATCACCTTTTTTGGACTGGACTTAATGACATGTTAAAACAACTATTTCCCTGCCCATTTTTGGTCCTTGAGGGAGGTTTTATAGATTTTGTAGAGTTAGTTCTTGCAAAGAGTGGTTCCTCTTTCACTGTGGGTGAGGTGCAGGAAGACTATGATTACCACCTGCTTGCCACGGACCCATAGACTGAGCTCACAACTGCTACAGAGCCTGAGCATACAAGTCTGTCCCGGAGCTACAGCCAGCTGCCATGTCCATCCCAGTAGGAGCACTAACTAAATTGGACATCCTGAAGCAGAGATCCCACCCATGACCCCATAACGAGGTAGAATGTATCCCCTTCTATTTCATTTCGAATACTGGACACAGTTCCTACTTGTTCCCAAGCCCTCCCTCCACCATTAACTCCTTTGTCTCAGCTGGTTCTGCCCGGCTCACTGGCTCCTTCATCTCAACCGTTTCCACCCAGGTCCCTGGCTCCTTCGTCTTGGCTTGTTCTGCACAGCTCCCTGGCTCCACCCCCTCTGCAGGCTCCATCCAGTTTGCTGGCTCCGCCTCCTCTGCTGACTTCATTTGGTTCTCTGAGGGGGTAATTCTGCTGGCTCCAGCTGGGTCCGTGGATCCACACCCTTCACTGGCTCCGCTCATTTGCCCAGCTTGCCTCATCTTCCTGAGACACCGGCTCTGCCTCTGGCTATGCTTCATCCCTCCACCCTTTTGGCTCCACAAGCTACTCCTTCGGCCTCTCCTTTGTCCTCACTCCAACAGCCTCCAGCTCTGTCTTCCGAGCCCTCATCTCCCCCTCAGTCCTCTGACCCTTCGGTTCCGCCTTGGACCCCCGGGCCTGCGGTGCCAATTTGGTCCTTCATCCCTCAATCTGCCCCTTGGTATCCAGCCCACCTGACTCCACTTTGGTCTTCAGTTCCCAGTTGGAATATTAGACTCGCCAGTTCCTACTTGTTCCCAAGCCCTTCCTTCTCCATTAACTCCTTTGTATTTTTCTTTGTCTTTTTCCGCCCGGCTCCCTGGCTCCTTCATTTCCGCTGGTTCTGCCTGGCTCCTTCGTCTCTACCGGTTCTACCCAGCTCTCTGTCTCCACCGCCTTTGCAGGCTCAATTCAGTTTTCTGGCTCCGCCTCCTCTGCTGGCTTTATTAGGTTCTCTGGCTTTACCCCCCTCCTCTGGCGCCGTATGGCTCCATCCCTCCGACGACTCCTTTGTCCTCACTCCCACTGGCACTGTCTTCTGAGCCCTCATTGCCGCCTCAGTCCTCTGACCCTATGGTTCCGCTTTGGTTTAATGTTATGTCTAGGCTCAGTTAGTTTGTTCCATTGGTTAATGGTTGTGTTCACCTGTGTCTTGTTTAGTTTCTGATTATCCTGTGTCATGCTGTGTGCTTTTTAAGTTGTGTGTATTGTTCATTTCCTTGTCTAGTGTCGTTATTGTTATTATTAAAATTTACCACATTAACACTACAATTAACAAACTACTGAAATCATTTTCCTATTAACATGTTTACTCAGTTGTCCATGAATAAAAGTGGCAGTGACTGTAGTGGCAGGGTGTGCTAAAATATTTAGATGTATGAATAGAAACATAATTCAAGTTATATTAATTGACATGCTTAAAAGGACATTTTACACTACAATGAATGAACTACTGATATCATTTTCTTATTAACATGTTGACTAAATTGTCCATGAATAAAAATACTCACTTGACAAAGTCGATGTTGGAGACTCAGTTGAAGAAGAGCTTGTTGTGGCAGGGGTTGCTAAAATATTTAGATGTATAAATAGAAACATTATGCAAGTAATATTGTTGACATTGACAAAATGACATTACTGCATGAAATTAAATTCCGTTTTGCAAAAACTTTTAATGAAAGATGATATGACAGCATCTGTAAACTGCATTACTACAGTTTTTTCAACTGAAATGTCATAAGTGTCTTGTCCGTGCTGCTGCTTGACACAATTACCATATTACTACTTCATTGGTAATAAAAATTAATAAAATACAGCTATTAGTTTACACAGTTGTCCATGAACAATACTCACTTGTGGAAGTTGTTTCAGTAGATGTTGGAGTGTCAGTTGAAGAAATGCTTGTAGTGACAGTGGATGCTGTGATATATGGATATATAAAGAAATAAAAAATCATTTTCGAAATATTACTTAGAAGCTAACAATGTCATATATTCATACAATTCATTTTTGTATTACAATCAAAGTATTATTGTTGGAAGAATAACTTATATTACATTATAAACATTTTAACTGGTAGCCGCTGATGTTTGATACTCAGGAAGTGACACGAAATAAGTAAAATTATTATAAAAAAAAAATAAAAAAAATGTTTTATTTGTTTACATGCTTGCAAATCCTTTTTGTATACAATGAAATTCTGCATTTCAAGAATTATTATCACGCAAATATATAATATAGTCATAAAACAGTGCACATTTTTTATTTTAGGTGCTGATATGTTTGATACTCAGGATGTGATTTGAAATACAGAAGTACCTATTACGTGTAACAGTAAAACAGAAGAACTTTCTAAGAATGTGTAAAGACAACTGTACATGAATATTTTCATGAATTTCATGAATTTTCCTATCATCTACTTTATTCCCTTGGTGACAGATTGTCTTCACCCGTGTCTTGTTTAGTTTCTCTTTATCCTATGTGCATTTAAGCCCTCTGTTGTGTTCAGTTCAGTGACCTATTTTGTCTATGCTTGATGCCTAACTGTTAAGAATATATCTTATGCCAAATTTTGTTCTTTGTTGGTTTGTTTTCTTCGTTTTGTTTTAATCGAAAAGTTAAACGGCTGTTATTGGGTCCACCTTTCCCTTTCATCCTTTGCCTGCCTAAACCATAACAGAATACAGCAGCAAGAGAAGATAAACACATCTTCCAGATATTTGCAGCTTCCTCCTCTCCCAGGATGATCGCTCCTTTGGGGAACACATCAGTGAGTCCCTAGACCTAACATATCAGACCCATTACCACGACCGCTCACTGATCACCTTTTTTGGACTGGACTTAATGACATGTTAAAACAACTATTTCCCTGCCCATTTTTGGTCCTTGAGGGAGGTTTTATAGATTTTGTAGAGTTAGTTCTTGCAAAGAGTGGTTCCTCTTTCACTGTGGGTGAGGTGCAGGAAGACTATGATTACCACCTGCTTGCCACGGACCCATAGACTGAGCTCACACCTGCTACAGAGCCTGAGCATACAAGTCTGTCCCGGAGCTACAGCCAGCTGCCATGTCCATCCCAGTAGGAGCACTAACTAAATTGGACATCCTGAAGCAGAGATCCCACCCATGACCCCATAACGAGGTAGAATGTATCCCCTTCTATTTCATTTCGAATACTGGACACAGTTCCTACTTGTTCCCAAGCCCTCCCTCCACCATTAACTCCTTTGTCTCAGCTGGTTCTGCCCGGCTCACTGGCTCCTTCATCTCCACCGTTTCCACCCAGGTCCCTGGCTCCTTCGTCTTGGCTTGTTCTGCACAGCTCCCTGGCTCCACCCCCTCTGCAGGCTCCATCCAGTTTGCTGGCTCCGCCTCCTCTGCTGACTTCATTTGGTTCTCTGAGGGGGTAATTCTGCTGGCTCCAGCTGGGTCCGTGGATCCACACCCTTCACTGGCTCCGCTCATTTGCCCAGCTTGCCTCATCTTCCTGAGACACCGGCTCTGCCTCTGGCTATGCTTCATCCCTCCACCCTTTTGGCTCCACGAGCTACTCCTTCGGCCTCTCCTTTGTCCTCACTCCAACAGCCTCCAGCTCTGTCTTCCGAGCCCTCATCTCCGCCTCAGTCCTCTGACCCTTCGGTTCCGCCTTGGACCCCCGGGCCTGCGGTGCCAATTTGGTCCTTCATCCCTCAATCTGCCCCTTGGTATCCAGCCCACCTGACTCCACTTTGGTCTTCAGTTCCCAGTTGGAATATTAGACTCGCCAGTTCCTACTTGTTCCCAAGCCCTTCCTTCTCCATTAACTCCTTTGTCTTTGTCTTTGTCTTTTTCCGCCCGGCTCCCTGGCTCCTTCATTTCCGCTGGTTCTGCCTGGCTCCTTCGTCTCTACCGGTTCTACCCAGCTCTCTGTCTCCACCCCCTTTGCAGGCTCAATTCAGTTTTCTGGCTCCGCCTCCTCTGCTGGCTTTATTAGGTTCTCTGGCTTTACCCCCCTCCTCTGGCGCCGTATGGCTCCATCCCTCCGACGACTCCTTTGTCCTCACTCCCACTGGCACTGTCTTCTGAGCCCTCATTGCCGCCTTAGTCCTCTGACCCTATGGTTCCGCTTTGGTTTAATGTTATGTCTAGGCTCAGTTAGTTTGTTCCATTGGTTAATGGTTGTGTTCACCTGTGTCTTGTTTAGTTTCTGATTATCCTGTGTCATGCTGTGTGCTTTTTAAGTTGTGTGTATTGTTCATTTCCTTGTCTAGTGTCGTTATTGTTATTATTAAAATTTACCACATTAACACTACAATTAACAAACTACTGAAATCATTTTCCTATTAACATGTTTACTCAGTTGTCCATAAATAAAAGTGGCAGTGACTGTAGTGGCAGGGTGTGCTAAAATATTTAGATGTATGAAAAGAAACATAATTCAAGTTATATTAATTGACATGCTTAAAATTACATTTTACACTACAATGAATGAACTACTGATATCATTTTCTTATTAACATGTTGACTAAATTGTCCATGAATAAAAATACTCACTTGACAAAGTCGATATTGGAGACTCAGTTGAAGAAGAGCTTGTTGTGGCAGGGGTTGCTAAAATATTTAGATGTATAAATAGAAACATTATGCATGTAATATTTGTTGACATTGACAAAATGACATTACTGCATGAAATTAAATTCCGTTTTGCAAAAACTTTTAATGAAAGATGATATGACAGCATCTGTAAACTGCATTACTACAGTTTTTTCAACTGAAATGTCATAAGTGTCTTGTCCGTGCTGCTGCTTGACACAATTACCATATTACTACTTCATTGGTAATAAAAATTAATAAAATACAGCTATTAGTTTACACAGTTGTCCATGAACAATACTCACTTGTGGAAGTTGTTTCAGTAGATGTTGGAGTGTCAGTTGAAGAAATGCTTGTAGTGACAGTGGATGCTGTGATATATGGACATATAAAGAAATAAAAAATCATTTTCGAAATATTACTTAGAAGCTAACAATGGCATATATTCATACAATTCATTTTTGTATTACAATCAAAGTATTATGGTTGGAAGAATAACTTATATTACATTATAAACATTTTAACTGGTAGCCGCTGATGTTTGATACTCAGGAAGTGACATGAAATAAGTAAAATTATTATAAAAAAAAAAAACGTTTTATTTGTTTACATGCTTGCAAATCCTTTTTGTATACAATGAAATTCTGCATTCAAGAATTATTATCACGCAAATATATAATATAGTCATAAAACAGTGCACATTTTTTATTTTAGGTGCTGATATGTTTGATACTCAGGATGTGATTTGAAATACAGAAGTACCTATTACGTGTAACAGTAAAACAGAAGAACTTTCTAAGAATGTGTAAAGACAACTGTACATGAATATTTTCATGAATTTCATGAATTTTCCTATCATCTACTTTATTCCCTTGGTGACAGATTGTCTTCACCCGTGTCTTGTTTAGTTTCTCTTTATCCTATGTGCATTTAAGCCCTCTGTTGTGTTCAGTTCAATGACCTATTTTGTCTATGCTTGATGCCTAACTGTTAAGATTATATCTTACGCCAAATTTTGTTCTTTGTTGGTTTGTTTTCTTCGTTTTGTTTTAATCGAAAAGTTAAACGGCTGTTATTGGATCCACCTTTCCCTTTCATCCTTTGCCTGCCTAAACCATAACAGAATACAGCGGCAAGAGAAGATAAACACATCTTCCAGATATTTGCAGCTTCCTCCTCTCCCAGGATGATCGCTCCTTTGGGGACCACATCAGTGAGTCCCTAGACCTAACATATCAGACCCATTACCACGACCGCTCACTGATTACCTTTTTTGGACTGGACTTAATGACATGTTAAAACAACTATTTCCCTGCCCATTTTTGGTCCTTGAGGGAGGTTTTATAGATTTTGTAGAGTTAGTTCTTGCAAAGAGTGGTTCCTCTTTCACTATGGGTGAGGTGCAGGAAGACTATGATTACCACCTGCTTGCCACGGACCCATAGACTGAGCTCACACCTGCTACAGAGCCTGAGCATACAAGTCTGTCCCGGAGCTACAGCCAGCTGCCATGTCCATCCCAGTAGGAGCACTAACTAAATTGGACATCCTGAAGCAGAGATCCCACCCATGACCCCATAAGGAGGTAGAATGTATCCCCTTCTATTTCATTTCGAATACTGGACACAGTTCCTACTTGTTCCCAAGCCCTCCCTCCACCATTAACTCCTTTGTCTCAGCTGGTTCTGCCCGGCTCACTGGCTCCTTCATCTCCACCGTTTCCACCCAGATCCCTGGCTCCTTCGTCTTGGCTTGTTCTGCACAGCTCCCTGGCTCCACCCCCTCTGCAGGCTCCATCCAGTTTGCTGGCTCCGCCTCCTCTGCTGACTTCATTTGGTTCTCTGAGGGGGTAATTCTGCTGGCTCCAGCTGGGTCCGTGGATCCACACCCTTCACTGGCTCCGCTCATTTGCCCAGCTTGCCTCATCTTCCTGAGACACCGGCTCTGCCTCTGGCTATGCTTCATCCCTCCACCCTTTTGGCTCCACGAGCTACTCCGTCCCTTCGGCCTCTCCTTTGTCCTCACTCCAACAGCCTCCAGCTCCGTCTTCCGAACCCTCATCTCCGCCTCAGTCCTCTGACCCTTCGGTTCCGCCTTGGACCCCCGGGCCTGCGGTGCCAATTTGGTCCTTCATCCCTCAATCTGCCCCTTGGTATCCAGCCCACCTGACTCCACTTTGGTCTTCAGTTCCCAGTTGGAATATTAGACTCGCCAGTTCCTACTTGTTCCCAAGCCCTTCCTTCTCCATTAACTCCTTTGTCTTTGTCTTTGTCTTTTTCCGCCCGGCTCCCTGGCTCCTTCATTTCCGCTGGTTCTGCCTGGCTCCTTCGTCTCTACCGGTTCTACCCAGCTCTCTGGCTCCACCCCCTTTGCAGGCTCAATTCAGTTTTCTGGCTCCGCCTCCTCTGCTGGCTTTATTAGGTTCTCTGGCTTTACCCCCCTCCTCTGGCGCCGTATGGCTCCATCCCTCCGACGACTCCTTTGTCCTCAATCCCACTGGCTCTGTCTTCTGAGCCCTCATTGCCGCCTCAGTCCTCTGACCCTATGGTTCCGCTTTGGTTTAATGTTATGTCTAAGCTCAGTTAGTTTGTTCCATTGATTAATGGTTGTGTTCACCTGTGTCTTGTTTAGTTTCTGATTATCCTGTGTCATGCTGTGTGCTTTTTAAGTCGTGTGTATTGTTCATTTCCTTGTCTAGTGTCGTTATTGTTATTATTAAAATGTACCAAATTAACACTACAATTAACAAACTACTGAAATCATTTTCCTATTAACATGTTTACTCAGTTGTCCATGAATAAAAGTGGCAGTGACTGTAGTGGCAGGGTGTGCTAAAATATTTAGATGTATGAATAGAAACATAATTCAAGTTATATTAATTGACATGCTTAAAAGGACATTTTACACTACAATGAATGAACTACTGATATCATTTTCTTATTAACATGTTGACTAAATTGTCCATGAATAAAAATACTCACTTGACAAAGTCGATGTTGGAGACTCAGTTGAAGAAGAGGTTGTTGTGGCAGGGGTTGCTAAAATATTTAGATGTATAAATAGAAACATTATGCAAGTAATATTGTTGACATTGACAAAATGACATTACTGCATGAAATTAAATTCCGTTTTGCAAAAACTTTTAATGAAAGATGATATGACAGCATCTGTAAACTGCATTACTACAGTTTTTTCAACTGAAATGTCATAAGTGTCTTGTCCGTGCTGCTGCTTGACACAATTACCATATTACTACTTCATTGGTAATAAAAATTAATAAAATACAGCTATTAGTTTACACAGTTGTCCATGAACAATACTCACTTGTGGAAGTTGTTTCAGTAGATGTTGGAGTGTCAGTTGAAGAAATGCTTGTAGTGACAGTGGATGCTGTGATATATGGATATATAAAGAAATAAAAAATCATTTTCGAAATATTACTTAGAAGCTAACAATGTCATATATTCATACAATTCATTTTTGTATTACAATCAAAGTATTATTGTTGGAAGAATAACTTATATTACATTATAAACATTTTAACTGGTAGCCGCTGATGTTTGATACTCAGGAAGTGACACGAAATAAGTAAAATTATTATAAAAAAAAAAATAAAAAAACATTTTATTTGTTTACATGCTTGCAAATCCTTTTTGTATACAATGAAATTCTGCATTTCAAGAATTATTATCACGCAAATATATAATATAGTCATAAAACAGTGCACATTTTTTATTTTAGGTGCTGATATGTTTGATACTCAGGATGTGATTTGAAATACAGAAGTACCTATTACGTGTAACAGTAAAACAGAAGAACTTTCTAAGAATGTGTAAAGACAACTGTACATGAATATTTTCATGAATTTCATGAATTTTCCTATCATCTACTTTATTCCCTTGGTGACAGATTGTCTTCACCCGTGTCTTGTTTAGTTTCTCTTTATCCTATGTGCATTTAAGCCCTCTGTTGTGTTCAGTTCAGTGACCTATTTTGTCTATGCTTGATGCCTAACTGTTAAGAATATATCTTATGCCAAATTTTGTTCTTTGTTGGTTTGTTTTCTTCGTTTTGTTTTAATCGAAAAGGTAAACGGCTGTTATTGGGTCCACCTTTCCCTTTCATCCTTTGCCTGCCTAAACCATAACAGAATACAGCAGCAAGAGAAGATAAACACATCTTCCAGATATTTGCAGCTTCCTCCTCTCCCAGGATGATCGCTCCTTTGGGGAACACATCAGTGAGTCCCTAGACCTAACATATCAGACCCATTACCACGACCGCTCACTGATCACCTTTTTTGGACTGGACTTAATGACATGTTAAAACAACTATTTCCCTGCCCATTTTTGGTCCTTGAGGGAGGTTTTATAGATTTTGTAGAGTTAGTTCTTGCAAAGAGTGGTTCCTCTTTCACTGTGGGTGAGGTGCAGGAAGACTATGATTACCACCTGCTTGCCACGGACCCATAGACTGAGCTCACACCTGCTACAGAGCCTGAGCATACAAGTCTGTCCCGGAGCTACAGCCAGCTGCCATGTCCATCCCAGTAGGAGCACTAACTAAATTGGACATCCTGAAGCAGAGTCCCACCCATGACCCCATAACGAGGTAGAATGTATCCCCTTCTATTTCATTTCGAATACTGGACACAGTTCCTACTTGTTCCCAAGCCCTCCCTCCACCATTAACTCCTTTGTCTCAGCTGGTTCTGCCCGGCTCACTGGCTCCTTCATCTCAACCGTTTCCACCCAGGTCCCTGGCTCCTTCGTCTTGGCTTGTTCTGCACAGCTCCCTGGCTCCACCCCCTCTGCAGGCTCCATCCAGTTTGCTGGCTCCGCCTCCTCTGCTGACTTCATTTGGTTCTCTGAGGGGGTAATTCTGCTGGCTCCAGCTGGGTCCGTGGATCCACACCCTTCACTGGCTCCGCTCATTTGCCCAGCTTGCCTCATCTTCCTGAGACACCGGCTCTGCCTCTGGCTATGCTTCATCCCTCCACCCTTTTGGCTCCACAAGCTACTCCTTCGGCCTCTCCTTTGTCCTCACTCCAACAGCCTCCAGCTCTGTCTTCCGAGCCCTCATCTCCGCCTCAGTCCTCTGACCCTTCGGTTCCGCCTTGGACCCCCGGGCCTGCGGTGCCAATTTGGTCCTTCATCCCTCAATCTGCCCCTTGGTATCCAGCCCACCTGACTCCACTTTGGTCTTCAGTTCCCAGTTGGAATATTAGACTCGCCAGTTCCTACTTGTTCCCAAGCCCTTCCTTCTCCATTAACTCCTTTGTATTTTTCTTTGTCTTTTTCCGCCCGGCTCCCTGGCTCCTTCATTTCCGCTGGTTCTGCCTGGCTCCTTCGTCTCTACCGGTTCTACCCAGCTCTCTGTCTCCACCGCCTTTGCAGGCTCAATTCAGTTTTCTGGCTCCGCCTCCTCTGCTGGCTTTATTAGGTTCTCTGGCTTTACCCCCCTCCTCTGGCGCCGTATGGCTCCATCCCTCCGACGACTCCTTTGTCCTCACTCCCACTGGCACTGTCTTCTGAGCCCTCATTGCCGCCTCAGTCCTCTGACCCTATGGTTCCGCTTTGGTTTAATGTTATGTCTAGGCTCAGTTAGTTTGTTCCATTGGTTAATGGTTGTGTTCACCTGTGTCTTGTTTAGTTTCTGATTATCCTGTGTCATGCTGTGTGCTTTTTAAGTTGTGTGTATTGTTCATTTCCTTGTCTAGTGTCGTTATTGTTATTATTAAAATTTACCACATTAACACTACAATTAACAAACTACTGAAATCATTTTCCTATTAACATGTTTACTCAGTTGTCCATGAATAAAAGTGGCAGTGACTGTAGTGGCAGGGTGTGCTAAAATATTTAGATGTATGAATAGAAACATAATTCAAGTTATATTAATTGACATGCTTAAAAGGACATTTTACACTACAATGAATGAACTACTGATATCATTTTCTTATTAACATGTTGACTAAATTGTCCATGAATAAAAATACTCACTTGACAAAGTCGATGTTGGAGACTCAGTTGAAGAAGAGCTTGTTGTGGCAGGGGTTGCTAAAATATTTAGATGTATAAATAGAAACATTATGCAAGTAATATTGTTGACATTGACAAAATGACATTACTGCATGAAATTAAATTCCGTTTTGCAAAAACTTTTAATGAAAGATGATATGACAGCATCTGTAAACTGCATTACTACAGTTTTTTCAACTGAAATGTCATAAGTGTCTTGTCCGTGCTGCTGCTTGACACAATTACCATATTACTACTTCATTGGTAATAAAAATTAATAAAATACAGCTATTAGTTTACACAGTTGTCCATGAACAATACTCACTTGTGGAAGTTGTTTCAGTAGATGTTGGAGTGTCAGTTGAAGAAATGCTTGTAGTGACAGTGGATGCTGTGATATATGGATATATAAAGAAATAAAAAATCATTTTCGAAATATTACTTAGAAGCTAACAATGGCATATATTCATACAATTCATTTTTGTATTACAATCAAAGTATTATTGTTGGAAGAATAACTTATATTACATTATAAACATTTTAACTGGTAGCCGCTGATGTTTGATACTCAGGAAGTGACACGAAATAAGTAAAATTATTATAAAAAAAAAATAAAAAAAATGTTTTATTTGTTTACATGCTTGCAAATCCTTTTTGTATACAATGAAATTCTGCATTTCAAGAATTATTATCACGCAAATATATAATATAGTCATAAAACAGTGCACATTTTTTATTTTAGGTGCTGATATGTTTGATACTCAGGATGTGATTTGAAATACAGAAGTACCTATTACGTGTAACAGTAAAACAGAAGAACTTTCTAAGAATGTGTAAAGACAACTGTACATGAATATTTTCATGAATTTCATGAATTTTCCTATCATCTACTTTATTCCCTTGGTGACAGATTGTCTTCACCCGTGTCTTGTTTAGTTTCTCTTTATCCTATGTGCATTTAAGCCCTCTGTTGTGTTCAGTTCAGTGACCTATTTTGTCTATGCTTGATGCCTAACTGTTAAGAATATATCTTATGCCAAATTTTGTTCTTTGTTGGTTTGTTTTCTTCGTTTTGTTTTAATCGAAAAGTTAAACGGCTGTTATTAGGTCCACCTTTCCCTTTCATCCTTTGCCTGCCTAAACCATAACAGAATACAGCAGCAAGAGAAGATAAACACATCTTCCAGATATTTGCAGCTTCCTCCTCTCCCAGGATGATCGCTCCTTTGGGGAACACATCAGTGAGTCCCTAGACCTAACATATCAGACCCATTACCACGACCGCTCACTGATCACCTTTTTTGGACTGGACTTAATGACATGTTAAAACAACTATTTCCCTGCCCATTTTTGGTCCTTGAGGGAGGTTTTATAGATTTTGTAGAGTTAGTTCTTGCAAAGAGTGGTTCCTCTTTCACTGTGGGTGAGGTGCAGGAAGACTATGATTACCACCTGCTTGCCACGGACCCATAGACTGAGCTCACACCTGCTACAGAGCCTGAGCATACAAGTCTGTCCCGGAGCTACAGCCAGCTGCCATGTCCATCCCAGTAGGAGCACTAACTAAATTGGACATCCTGAAGCAGAGTCCCACCCATGACCCCATAACGAGGTAGAATGTATCCCCTTCTATTTCATTTCGAATACTGGACACAGTTCCTACTTGTTCCCAAGCCCTCCCTCCACCATTAACTCCTTTGTCTCAGCTGGTTCTGCCCGGCTCACTGGCTCCTTCATCTCAACCGTTTCCACCCAGGTCCCTGGCTCCTTCGTCTTGGCTTGTTCTGCACAGCTCCCTGGCTCCACCCCCTCTGCAGGCTCCATCCAGTTTGCTGGCTCCGCCTCCTCTGCTTACTTCATTTGGTTCTCTGAGGGGGTAATTCTGCTGGCTCCAGCTGGGTCCGTGGATCCACACCCTTCACTGGCTCCGCTCATTTGCCCAGCTTGCCTCATCTTCCTGAGACACCGGCTCTGCCTCTGGCTATGCTTCATCCCTCCACCCTTTTGGCTCCACAAGCTACTCCTTCGGCCTCTCCTTTGTCCTCACTCCAACAGCCTCCAGCTCTGTCTTCCGAGCCCTCATCTCCGCCTCAGTCCTCTGACCCTTCGGTTCCGCCTTGGACCCCCGGGCCTGCGGTGCCAATTTGGTCCTTCATCCCTCAATCTGCCCCTTGGTATCCAGCCCACCTGACTCCACTTTGGTCTTCAGTTCCCAGTTGGAATATTAGACTCGCCAGTTCCTACTTGTTCCCAAGCCCTTCCTTCTCCATTAACTCCTTTGTATTTTTCTTTGTCTTTTTCCGCCCGGCTCCCTGGCTCCTTCATTTCCGCTGGTTCTGCCTGGCTCCTTCGTCTCTACCGGTTCTACCCAGCTCTCTGTCTCCACCGCCTTTGCAGGCTCAATTCAGTTTTCTGGCTCCGCCTCCTCTGCTGGCTTTATTAGGTTCTCTGGCTTTACCCCCCTCCTCTGGCGCCGTATGGCTCCATCCCTCCGACGACTCCTTTGTCCTCACTCCCACTGGCACTGTCTTCTGAGCCCTCATTGCCGCCTCAGTCCTCTGACCCTATGGTTCCGCTTTGGTTTAATGTTATGTCTAGGCTCAGTTAGTTTGTTCCATTGGTTAATGGTTGTGTTCACCTGTGTCTTGTTTAGTTTCTGATTATCCTGTGTCATGCTGTGTGCTTTTTAAGTTGTGTGTATTGTTCATTTCCTTGTCTAGTGTCGTTATTGTTATTATTAAAATTTACCACATTAACACTACAATTAACAAACTACTGAAATCATTTTCCTATTAACATGTTTACTCAGTTGTCCATGAATAAAAGTGGCAGTGACTGTAGTGGCAGGGTGTGCTAAAATATTTAGATGTATGAATAGAAACATAATTCAAGTTATATTAATTGACATGCTTAAAAGGACATTTTACACTACAATGAATGAACTACTGATATCATTTTCTTATTAACATGTTGACTAAATTGTCCATGAATAAAAATACTCACTTGACAAAGTCGATGTTGGAGACTCAGTTGAAGAAGAGCTTGTTGTGGCAGGGGTTGCTAAAATATTTAGATGTATAAATAGAAACATTATGCAAGTAATATTGTTGACATTGACAAAATGACATTACTGCATGAAATTAAATTCCGTTTTGCAAAAACTTTTAATGAAAGATGATATGACAGCATCTGTAAACTGCATTACTACAGTTTTTTCAACTGAAATGTCATAAGTGTCTTGTCCGTGCTGCTGCTTGACACAATTACCATATTACTACTTCATTGGTAATAAAAATTAATAAAATACAGCTATTAGTTTACACAGTTGTCCATGAACAATACTCACTTGTGGAAGTTGTTTCAGTAGATGTTGGAGTGTCAGTTGAAGAAATGCTTGTAGTGACAGTGGATGCTGTGATATATGGATATATAAAGAAATAAAAAATCATTTTCGAAATATTACTTAGAAGCTAACAATGTCATATATTCATACAATTCATTTTTGTATTACAATCAAAGTATTATTGTTGGAAGAATAACTTATATTACATTATAAACATTTTAACTGGTAGCCGCTGATGTTTGATACTCAGGAAGTGACACGAAATAAGTAAAATTATTATAAAAAAAAAATAAAAAAAATGTTTTATTTGTTTACATGCTTGCAAATCCTTTTTGTATACAATGAAATTCTGCATTTCAAGAATTATTATCACGCAAATATATAATATAGTCATAAAACAGTGCACATTTTTTATTTTAGGTGCTGATATGTTTGATACTCAGGATGTGATTTGAAATACAGAAGTACCTATTACGTGTAACAGTAAAACAGAAGAACTTTCTAAGAATGTGTAAAGACAACTGTACATGAATATTTTCATGAATTTCATGAATTTTCCTATCATCTACTTTATTCCCTTGGTGACAGATTGTCTTCACCCGTGTCTTGTTTAGTTTCTCTTTATCCTATGTGCATTTAAGCCCTCTGTTGTGTTCAGTTCAGTGACCTATTTTGTCTATGCTTGATGCCTAACTGTTAAGAATATATCTTATGCCAAATTTTGTTCTTTGTTGGTTTGTTTTCTTCGTTTTGTTTTAATCGAAAAGTTAAACGGCTGTTATTAGGTCCACCTTTCCCTTTCATCCTTTGCCTGCCTAAACCATAACAGAATACAGCAGCAAGAGAAGATAAACACATCTTCCAGATATTTGCAGCTTCCTCCTCTCCCAGGATGATCGCTCCTTTGGGGAACACATCAGTGAGTCCCTAGACCTAACATATCAGACCCATTACCACGACCGCTCACTGATCACCTTTTTTGGACTGGACTTAATGACATGTTAAAACAACTATTTCCCTGCCCATTTTTGGTCCTTGAGGGAGGTTTTATAGATTTTGTAGAGTTAGTTCTTGCAAAGAGTGGTTCCTCTTTCACTGTGGGTGAGGTGCAGGAAGACTATGATTACCACCTGCTTGCCACGGACCCATAGACTGAGCTCACACCTGCTACAGAGCCTGAGCATACAAGTCTGTCCCGGAGCTACAGCCAGCTGCCATGTCCATCCCAGTAGGAGCACTAACTAAATTGGACATCCTGAAGCAGAGTCCCACCCATGACCCCATAACGAGGTAGAATGTATCCCCTTCTATTTCATTTCGAATACTGGACACAGTTCCTACTTGTTCCCAAGCCCTCCCTCCACCATTAACTCCTTTGTCTCAGCTGGTTCTGCCCGGCTCACTGGCTCCTTCATCTCAACCGTTTCCACCCAGGTCCCTGGCTCCTTCGTCTTGGCTTGTTCTGCACAGCTCCCTGGCTCCACCCCCTCTGCAGGCTCCATCCAGTTTGCTGGCTCCGCCTCCTCTGCTTACTTCATTTGGTTCTCTGAGGGGGTAATTCTGCTGGCTCCAGCTGGGTCCGTGGATCCACACCCTTCACTGGCTCCGCTCATTTGCCCAGCTTGCCTCATCTTCCTGAGACACCGGCTCTGCCTCTGGCTATGCTTCATCCCTCCACCCTTTTGGCTCCACAAGCTACTCCTTCGGCCTCTCCTTTGTCCTCACTCCAACAGCCTCCAGCTCTGTCTTCCGAGCCCTCATCTCCGCCTCAGTCCTCTGACCCTTCGGTTCCGCCTTGGACCCCCGGGCCTGCGGTGCCAATTTGGTCCTTCATCCCTCAATCTGCCCCTTGGTATCCAGCCCACCTGACTCCACTTTGGTCTTCAGTTCCCAGTTGGAATATTAGACTCGCCAGTTCCTACTTGTTCCCAAGCCCTTCCTTCTCCATTAACTCCTTTGTATTTTTCTTTGTCTTTTTCCGCCCGGCTCCCTGGCTCCTTCATTTCCGCTGGTTCTGCCTGGCTCCTTCGTCTCTACCGGTTCTACCCAGCTCTCTGTCTCCACCGCCTTTGCAGGCTCAATTCAGTTTTCTGGCTCCGCCTCCTCTGCTGGCTTTATTAGGTTCTCTGGCTTTACCCCCCTCCTCTGGCGCCGTATGGCTCCATCCCTCCGACGACTCCTTTGTCCTCACTCCCACTGGCACTGTCTTCTGAGCCCTCATTGCCGCCTCAGTCCTCTGACCCTATGGTTCCGCTTTGGTTTAATGTTATGTCTAGGCTCAGTTAGTTTGTTCCATTGGTTAATGGTTGTGTTCACCTGTGTCTTGTTTAGTTTCTGATTATCCTGTGTCATGCTGTGTGCTTTTTAAGTTGTGTGTCTTGTTCATTTCCTTGTCTAGTGTCGTTATTGTTATTATTAAAATTTACCACATTAACACTACAATTAACAAACTACTGAAATCATTTTCCTATTAACATGTTTACTCAGTTGTCCATGAATAAAAGTGGCAGTGACTGTAGTGGCAGGGTGTGCTAAAATATTTAGATGTATGAATAGAAACATAATTCAAGTTATATTAATTGACATGCTTAAAAGGACATTTTACACTACAATGAATGAACTACTGATATCATTTTCTTATTAACATGTTGACTAAATTGTCCATGAATAAAAATACTCACTTGACAAAGTCGATGTTGGAGACTCAGTTGAAGAAGAGCTTGTTGTGGCAGGGGTTGCTAAAATATTTAGATGTATAAATAGAAACATTATGCAAGTAATATTGTTGACATTGACAAAATGACATTACTGCATGAAATTAAATTCCGTTTTGCAAAAACTTTTAATGAAAGATGATATGACAGCATCTGTAAACTGCATTACTACAGTTTTTTCAACTGAAATGTCATAAGTGTCTTGTCCGTGCTGCTGCTTGACACAATTACCATATTACTACTTCATTGGTAATAAAAATTAATAAAATACAGCTATTAGTTTACACAGTTGTCCATGAACAATACTCACTTGTGGAAGTTGTTTCAGTAGATGTTGGAGTGTCAGTTGAAGAAATGCTTGTAGTGACAGTGGATGCTGTGATATATGGATATATAAAGAAATAAAAAATCATTTTCGAAATATTACTTAGAAGCTAACAATGTCATATATTCATACAATTCATTTTTGTATTACAATCAAAGTATTATTGTTGGAAGAATAACTTATATTACATTATAAACATTTTAACTGGTAGCCGCTGATGTTTGATACTCAGGAAGTGACACGAAATAAGTAAAATTATTATAAAAAAAAAAATAAAAAAAACATTTTATTTGTTTACATGCTTGCAAATCCTTTTTGTATACAATGAAATTCTGCATTTCAAGAATTATTATCACGCAAATATATAATATAGTCATAAAACAGTGCACATTTTTTATTTTAGGTGCTGATATGTTTGATACTCAGGATGTGATTTGAAATACAGAAGTACCTATTACGTGTAACAGTAAAACAGAAGAACTTTCTAAGAATGTGTAAAGACAACTGTACATGAATATTTTCATGAATTTCATGAATTTTCCTATCATCTACTTTATTCCCTTGGTGACAGATTGTCTTCACCCGTGTCTTGTTTAGTTTCTCTTTATCCTATGTGCATTTAAGCCCTCTGTTGTGTTCAGTTCAGTGACCTATTTTGTCTATGCTTGATGCCTAACTGTTAAGAATATATCTTATGCCAAATTTTGTTCTTTGTTGGTTTGTTTTCTTCGTTTTGTTTTAATCGAAAAGGTAAACGGCTGTTATTGGGTCCACCTTTCCCTTTCATCCTTTGCCTGCCTAAACCATAACAGAATACAGCAGCAAGAGAAGATAAACACATCTTCCAGATATTTGCAGCTTCCTCCTCTCCCAGGATGATCGCTCCTTTGGGGAACACATCAGTGAGTCCCTAGACCTAACATATCAGACCCATTACCACGACCGCTCACTGATCACCTTTTTTGGACTGGACTTAATGACATGTTAAAACAACTATTTCCCTGCCCATTTTTGGTCCTTGAGGGAGGTTTTATAGATTTTGTAGAGTTAGTTCTTGCAAAGAGTGGTTCCTCTTTCACTGTGGGTGAGGTGCAGGAAGACTATGATTACCACCTGCTTGCCACGGACCCATAGACTGAGCTCACACCTGCTACAGAGCCTGAGCATACAAGTCTGTCCCGGAGCTACAGCCAGCTGCCATGTCCATCCCAGTAGGAGCACTAACTAAATTGGACATCCTGAAGCAGAGTCCCACCCATGACCCCATAACGAGGTAGAATATATCCCCTTCTATTTCATTTCGAATACTGGACACAGTTCCTACTTGTTCCCAAGCCCTCCCTCCACCATTAACTCCTTTGTCTCAGCTGGTTCTGCCCGGCTCACTGGCTCCTTCATCTCAACCGTTTCCACCCAGGTCCCTGGCTCCTTCGTCTTGGCTTGTTCTGCACAGCTCCCTGGCTCCACCCCCTCTGCAGGCTCCATCCAGTTTGCTGGCTCCGCCTCCTCTGCTGACTTCATTTGGTTCTCTGAGGGGGTAATTCTGCTGGCTCCAGCTGGGTCCGTGGATCCACACCCTTCACTGGCTCCGCTCATTTGCCCAGCTTGCCTCATCTTCCTGAGACACCGGCTCTGCCTCTGGCTATGCTTCATCCCTCCACCCTTTTGGCTCCACAAGCTACTCCTTCGGCCTCTCCTTTGTCCTCACTCCAACAGCCTCCAGCTCTGTCTTCCGAGCCCTCATCTCCGCCTCAGTCCTCTGACCCTTCGGTTCCGCCTTGGACCCCCGGGCCTGCGGTGCCAATTTGGTCCTTCATCCCTCAATCTGCCCCTTGGTATCCAGCCCACCTGACTCCACTTTGGTCTTCAGTTCCCAGTTGGAATATTAGACTCGCCAGTTCCTACTTGTTCCCAAGCCCTTCCTTCTCCATTAACTCCTTTGTATTTTTCTTTGTCTTTTTCCGCCCGGCTCCCTGGCTCCTTCATTTCCGCTGGTTCTGCCTGGCTCCTTCGTCTCTACCGGTTCTACCCAGCTCTCTGTCTCCACCGCCTTTGCAGGCTCAATTCAGTTTTCTGGCTCCGCCTCCTCTGCTGGCTTTATTAGGTTCTCTGGCTTTACCCCCCTCCTCTGGCGCCGTATGGCTCCATCCCTCCGACGACTCCTTTGTCCTCACTCCCACTGGCACTGTCTTCTGAGCCCTCATTGCCGCCTCAGTCCTCTGACCCTATGGTTCCGCTTTGGTTTAATGTTATGTCTAGGCTCAGTTAGTTTGTTCCATTGGTTAATGGTTGTGTTCACCTGTGTCTTGTTTAGTTTCTGATTATCCTGTGTCATGCTGTGTGCTTTTTAAGTTGTGTGTATTGTTCATTTCCTTGTCTAGTGTCGTTATTGTTATTATTAAAATTTACCACATTAACACTACAATTAACAAACTACTGAAATCATTTTCCTATTAACATGTTTACTCAGTTGTCCATGAATAAAAGTGGCAGTGACTGTAGTGGCAGGGTGTGCTAAAATATTTAGATGTATGAATAGAAACATAATTCAAGTTATATTAATTGACATGCTTAAAAGGACATTTTACACTACAATGAATGAACTACTGATATCATTTTCTTATTAACATGTTGACTAAATTGTCCATGAATAAAAATACTCACTTGACAAAGTCGATGTTGGAGACTCAGTTGAAGAAGAGCTTGTTGTGGCAGGGGTTGCTAAAATATTTAGATGTATAAATAGAAACATTATGCAAGTAATATTGTTGACATTGACAAAATGACATTACTGCATGAAATTAAATTCCGTTTTGCAAAAACTTTTAATGAAAGATGATATGACAGCATCTGTAAACTGCATTACTACAGTTTTTTCAACTGAAATGTCATAAGTGTCTTGTCCGTGCTGCTGCTTGACACAATTACCATATTACTACTTCATTGGTAATAAAAATTAATAAAATACAGCTATTAGTTTACACAGTTGTCCATGAACAATACTCACTTGTGGAAGTTGTTTCAGTAGATGTTGGAGTGTCAGTTGAAGAAATGCTTGTAGTGACAGTGGATGCTGTGATATATGGATATATAAAGAAATAAAAAATCATTTTCGAAATATTACTTAGAAGCTAACAATGTCATATATTCATACAATTCATTTTTGTATTACAATCAAAGTATTATTGTTGGAAGAATAACTTATATTACATTATAAACATTTTAACTGGTAGCCGCTGATGTTTGATACTCAGGAAGTGACACGAAATAAGTAAAATTATTATAAAAAAAAAATAAAAAAAATGTTTTATTTGTTTACATGCTTGCAAATCCTTTTTGTATACAATGAAATTCTGCATTTCAAGAATTATTATCACGCAAATATATAATATAGTCATAAAACAGTGCACATTTTTTATTTTAGGTGCTGATATGTTTGATACTCAGGATGTGATTTGAAATACAGAAGTACCTATTACGTGTAACAGTAAAACAGAAGAACTTTCTAAGAATGTGTAAAGACAACTGTACATGAATATTTTCATGAATTTCATGAATTTTCCTATCATCTACTTTATTCCCTTGGTGACAGATTGTCTTCACCCGTGTCTTGTTTAGTTTCTCTTTATCCTATGTGCATTTAAGCCCTCTGTTGTGTTCAGTTCAGTGACCTATTTTGTCTATGCTTGATGCCTAACTGTTAAGAATATATCTTATGCCAAATTTTGTTCTTTGTTGGTTTGTTTTCTTCGTTTTGTTTTAATCGAAAAGTTAAACGGCTGTTATTGGGTCCACCTTTCCCTTTCATCCTTTGCCTGCCTAAACCATAACAGAATACAGCAGCAAGAGAAGATAAACACATCTTCCAGATATTTGCAGCTTCCTCCTCTCCCAGGATGATCGCTCCTTTGGGGAACACATCAGTGAGTCCCTAGACCTAACATATCAGACCCATTACCACGACCGCTCACTGATCACCTTTTTTGGACTGGACTTAATGACATGTTAAAACAACTATTTCCCTGCCCATTTTTGGTCCTTGAGGGAGGTTTTATAGATTTTGTAGAGTTAGTTCTTGCAAAGAGTGGTTCCTCTTTCACTGTGGGTGAGGTGCAGGAAGACTATGATTACCACCTGCTTGCCACGGACCCATAGACTGAGCTCACACCTGCTACAGAGCCTGAGCATACAAGTCTGTCCCGGAGCTACAGCCAGCTGCCATGTCCATCCCAGTAGGAGCACTAACTAAATTGGACATCCTGAAGCAGAGTCCCACCCATGACCCCATAACGAGGTAGAATGTATCCCCTTCTATTTCATTTCGAATACTGGACACAGTTCCTACTTGTTCCCAAGCCCTCCCTCCACCATTAACTCCTTTGTCTCAGCTGGTTCTGCCCGGCTCACTGGCTCCTTCATCTCAACCGTTTCCACCCAGGTCCCTGGCTCCTTCGTCTTGGCTTGTTCTGCACAGCTCCCTGGCTCCACCCCCTCTGCAGGCTCCATCCAGTTTGCTGGCTCCGCCTCCTCTGCTTACTTCATTTGGTTCTCTGAGGGGGTAATTCTGCTGGCTCCAGCTGGGTCCGTGGATCCACACCCTTCACTGGCTCCGCTCATTTGCCCAGCTTGCCTCATCTTCCTGAGACACCGGCTCTGCCTCTGGCTATGCTTCATCCCTCCACCCTTTTGGCTCCACAAGCTACTCCTTCGGCCTCTCCTTTGTCCTCACTCCAACAGCCTCCAGCTCTGTCTTCCGAGCCCTCATCTCCGCCTCAGTCCTCTGACCCTTCGGTTCCGCCTTGGACCCCCGGGCCTGCGGTGCCAATTTGGTCCTTCATCCCTCAATCTGCCCCTTGGTATCCAGCCCACCTGACTCCACTTTGGTCTTCAGTTCCCAGTTGGAATATTAGACTCGCCAGTTCCTACTTGTTCCCAAGCCCTTCCTTCTCCATTAACTCCTTTGTATTTTTCTTTGTCTTTTTCCGCCCGGCTCCCTGGCTCCTTCATTTCCGCTGGTTCTGCCTGGCTCCTTCGTCTCTACCGGTTCTACCCAGCTCTCTGTCTCCACCGCCTTTGCAGGCTCAATTCAGTTTTCTGGCTCCGCCTCCTCTGCTGGCTTTATTAGGTTCTCTGGCTTTACCCCCCTCCTCTGGCGCCGTATGGCTCCATCCCTCCGACGACTCCTTTGTCCTCACTCCCACTGGCACTGTCTTCTGAGCCCTCATTGCCGCCTCAGTCCTCTGACCCTATGGTTCCGCTTTGGTTTAATGTTATGTCTAGGCTCAGTTAGTTTGTTCCATTGGTTAATGGTTGTGTTCACCTGTGTCTTGTTTAGTTTCTGATTATCCTGTGTCATGCTGTGTGCTTTTTAAGTTGTGTGTATTGTTCATTTCCTTGTCTAGTGTCGTTATTGTTATTATTAAAATTTACCACATTAACACTACAATTAACAAACTACTGAAATCATTTTCCTATTAACATGTTTACTCAGTTGTCCATGAATAAAAGTGGCAGTGACTGTAGTGGCAGGGTGTGCTAAAATATTTAGATGTATGAATAGAAACATAATTCAAGTTATATTAATTGACATGCTTAAAAGGACATTTTACACTACAATGAATGAACTACTGATATCATTTTCTTATTAACATGTTGACTAAATTGTCCATGAATAAAAATACTCACTTGACAAAGTCGATGTTGGAGACTCAGTTGAAGAAGAGCTTGTTGTGGCAGGGGTTGCTAAAATATTTAGATGTATAAATAGAAACATTATGCAAGTAATATTGTTGACATTGACAAAATGACATTACTGCATGAAATTAAATTCCGTTTTGCAAAAACTTTTAATGAAAGATGATATGACAGCATCTGTAAACTGCATTACTACAGTTTTTTCAACTGAAATGTCATAAGTGTCTTGTCCGTGCTGCTGCTTGACACAATTACCATATTACTACTTCATTGGTAATAAAAATTAATAAAATACAGCTATTAGTTTACACAGTTGTCCATGAACAATACTCACTTGTGGAAGTTGTTTCAGTAGATGTTGGAGTGTCAGTTGAAGAAATGCTTGTAGTGACAGTGGATGCTGTGATATATGGATATATAAAGAAATAAAAAATCATTTTCGAAATATTACTTAGAAGCTAACAATGTCATATATTCATACAATTCATTTTTGTATTACAATCAAAGTATTATTGTTGGAAGAATAACTTATATTACATTATAAACATTTTAACTGGTAGCCGCTGATGTTTGATACTCAGGAAGTGACACGAAATAAGTAAAATTATTATAAAAAAAAAAATAAAAAAAATGTTTTATTTGTTTACATGCTTGCAAATCCTTTTTGTATACAATGAAATTCTGCATTTCAAGAATTATTATCACGCAAATATATAATATAGTCATAAAACAGTGCACATTTTTTATTTTAGGTGCTGATATGTTTGATACTCAGGATGTGATTTGAAATACAGAAGTACCTATTACGTGTAACAGTAAAACAGAAGAACTTTCTAAGAATGTGTAAAGACAACTGTACATGAATATTTTCATGAATTTCATGAATTTTCCTATCATCTACTTTATTCCCTTGGTGACAGATTGTCTTCACCCGTGTCTTGTTTAGTTTCTCTTTATCCTATGTGCATTTAAGCCCTCTGTTGTGTTCAGTTCAGTGACCTATTTTGTCTATGCTTGATGCCTAACTGTTAAGAATATATCTTATGCCAAATTTTGTTCTTTGTTGGTTTGTTTTCTTCGTTTTGTTTTAATCGAAAAGTTAAACGGCTGTTATTGGGTCCACCTTTCCCTTTCATCCTTTGCCTGCCTAAACCATAACAGAATACAGCAGCAAGAGAAGATAAACACATCTTCCAGATATTTGCAGCTTCCTCCTCTCCCAGGATGATCGCTCCTTTGGGGAACACATCAGTGAGTCCCTAGACCTAACATATCAGACCCATTACCACGACCGCTCACTGATCACCTTTTTTGGACTGGACTTAATGACATGTTAAAACAACTATTTCCCTGCCCATTTTTGGTCCTTGAGGGAGGTTTTATAGATTTTGTAGAGTTAGTTCTTGCAAAGAGTGGTTCCTCTTTCACTGTGGGTGAGGTGCAGGAAGACTATGATTACCACCTGCTTGCCACGGACCCATAGACTGAGCTCACACCTGCTACAGAGCCTGAGCATACAAGTCTGTCCCGGAGCTACAGCCAGCTGCCATGTCCATCCCAGTAGGAGCACTAACTAAATTGGACATCCTGAAGCAGAGATCCCACCCATGACCCCATAACGAGGTAGAATGTATCCCCTTCTATTTCATTTCGAATACTGGACACAGTTCCTACTTGTTCCCAAGCCCTCCCTCCACCATTAACTCCTTTGTCTCAGCTGGTTCTGCCCGGCTCACTGGCTCCTTCATCTCCACCGTTTCCACCCAGGTCCCTGGCTCCTTCGTCTTGGCTTGTTCTGCACAGCTCCCTGGCTCCACCCCCTCTGCAGGCTCCATCCAGTTTGCTGGCTCCGCCTCCTCTGCTGACTTCATTTGGTTCTCTGAGGGGGTAATTCTGCTGGCTCCAGCTGGGTCCGTGGATTCACACCCTTCACTGGCTCCGCTCATTTGCCCAGCTTGCCTCATCTTCCTGAGACACCGGCTCTGCCTCTGGCTATGCTTCATCCCTCCACCCTTTTGGCTCCACGAGCTACTCCTTCGGCCTCTCCTTTGTCCTCACTCCAACAGCCTCCAGCTCTGTCTTCCGAGCCCTCATCTCCGCCTCAGTCCTCTGACCCTTCGGTTCCGCCTTGGACCCCCGGGCCTGCGGTGCCAATTTGGTCCTTCATCCCTCAATCTGCCCCTTGGTATCCAGCCCACCTGACTCCACTTTGGTCTTCAGTTCCCAGTTGGAATATTAGACTCGCCAGTTCCTACTTGTTCCCAAGCCCTTCCTTCTCCATTAACTCCTTTGTCTTTGTCTTTGTCTTTTTCCGCCCGGCTCCCTGGCTCCTTCATTTCCGCTGGTTCTGCCTGGCTCCTTCGTCTCTACCGGTTCTACCCAGCTCTCTGTCTCCACCCCCTTTGCAGGCTCAATTCAGTTTTCTGGCTCCGCCTCCTCTGCTGGCTTTATTAGGTTCTCTGGCTTTACCCCCCTCCTCTGGCGCCGTATGGCTCCATCCCTCCGACGACTCCTTTGTCCTCACTCCCACTGGCACTGTCTTCTGAGCCCTCATTGCCGCCTTAGTCCTCTGACCCTATGGTTCCGCTTTGGTTTAATGTTATGTCTAGGCTCAGTTAGTTTGTTCCATTGGTTAATGGTTGTGTTCACCTGTGTCTTGTTTAGTTTCTGATTATCCTGTGTCATGCTGTGTGCTTTTTAAGTTGTGTGTATTGTTCATTTCCTTGTCTAGTGTCGTTATTGTTATTATTAAAATTTACCACATTAACACTACAATTAACAAACTACTGAAATCATTTTCCTATTAACATGTTTACTCAGTTGTCCATAAATAAAAGTGGCAGTGACTGTAGTGGCAGGGTGTGCTAAAATATTTAGATGTATGAAAAGAAACATAATTCAAGTTATATTAATTGACATGCTTAAAATTACATTTTACACTACAATGAATGAACTACTGATATCATTTTCTTATTAACATGTTGACTAAATTGTCCATGAATAAAAATACTCACTTGACAAAGTCGATATTGGAGACTCAGTTGAAGAAGAGCTTGTTGTGGCAGGGGTTGCTAAAATATTTAGATGTATAAATAGAAACATTATGCATGTAATATTTGTTGACATTGACAAAATGACATTACTGCATGAAATTAAATTCCGTTTTGCAAAAACTTTTAATGAAAGATGATATGACAGCATCTGTAAACTGCATTACTACAGTTTTTTCAACTGAAATGTCATAAGTGTCTTGTCCGTGCTGCTGCTTGACACAATTACCATATTACTACTTCATTGGTAATAAAAATTAATAAAATACAGCTATTAGTTTACACAGTTGTCCATGAACAATACTCACTTGTGGAAGTTGTTTCAGTAGATGTTGGAGTGTCAGTTGAAGAAATGCTTGTAGTGACAGTGGATGCTGTGATATATGGACATATAAAGAAATAAAAAATCATTTTCGAAATATTACTTAGAAGCTAACAATGGCATATATTCATACAATTCATTTTTGTATTACAATCAAAGTATTATGGTTGGAAGAATAACTTATATTACATTATAAACATTTTAACTGGTAGCCGCTGATGTTTGATACTCAGGAAGTGACATGAAATAAGTAAAATTATTATAAAAAAAAAAAACGTTTTATTTGTTTACATGCTTGCAAATCCTTTTTGTATACAATGAAATTCTGCATTCAAGAATTATTATCACGCAAATATATAATATAGTCATAAAACAGTGCACATTTTTTATTTTAGGTGCTGATATGTTTGATACTCAGGATGTGATTTGAAATACAGAAGTACCTATTACGTGTAACAGTAAAACAGAAGAACTTTCTAAGAATGTGTAAAGACAACTGTACATGAATATTTTCATGAATTTCATGAATTTTCCTATCATCTACTTTATTCCCTTGGTGACAGATTGTCTTCACCCGTGTCTTGTTTAGTTTCTCTTTATCCTATGTGCATTTAAGCCCTCTGTTGTGTTCAGTTCAATGACCTATTTTGTCTATGCTTGATGCCTAACTGTTAAGATTATATCTTACGCCAAATTTTGTTCTTTGTTGGTTTGTTTTCTTCGTTTTGTTTTAATCGAAAAGTTAAACGGCTGTTATTGGATCCACCTTTCCCTTTCATCCTTTGCCTGCCTAAACCATAACAGAATACAGCGGCAAGAGAAGATAAACACATCTTCCAGATATTTGCAGCTTCCTCCTCTCCCAGGATGATCGCTCCTTTGGGGACCACATCAGTGAGTCCCTAGACCTAACATATCAGACCCATTACCACGACCGCTCACTGATCACCTTTTTTGGACTGGACTTAATGACATGTTAAAACAACTATTTCCCTGCCCATTTTTGGTCCTTGAGGGAGGTTTTATAGATTTTGTAGAGTTAGTTCTTGCAAAGAGTGGTTCCTCTTTCACTATGGGTGAGGTGCAGGAAGACTATGATTACCACCTGCTTGCCACGGACCCATAGACTGAGCTCACACCTGCTACAGAGCCTGAGCATACAAGTCTGTCCCGGAGCTACAGCCAGCTGCCATGTCCATCCCAGTAGGAGCACTAACTAAATTGGACATCCTGAAGCAGAGATCCCACCCATGACCCCATAAGGAGGTAGAATGTATCCCCTTCTATTTCATTTCGAATACTGGACACAGTTCCTACTTGTTCCCAAGCCCTCCCTCCACCATTAACTCCTTTGTCTCAGCTGGTTCTGCCCGGCTCACTGGCTCCTTCATCTCCACCGTTTCCACCCAAATCCCTGGCTCCTTCGTCTTGGCTTGTTCTGCACAGCTCCCTGGCTCCACCCCCTCTGCAGGCTCCATCCAGTTTTCTGGCTCCGCCTCCTCTGCTGACTTCATTTGGTTCTCTGAGGGGGTAATTCTGCTGGCTCCAGCTGGGTCCGTGGATCCACACCCTTCACTGGCTCCGCTCATTTGCCCAGCTTGCCTCATCTTCCTGAGACACCGGCTCTGCCTCTGGCTATGCTTCATCCCTCCACCCTTTTGGCTCCACGAGCTACTCCGTCCCTTCGGCCTCTCCTTTGTCCTCACTCCAACAGCCTCCAGCTCCGTCTTCCGAGCCCTCATCTCCGCCTCAGTCCTCTGACCCTTCGGTTCCGCCTTGGACCCCCGGGCCTGCGGTGCCAATTTGGTCCTTCATCCCTCAATCTGCCCCTTGGTATCCAGCCCACCTGACTCCACTTTGGTCTTCAGTTCCCAGTTGGAATATTAGACTCGCCAGTTCCTACTTGTTCCCAAGCCCTTCCTTCTCCATTAACTCCTTTGTCTTTGTCTTTGTCTTTTTCCGCCCGGCTCCCTGGCTCCTTCATTTCCGCTGGTTCTGCCTGGCTCCTTCGTCTCTACCGGTTCTACCCAGCTCTCTGGCTCCACCCCCTTTGCAGGCTCAATTCAGTTTTCTGGCTCCGCCTCCTCTGCTGGCTTTATTAGGTTCTCTGGCTTTACCCCCCTCCTCTGGCGCCGTATGGCTCCATCCCTCCGACGACTCCTTTGTCCTCAATCCCACTGGCTCTGTCTTCTGAGCCCTCATTGCCGCCTCAGTCCTCTGACCCTATGGTTCCGCTTTGGTTTAATGTTATGTCTAAGCTCAGTTAGTTTGTTCCATTGATTAATGGTTGTGTTCACCTGTGTCTTGTTTAGTTTCTGATTATCCTGTGTCATGCTGTGTGCTTTTTAAGTCGTGTGTATTGTTCATTTCCTTGTCTAGTGTCGTTATTGTTATTATTAAAATTTACCAAATTAACACTACAATTAACAAACTACTGAAATCATTTTCCTATTAACATGTTTACTCAGTTGTCCATGAATAAAAGTGGCAGTGACTGTAGTGGCAGGGTGTGCTAAAATATTTAGATGTATGAATAGAAACATAATTCAAGTTATATTAATTGACATGCTTAAAAGGACATTTTACACTACAATGAATGAACTACTGATATCATTTTCTTATTAACATGTTGACTAAATTGTCCATGAATAAAAATACTCACTTGACAAAGTCGATGTTGGAGACTCAGTTGAAGAAGAGGTTGTTGTGGCAGGGGTTGCTAAAATATTTAGATGTATAAATAGAAACATTATGCAAGTAATATTGTTGACATTGACAAAATGACATTACTGCATGAAATTAAATTCCGTTTTGCAAAAACTTTTAATGAAAGATGATATGACAGCATCTGTAAACTGCATTACTACAGTTTTTTCAACTGAAATGTCATAAGTGTCTTGTCCGTGCTGCTGCTTGACACAATTACCATATTACTACTTCATTGGTAATAAAAATTAATAAAATACAGCTATTAGTTTACACAGTTGTCCATGAACAATACTCACTTGTGGAAGTTGTTTCAGTAGATGTTGGAGTGTCAGTTGAAGAAATGCTTGTAGTGACAGTGGATGCTGTGATATATGGATATATAAAGAAATAAAAAATCATTTTCGAAATATTACTTAGAAGCTAACAATGTCATATATTCATACAATTCATTTTTGTATTACAATCAAAGTATTATTGTTGGAAGAATAACTTATATTACATTATAAACATTTTAACTGGTAGCCGCTGATGTTTGATACTCAGGAAGTGACACGAAATAAGTAAAATTATTATAAAAAAAAAAATAAAAAAAACGTTTTATTTGTTTACATGCTTGCAAATCCTTTTTGTATACAATGAAATTCTGCATTTCAAGAATTATTATCACGCAAATATATAATATAGTCATAAAACAGTGCACATTTTTTATTTTAGGTGCTGATATGTTTGATACTCAGGATGTGATTTGAAATACAGAAGTACCTATTACGTGTAACAGTAAAACAGAAGAACTTTCTAAGAATGTGTAAAGACAACTGTACATGAATATTTTCATGAATTTCATGAATTTTCCTATCATCTACTTTATTCCCTTGGTGACAGATTGTCTTCACCCGTGTCTTGTTTAGTTTCTCTTTATCCTATGTGCATTTAAGCCCTCTGTTGTGTTCAGTTCAGTGACCTATTTTGTCTATGCTTGATGCCTAACTGTTAAGAATATATCTTATGCCAAATTTTGTTCTTTGTTGGTTTGTTTTCTTCGTTTTGTTTTAATCGAAAAGTTAAACGGCTGTTATTGGGTCCACCTTTCCCTTTCATCCTTTGCCTGCCTAAACCATAACAGAATACAGCAGCAAGAGAAGATAAACACATCTTCCAGATATTTGCAGCTTCCTCCTCTCCCAGGATGATCGCTCCTTTGGGGAACACATCAGTGAGTCCCTAGACCTAACATATCAGACCCATTACCACGACCGCTCACTGATCACCTTTTTTGGACTGGACTTAATGACATGTTAAAACAACTATTTCCCTGCCCATTTTTGGTCCTTGAGGGAGGTTTTATAGATTTTGTAGAGTTAGTTCTTGCAAAGAGTGGTTCCTCTTTCACTGTGGGTGAGGTGCAGGAAGACTATGATTACCACCTGCTTGCCACGGACCCATAGACTGAGCTCACACCTGCTACAGAGCCTGAGCATACAAGTCTGTCCCGGAGCTACAGCCAGCTGCCATGTCCATCCCAGTAGGAGCACTAACTAAATTGGACATCCTGAAGCAGAGTCCCACCCATGACCCCATAACGAGGTAGAATGTATCCCCTTCTATTTCATTTCGAATACTGGACACAGTTCCTACTTGTTCCCAAGCCCTCCCTCCACCATTAACTCCTTTGTCTCAGCTGGTTCTGCCCGGCTCACTGGCTCCTTCATCTCCACCGTTTCCACCCAGGTCCCTGGCTCCTTCGTCTTGGCTTGTTCTGCACAGCTCCCTGGCTCCACCCCCTCTGCAGGCTCCATCCAGTTTGCTGGCTCCGCCTCCTCTGCTGACTTCATTTGGTTCTCTGAGGGGGTAATTCTGCTGGCTCCAGCTGGGTCCGTGGATCCACACCCTTCACTGGCTCCGCTCATTTGCCCAGCTTGCCTCATCTTCCTGAGACACCGGCTCTGCCTCTGGCTATGCTTCATCCCTCCACCCTTTTGGCTCCACGAGCTACTCCTTCGGCCTCTCCTTTGTCCTCACTCCAACAGCCTCCAGCTCTGTCTTCCGAGCCCTCATCTCCGCCTCAGTCCTCTGACCCTTCGGTTCCGCCTTGGACCCCCGGGCCTGCGGTGCCAATTTGGTCCTTCATCCCTCAATCTGCCCCTTGGTATCCAGCCCACCTGACTCCACTTTGGTCTTCAGTTCCCAGTTGGAATATTAGACTCGCCAGTTCCTACTTGTTCCCAAGCCCTTCCTTCTCCATTAACTCCTTTGTCTTTGTCTTTTTCCGCCCGGCTCCCTGGCTCCTTCATTTCCGCTGGTTCTGCCTGGCTCCTTCGTCTCTACCGGTTCTACCCAGCTCTCTGTCTCCACCCCCTTTGCAGGCTCAATTCAGTTTTCTGGCTCCGCCTCCTCTGCTGGCTTTATTAGGTTCTCTGGCTTTACCCCCCTCCTCTGGCGCCGTATGGCTCCATCCCTCCGACGACTCCTTTGTCCTCACTCCCACTGGCACTGTCTTCTGAGCCCTCATTGCCGCCTTAGTCCTCTGACCCTATGGTTCCGCTTTGGTTTAATGTTATGTCTAGGCTCAGTTAGTTTGTTCCATTGGTTAATGGTTGTGTTCACCTGTGTCTTGTTTAGTTTCTGATTATCCTGTGTCATGCTGTGTGCTTTTTAAGTTGTGTGTATTGTTCATTTCCTTGTCTAGTGTCGTTATTGTTATTATTAAAATTTACCACATTAACACTACAATTAACAAACTACTGAAATCATTTTCCTATTAACATGTTTACTCAGTTGTCCATAAATAAAAGTGGCAGTGACTGTAGTGGCAGGGTGTGCTAAAATATTTAGATGTATGAAAAGAAACATAATTCAAGTTATATTAATTGACATGCTTAAAATTACATTTTACACTACAATGAATGAACTACTGATATCATTTTCTTATTAACATGTTGACTAAATTGTCCATGAATAAAAATACTCACTTGACAAAGTCGATATTGGAGACTCAGTTGAAAAAGAGCTTGTTGTGGCAGGGGTTGCTAAAATATTTAGATGTATAAATAGAAACATTATGCATGTAATATTTGTTGACATTGACAAAATGACATTACTGCATGAAATTAAATTCCGTTTTGCAAAAACTTTTAATGAAAGATGATATGACAGCATCTGTAAACTGCATTACTACAGTTTTTTCAACTGAAATGTCATAAGTGTCTTGTCCGTGCTGCTGCTTGACACAATTACCATATTACTACTTCATTGGTAATAAAAATTAATAAAATACAGCTATTAGTTTACACAGTTGTCCATGAACAATACTCACTTGTGGAAGTTGTTTCAGTAGATGTTGGAGTGTCAGTTGAAGAAATGCTTGTAGTGACAGTGGATGCTGTGATATATGGACATATAAAGAAATAAAAAATCATTTTCGAAATATTACTTAGAAGCTAACAATGGCATATATTCATACAATTCATTTTTGTATTACAATCAAAGTATTATGGTTGGAAGAATAACTTATATTACATTATAAACATTTTAACTGGTAGCCGCTGATGTTTGATACTCAGGAAGTGACATGAAATAAGTAAAATTATTATAAAAAAAAAAAAAAACGTTTTATTTGTTTACATGCTTGCAAATCCTTTTTGTATACAATGAAATTCTGCATTCAAGAATTATTATCACGCAAATATATAATATAGTCATAAAACAGTGCACATTTTTTATTTTAGGTGCTGATATGTTTGATACTCAGGATGTGATTTGAAATACAGAAGTACCTATTACGTGTAACAGTAAAAAAGAAGAACTTTCTAAGAATGTGTAAAGACAACTGTACATGAATATTTTCATGAATTTCATGAATTCTCCTATCATCTACTTTATTCCCTTGGTGACAGATTGTCTTCACCCGTGTCTTGTTTAGTTTCTCTTTATCCTATGTGCATTTAAGCCCTCTGTTGTGTTCAGTTCAATGACCTATTTTGTCTATGCTTGATGCCTAACTGTTAAGATTATATCTTACGCCAAATTTTGTTCTTTGTTGGTTTGTTTTCTTCGTTTTGTTTTAATCGAAAAGTTAAACGGCTGTTATTGGATCCACCTTTCCCTTTCATCCTTTGCCTGCCTAAACCATAACAGAATACAGCGGCAAGAGAAGATAAACACATCTTCCAGATATTTGCAGCTTCCTCCTCTCCCAGGATGATCGCTCCTTTGGGGACCACATCAGTGAGTCCCTAGACCTAACTTATCAGACCCATTACCACGACCGCTCACTGATCACCTTTTCTGGACTGGACTTAATGACATGTTAAAACAACTATTTCCCTGCCCATTTTTGGTCCTTGAGGGAGGTTTTATAGATTTTGTAGAGTTAGTTCTTGCAAAGAGTGGTTCCTCTTTCACTGTGGGTGAGGTGCAGGAAGACTATGATTACCACCTGCTTGCCACGTACCCATAGACTGAGCTCACACCTGCTACAGAGCCTGAGCATACAAGTCTGTCCCGGAGCTACAGCCAGCTGCCATGTCCATCCCAGTAGGAGCACTAACTAAATTGGACATCCTGAAGCAGAGATCCCACCCATGACCCCATAACGAGGTAGAATGTATCCCCTTCTATTTCATTTCGAATACTGGACACAGTTCCTACTTGTTCCCAAGCCCTCCCTCCACCATTAACTCCTTTGTCTCAGCTGGTTCTGCCCGGCTCACTGGCTCCTTCATCTCCATCGTTTCCACCCAGATCCCTGGCTCCTTCGTCTTGGCTTGTTCTGCACAGCTCCCTGGCTCCACCCCCTCTGCAGGCTCCATCCAGTTTGCTGGCTCCGCCTCCTCTGCTGACTTCATTTGGTTCTCTGAGGGGGTAATTCTGCTGGCTCCAGCTGGGTCCGTGGATCCACACCCTTCACTGGCTCCGCTCATTTGCCCAGCTTGCCTCATCTTCCTGAGACACCGGCTCTGCCTCTGGCTATGCTTCATCCCTCCACCCTTTTGGCTCCACGAGCTACTCCTTCGGCCTCTCCTTTGTCCTCACTCCAACAGCCTCCAGCTCTGTCTTCCGAGCCCTTATCTCCGCCTCAGTCCTCTGACCCTTCGGTTCCGCCTTGGACCCCCGGGCCTGCGGTGCCAATTTGGTCCTTCATCCCTCAATCTGCCCCTTGGTATCCAGCCCACCTGACTCCACTTTGGTCTTCAGTTCCCAGTTGGAATATTAGACTCGCCAGTTCCTACTTGTTCCCAAGCCCTTCCTTCTCCATTAACTCCTTTGTCTTTGTCTTTGTCTTTTTCCGCCGGGCTCCCTGGCTCCTTCATTTCCGCTGGTTCTGCCTGGCTCCTTCGTCTCTACCGGTTCTACCCAGCTCTCTGTCTCCACCCCCTTTGCAGGCTCAATTCAGTTTTCTGGCTCCGCCTCCTCTGCTGGCTTTATTAGGTTCTCTGGCTTTACCCCCCTCCTCTGGCGCCGTATGGCTCCATCCCTCCGACGACTCCTTTGTCCTCACTCACACTGGCACTGTCTTCTGAGCCCTCATTGCCGCCTCAGTCCACTGACCCTATGGTTCCGCTTTGGTTTAATGTTATGTCTAGGCTCAGTTAGTTTGTTCCATTGGTTAATGGTTGTGTTCACCTGTGTCTTGTTTAGTTTCTGATTATCCTGTGTCATGCTGTGTGCTTTTTAAGTTGTGTGTATTGTTCATTTCCTTGTCTAGTGTCGTTATTGTTATTATTAAAATTTACCACATTAACACTACAATTAACAAACTACTGAAATCATTTTCCTATTAACATGTTTACTCAGTTGTCCATGAATAAAAGTGGCAGTGACTGTAGTGGCAGGGTGTGCTAAAATATTTAGATGTATGAATAGAAACATAATTCAAGTTATATTAATTGACATGCTTAAAAGGACATTTTACACTACAATGAATGAACTACTGATATCATTTTCTTATTAACATGTTGACTAAATTGTCCATGAATTAAAATACTCACTTGACAAAGTCGATGTTGGAGACTCAGTTGAAGAAGAGCTTGTTGTGGCAGGGGTTGCTAAAATATTTAGATGTATAAATAGAAACATTATGTATGTAATATTTGTTGACATTGACAAAATGACATTACTGCATGAAATTAAATTCCGTTTTGCAAAAACTTTTAATGAAAGATGATATGACAGCATCTGTAAACTACATTACTACAGTTTTTTCAACTGAAATGTCATAAGTGTCTTGTCCGTGCTGCTGCTTGACACAATTACCATATTACTACTTCATTGGTAATAAAAATTAATAAAATACAGCTATTAGTTTACACAGTTGTCCATGAACAATACTCACTTGTGGAAGTTGTTTCAGTAGATGTTGGAGTGTCAGTTGAAGAAATGCTTGTAGTGACAGTGGATGCTGTGATATATGGACATATAAACAAATAAAAAATCATTTTCGAAATATTACTTAGAAGCTAACAATGGCATATATTCATACAATTCATTTTTGTATTACAATCAAAGTATTATGGTTGGAAGAATAACTTATATTACATTATAAACATTTTAACTGGTAGCCGCTGATGTTTGATACTCAGGAAGTGACATGAAATAAGTAAAATTATTATAAAAAAAAAAAAAACGTTTTATTTGTTTACATGCTTGCAAATCCTTTTTGTATGCAATGAAATTCTGCATTCAAGAATTATTATCACGCAAATATATAATATAGTCATAAAACAGTGCACATTTTTTTATTTTAGGTGCTGATATGTTTGATACTCAGGATGTGATTTGAAATACAGAAGTACCTATTACGTGTAACAGTAAAACAGAAGAACTTTCTAAGAATGTGTAAAGACAACTGTACATGAATATTTTCATGAATTTCATGAATTTTCCTATCATCTACTTTATTCCCTTGGTGACAGATTGTCTTCACCCGTGTCTTGTTTAGTTTCTCTTTATCCTATGTGCATTTAAGCCCTCTGTTGTGTTCAGTTCAATGACCTATTTTGTCTATGCTTGATGCCTAACTGTTAAGATTATATCTTACGCCAAATTTTGTTCTTTGTTGGTTTGTTTTCTTCGTTTTGTTTTAATCGAAAAGTTAAACGGCTGTTATTGGATCCACCATTCCCTTTCATCCTTTGCCTGCCTAAACCATAACAGAATACAGCGGCAAGAGAAGATAAACACATCTTCCAGATATTTGCAGCTTCCTCCTCTCCCAGGATGATCGCTCCTTTGAGGACAGCATCAGTGAGTCCCTAGGCCTAACATATCAGACCCATTACCACGACCGCTCACTGATCACCTTTTTTGGACTGGACTTAATGACATGTTAAAACAACTATTTCCCTGCCCATTTTTGGTCCTTGAGGGAGGTTTTATAGATTTTGTAGAGTTAGTTCTTGCAAAGAGTGGTTCCTCTTTCACTGTGGGTGAGGTGCAGGAAGACTATGATTACCACCTGCTTGCCACGGACCCATAGACTGAGCTCACACCTGCTACAGAGCCTGAGCATACAAGTCTGTCCCGGAGCTACAGCCAGCTGCCATGTCCATCCCAGTAGGAGCACTAACTAAATTGGACATCCTGAAGCAGAGATCCCACCCATGACCCCATAACGAGGTAGAATGTATCCCCTTCTATTTCATTTCGAATACTGGACACAGTTCCTACTTGTTCCCAAGCCCTCCCTCCACCATTAACTCCTTTGTCTCAGCTGGTTCTGCCCGGCTCACTGGCTCCTTCATCTCCACCATTTCCACCCAGATCCCTGGCTCCTTCGTCTTGGCTTGTTCTGCACAGCTCCCTGGCTCCACCCCCTCTGCAGGCTCCATCCAGTTTGCTGGCTCCGCCTCCTCTGCTGACTTCATTTGGTTCTCTGAGGGGGTAATTCTGCTGGCTCCAGCTGGGTCCGTGGATCCACACCCTTCACTGGCTCCGCTCATTTGCCCAGCTTGCCTCATCTTCCCGAGACACCGGCTCTGCCTCTGGCTATGCTTCATCCCTCCACCCTTTTGGCTCCACGAGCTACTCCGTCCCTTCGGCCTCTCCTTTGTCCTCACTCCAACAGCCTCCAGCTCCGTCTTCCGAGCCCTCATCTCCGCCTCAGTCCTCTGACCCTTCGGTTCCGCCTTGGACCCCTGGGCCTGCGGTGCCAATTTGGTCCTTCCTCCCTCAATCTGCCCCTTGGTATCCAGCCCACCTGACTCCACTTTGGTCTTCAGTTCCCAGTTGGAATATTAGACTCGCCAGTTCCTACTTGTTCCCAAGCCCTTCCTTCTCCATTAACTCCTTTGTCTTTGTCTTTTTCCGCCCGGCTCCCTGGCTCCTTCATTTCCGCTGGTTCTGCCTGGCTCCTTCGTCTCTACCGGTTCTACCCAGCTCTCTGGCTCCACCCCCTTTGCAGGCTCAATTCAGTTTTCTGGCTCCGCCTCCTCTGCTGGCTTTATTAGGTTCTCTGGCTTTACCCCCCTCCTCTGGCGCCGTATGGCTCCATCCCTCCGACGACTCCTTTGTCCTCACTCCCACTGGCTCTGTCTTCTGAGCCCTCATTGCCGCCTCAGTCCTCTGACCCTATGGTTCCGCTTTGGTTTAATGTTATGTCTAGGATCAGTTAGTTTGTTCCATTGGTTAATGGTTGTGTTCACCTGTGTCTTGTTTAGTTTCTGATTATCCTGTGTCATGCTGTGTGCTTTTTAAGTTGTGTGTATTGTTCATTTCCTTGTCTAGTGTCGTTATTGTTATTATTAAAATTTACCACATTAACACTACAATTAACAAACTACTGAAATCATTTTCCTATTAACATGTTTACTCAGTTGTCCATGAATAAAAGTGGCAGTGACTGTAGTGGAAGGGTGTGCTAAAATATTTAGATGTATGAATAGAAACATAATTCAAGTTATATTAATTGACATGCTTAAAAGGACATTTTACACTACAATGAATGAACTACTGATATCATTTTCTTATTAACATGTTGACTGAATTGTCCATGAATAAAAATACTCACTTGACAAAGTCGATGTTGGAGACTCAGTTGAAGAAGAGCTTGTTGTGGCAGGGGTTGCTAAAATATTTAGATGTATAAATAGAAACATTATGCAAGTAATATTTGTTGACATTGACAAAATGACATTACTGCATGAAATTCAATTCCGTTTTGCAAAAACTTTTAATGAAAGATGATATGACAGCATCTGTAAACTGCATTACTACAGTTTTTTCAACTGAAATGTCATAAGTGTCTTGTCCGTGCTGCTGCTTGACACAATTACCATATTACTACTTCATTGGTAATAAAAATGAATAAAATACAGCTATTAGTTTACACAGTTGTCCATGAACAATACTCACTTGTGGAAGTTGTTTCAGTAGATGTTGGAGTGTCAGTTGAAGAAATGCTTGTAGTGACAGTGGATGCTGTGATATATGGACATATAAAGAAATAAAAAATCATTTTCGAAATATTACTTAGAAGCTAACAATGGCATATATTCATACAATTCATTTTTGTATTACAATCAAAGTATTATTGTTGGAAGAATAACTTATATTACATTATAAACATTTTAACTGGTAGCCGCTGATGTTTGATACTCAGGAAGTGACATGAAATAAGTAAAATTATTATAAAAAAAAAAAACGTTTTATTTGTTTACATGCTTGCAAATCCTTTTTGTATACAATGAAATTCTGCATTTCAAGAATTATTATCACGCAAATATATAATATAGTCATAAAACAGTGCACATTTTTTATTTTAGGTGCTGATATGTTTATTACTCAGGATGTGATTTGAAATACAGAAGTACCTATTACGTGTAACAGTAAAACAGAAGAACTTTCTAAGAATGTGTAAAGACAACTGTACATGAATATTTTCATGAATTTCATGAATTTTCCTATCATCTACTTTATTCCCTTGGTGACAGATTGTATTCACCCGTGTCTTGTTTAGTTTCTCTTTATCCTATGTGCATTTAAGCCCTCTGTTGTGTTCAGTTCAATGACCTATTTTGTCTATGCTTGATGCCTAACTGTTAAGATTATATCTAACGCCAAATTTTGTTCTTTGTTGGTTTGTTTTCTTCGTTTTGTTTTAATCGAAAAGTTAAACGGCTGTTATTGGATCCACCTTTCCCTTTCATCCTTTGCCTGCCTAAACCATAACAGAATACAGCGGCAAGAGAAGATAAACACATCTTCCAGATATTTGCAGATTCCTCCTCTCCCAGGATGATCGCTCCTTTGGGGACCACATCAGTGAGTCCCTAGACCTAACATATCAGACCCATTACCACGACCGCTCACTGATCACCTTTTTTGGACTGGACTTCTAGACATGTTAATACAACTATTTCCCTGCCCATTTTAGGTCCTTGAGGGAGGTTTTATAGATTTTGTAGAGTTAGTTCTTGCAAAGAGTGGTTCCTCTTTCACTGTGGGTGAGGTGCAGGAAGACTATGATTACCACCTGCTTGCCACGGACCCATAGACTGAGCTCACACCTGCTACAGAGCCTGAGCATACAAGTCTGTCCCGGAGCTACAGCCAGCTGCCATGTCCATCCCAGTAGGAGCACTAACTAAATTGGACATCCTGAAGCAGAGTCCCACCCATGACCCCATAACGAGGTAGAATGTATCCCCTTCTATTTCATTTCGAATACTGGACACAGTTCCTACTTGTTCCCAAGCCCTTCCTCCACCATTAACTCCTTTGTCTCAGCTGGTTCTGCCCGGCTCACTGGCTCCTTCATCTCCACCGTTTCCACCCAGATCCCTGGCTCCTTCGTCTTGGCTTGTTCTGCACAGCTCCCTGGCTCCACCCCCTCTGCAGGCTCCATCCAGTTTGCTGGCTCCGCCTCCTCTGCTGACTTCATTTGGTTCTCTGAGGGGGTAATTCTGCTGGCTCCAGCTGGGTCCGTGGATCCACACCCTTCACTGGCTCCGCTCATTTGCCCAGCTTGCCTCATCTTCCTGAGACACCGGCTCTGCCTCTGGCTATGCTTCATCCCTTCGGCCTCTCCTTTGTCCTCACTCCCAATGCCTCCAGCTCTGTCTTCCGAGCCCTCATCTCTGCCTCAGTCCTCTGACCATTCGTTTCCGCCATGGACCCCCGGGCCTGCGGTGCCAATTTGTTCCTTCATCCCTCAATCTGCCCCTTGGTATCCAGCCCACCTGACTCCACTTTGGTCTTCAGTTCCCAGTTGGAATATTAGACTCGCCAGTTCCTACTTGTTCCCAAGCCCTTCCTTCTCCATTAACTCCTTTGTCTTTGTCTTTTTCCGCCCGGCTCCCTGGCTCCTTCATTTCCGCTGGTTCTGCCTGGCTCCTTCGTCTCTACCGGTTCTACCCAGCTCTCTGGCTCCACCCCCTTTGCAGGCTCAATTCAGTTTTCTGGCTCCGCCTCTTCTGCTGGCTTTATTAGGTTCTCTGGCTTTACCCCCCTCCTCTGGCGCCGTATGGCTCCATCCCTCTGACGACTCCTTTGTCCTCACTCCCACTGGCTCTGTCTTCTGAGCCCTCATTGCCACCTCAGTCCTCTGACCCTATGGTTCCGCTTTGGTTTAATGTTATGTCTAAGCTCAGTTAGTTTGTTCCATTGGTTAATGGTTGTGTTCACCTGTGTCTTGTTTAGTTTCTGATTATCCTGTGTCATGCTGTGTGCTTTTTAAGTCGTGTGTATTGTTCATTTCCTTGTCTAGTGTCGTTATTGTTATTATTAAAATTTACCACATTAACACTACAATTAACAAACTACTGAAATCATTTTCCTATTAACATGTTTACTCAGTTGTCCATGAATAAAAGTGGCAGTGACTGTAGTGGCAGGGTGTGCTAAAATATTTAGATGTATGAATAGAAACATAATTCAAGTTATATTAATTGACATGCTTAAAAGGACATTTTACACTACAATGAATGAACTACTGATATCATTTTCTTATTAACATGTTGACTAAATTGTCCATGAATAAAAATACTCACTTGAGAAAGTTGATGTTGGAGACTCAGTTAAAGAAGAGCTTGTTGTGGCAGGGGGTGCTAAAATATTTAGATGTATAAATAGAAACATTATGCAAGTAATATTTGTTGACATTGACAAAATGACATTACTCCATGAAATTAAATTCCGTTTTGCAAAAAATATTAATAAAAGATGATATGACAGCATCTGTAAACTGCATTACTACAGTTTTTTCAACTGAAATGTCATAATTGTCTTGTACGTGCTGCTGCTTGACCCAATTACCATATTACTACTTCATTGGTAATAAAAATTAATAAAATACAGCTATTAGTTTACACAGTTGTCCATGAACAATACTCACTTGTGGAAGTTGTTTCAGTAGATGTTGGAGTGTCAGTTGAAGAAATGCTTGTAGTGACAGTGGATGCTGTGATATATGGACATATAAAGAAATAATAAATCATTTACGAAATATTACTTAGAAGCTAACAATGGCATATGTTCATACAATTCATTTTTGTATTACAATCAAAGTATTATTTTTGGAAGAATAACTTATATTACATTGTAAACATTTTAACTGGTAGCCACTGATGTTTGATACTCAGGAAGAGACATGAAATAAGTAAAATTATTATTTAAAAAAAAAAAAAAGTTTTATTTGTTGACATGCTTACAAATCCTTTTTGTATACAATGAAATTCTGCATTTCAAGAATTATTATCATGCAAATATATAATATAGTCATAAAACAGTGCACATTTTTATTTTAGGTGCTGATATGTTTGATACTCAGGATGTGATTTGAAATACAGAAGTACCTATTACGTGTAACAGTAAAACAGAAGAACTTTCTAAGAATGTGTAAAGACAATTGTACATGAATATTTTCATGAATTTCATGAATTTTCCTATCACCTACTTTATTCCCTTGGTGACAGATTGTCTTCACCTGTGTCTTGTTTAGTTTCTCTTTATCCTGTGTGCATTTAAGCCCTCTGTTTTGTTCAGTTCAATGACCTGTATTGTCTTTTTTAGATGCCTAGCTATTTGATTATCTCTTGCGCCAAATTTTGTTCTTTGTTGGTTTGTTTTTCTTTGTTTTGTTTCATTAGTAAAGTGAAACAGCTGTTTTTGGATCCACCTCTCCCTCTCTTCCTTCGACTGCCTAAACCATAACAGAAAAAAGGGCTTAGAGAAGATAAATGCATCTTCTAGCCATTTGCTGCCACCTCCTCTCCCAGGATGATCGCTCCTTTGGGGACCACATCAGTGAGTCCCTAGACCCACCATTAGACCCATTAGCCCGACCGCTCACTGATCACCTTTTTTGGACTGGACTTAATGACATGTTAAAACAACTATTTCCCCAGCCCATTATTGTTCCTTGGTTTTATGGATTTTGTAGAGTTATTTCTTTCAAAAAGTGGATCCTGTTTCACCATGGATGATGTAGAGGAAGACTATGATTACCACCAGCCCACCACAGACCCAAAGAATGAGCTCACACCTGCTACAGATCCTGAGCATACAAGTCTGTCCGGGAGCTACAGCCTGCTGCCATGTCCGTCCCAGTAGGAGCACTAATTCAATTGAACATACTGGATCAGAGACCCACCCATGTCCCCATAATGAGGTAGAATGAATCTCCTTCTATTCCAGTTGGAATACTGGACACGCCGGTTCCTACTTGTTCCCAAGCCCTTCCTCCATTAACTCCTTTGTCTCAGCTTGTTCCACCTGGTTCCCTGGCTCTTTCATTTCCGGTGGCTCTGCCTGGCTCCTTCATCTCCACCGGTTCTACCAAGCTCCCTGGCTCCTTCGTCTTGGCTTGATCTGCGCAGCTCCCTTGCTCCACCCCTTCTGCAGGCTCCATACACTTTTCTGGCTCCAGCCGGATTCATTCATTTGCCCTGCTTGCCTCATCTTCCTGAGACACCAGCTCTGCCTCTGGCTATGCCTCATCCTTCCACCCCTTTGGCTCCACCGGCTGCTTCATTCCTCCGGCTCCTCCTTTGTCCTCACTCCCAATGCCTCCAGCTCTGTCTTCCGAGCCCTCATCTCCGCCTCAGTCCTCTGACCCTTCGGTTCCGCCTTAGACCCCCGGGCCTGCAGTGCCAATTTGGTCATCCATCCTTCCATCTGCCCCTTGGTATCCAGCCCATCTGACTCCACTTTGGTCTTCAGTTCCCATGGCTCCACCCTGGTCAAAACTAGGGAGGGTACCGCCATGGACCTTCATCCCTCCAGAATCATCAGCAGAAGTGGATTCACTGGTGTCACAAGAGGCCTTTCCCATTTACTCCTCTGTGGTTCCTTCCTCCGCCTGCCACTCCTTGGTTTTTCTCTCCACCGGTCCCTCCATGGACTCTGGGTGTTTTGGCCCTCCTGCCCACCCCAGTATGGATTATATCTCACCTTCTTGCCACCTCGGGGTGGGGGAGGTAATGTTACGTCTAAGCTCAGTTAGTTTGTTCCCTTGGTTAATGATTGTGTTCACATTAGGGGTGGGCGGTATGACCAAAATTCTGTTTCATGGTATGACTAATTTTATTTCACAGTAACGATATATTTCACGATATAGTTGTTTATATCTGTAGTTATTCTCGAAAAATCGACAAAAAGGGCTTTGTATAATAAATAATCCCAAATACTTTAGAAATGAAAAGTACTTCACTTTGTTTGAATTTTCTTTTTCTTTTATTTGGTAAATGATTTATTTGGTAAACTATTTTTAATAGCTAAATATAGTAAACAAAACACTCTCATCAAATTTTAGATGAACTGCCCCCAACTGATTGATACTAAATACAACTCATAGGTGCAATTCAACTTTAAATAAAGTGTTGCTGAATAATTTTTCAATCGCATGTCATTGCTTTACTTCATCAATCAGTTTATAATATCTGATTATTTTATATTGAACTATTCTATTCATAATAAATTAGTTAATTCCTTTTAATTTGGTAGGATTTTAGTAAGGGAGGGTGGGGCACAACGTAACACGGGGCTAGTTGTAACACACTTGTTTTAAATACTTCCACACATGCTAGGGTGACGAAACTTGGTGTATTTACTAGTTGCCATATCAACACTATATAGAGAAAAAATTGCACCAAAAAAAAATAAAAATTTGAAGATATCCATAGACATTTATTAAACCATAGCAAAAGTAAATTTCTTACTTAAGTTAATTTTTCATCTCTAATTTTTGTGTTTATTTAAAATGAGACAAATCTGATATTATTTTAATCTCCAATATGTTATTTAACAGTTGAGATAGTTCTTTAATGCTTCGCTAACTAGCAGAAGACACTAGCAGGGTTTAAATCCCAGTTGTGCAGGCGGGGCATGTTGTAACACTGCGTTACAATGTGCCCCATTAGAAATATGCTATTATATTCTATAGTTTTTTTATTTTATTTTATTGAGAAAACGTGAGAAAAAGGTGAATAAAGACTGAGAGTCAATGTTCAGAAATGACTAATTATTTGTTTTGAACTATGTTGTATATCTGTGTTTTCCTGTGTTTGTAGTCAAAACTCAAAAATGAGTTTATATTTAATTATTAAAAATTGCCATTATTTTATATGAAAAAGTTTTTTTAATTGTATTTTATTTAGAAAATATTTTAGTTTGTCTTATATATTCTTTTTATTAGATCAGATAACATTTTAAGCTGTCATATGTCATGTTACAATGTGCCCCTCACATGTTACAATGTACCCCACCTATGGGGAATGTTGTCACATTTCACTTCCATTCTTTCGGGGTATATCCGGAAAAAATTGTATATACTGTATTAATAAAACAAAACCACATAATTGTACTAGACATGTGGGAAATTAATGTGGGAAAAAAAATACTCTGAACCATAAGTAGATTTACACTAACTGAGAAAGTCAAAAAGCGTTACTTTGTGCCCCGCTCTCCCCTAGATACTAGTTATGTTTAAATGTTTTCCCAGTAGCCTACATGATATCTGGCAACCCGTCATCTAAAGCTTTAATCAAGAGAGGTTCAGAAATGTCAAGTTCATAATTGACTATGAGAACAGCAGCTTCTGTTAGTGTTGTCTAAGTAATCCTCTTGATCTGCTTTCTCCATGTTTCTTTGACAAATCTCAGTGTCTCAGTCTCTCGCACGCTGCATGTGAGTTAACCATGCCCACTTATTTACATATCGCGGTACACGGAATGAAAAAATCTATTACGGTTGATATTTTCTACCGCGGTAACGATACCGTAATACCTCCCAGCCCTAGTTCACATGTGTCTTGTTTAGTTTCTCATTTCTCAGTGTCGTTACTGTTATTATTATTATTATTATTACAATTTACCACATTAACACTAAAATGAATGAACTACTGATATAATTTTCCTATTAACATGTTTACTCAGTTGTCTATGAATAAAAACACTCACTTGATAAAGCTGATGTTTGAGACTCAGTTGAAAAAGAACTTGTAACTATAAATAAATAATACTATGTAAATACTATAAGTGTTTACACAGTTACACATGAACAATACTCACTTGTAGAAGTTGTTTCAGTAAGTGTTTGAGGGTCAGTTGAAGAAATGGTTGTAGTGACAGGGGATGCTATGATATATGGACATATAATGAAATAAAAAACAAACATTTATGAAATAGTACTTACAAGCTAACAATGGCATATGTTCATACAATACATTTTTGTATTAAAATCAATGTATTATTATTAGAAGTATAACTTATATTACATTATAAGCATTTTAATGATTTTTGATATACATGAAGTGACATGGAATAAGTACATTTTTAATTAAATATATATATATACTCTGAATAATGCCTGAACTTCGTATTTTGAGCACTTCTTGCGTTGTTTTTGCCTCTTCATGATGACTCGCTTAACTTAGTCCTAATCTGTAAGTCGCTTTGGATGAAAGCGTCTGCTAAATGACTAAATGTAAATGTATATATATATATATATATATATATATATATATATATATATATATATATATATATATATATATATATATAATGGGGGGGAACGGTACACAGAAGTCACGGTTCGGTTCGTACCTCGGTTCAGACATCACGGTTCGGTACGATTTCGGTACAATGTAGGGAAAAGCAAAACAAAAATGCAGAAGGTATTTTTATAAATTTCTTAAGTCTTGTATTTAAAAAAAAAAAGTTTTAATAATAAGGGCATAGAATCAGTTTATTTGTAGTGCACTGACAATAGTTTTATATAATTAGTTTATTAATTAAATTAATAAAAATACAAAAAGACCTTGCGATATGTTTGGTAATTGTAACTGAATGAATTTAAAATGAATTTGCTATATTTCATATCAATATATTTGTTTTCCTTAATTTCAATTAACTCTAACTTTATTCTCATCTGAATTATAAATAGGCTAATTGATTTCTGTATAAAATAATAGTAACATTAAAAACACATTTGATTTTCTTTTTTAATCAATGTATGTGTAACTTAAAAATAAACAGATTACTGCTCCGAGGACAAGAAATTAAAATCAATGCAATTAAAACCCACAGACTGTTTTGAAATGGGGTTAGATATGTTTTACTTTTAAAGCAGTGTGTGTGTGTGTGTGTGTGTGTGTGTGTGTGTGTGTGTGTGTGTGTGTGTGTGTGTGAGTGAGTGATTTTGGTTGGGTGACAGTTGTAGTTTGCCGTTTTAATTATGTCCCGTATAAACAAAATGATGGAAAATGACAATGTTTTCACTGTTCGATCGTGGTCGCGCATCTCTCTCACTCACACACACACACACACACACACAGTTCGATCGCGCGCGCGCACACGCAAGCACACAGACTCCAGCTGAAAATAGTGTCAAATTCGACACTAGTCCAAAGTGAATAGGACGCACGAAGCCAACGTTAAGCGAACGCAGGTTCAGAGCGGTTCAGACATATCTATGGGTTCAGAGCACTGTCTATGGTTCAGAGCATAGACAGTAAAAGAAATGGACACAGCGACCCCATTGGAACTCAATTGAGACAAGTGAAGCCCATTTTTAGCGATTTCTTAGCACTTCCTTTCCTGACGCGCAGACTCAAACCGAGCAAAGCGTTACACGGACCACGTGAGCAACCCGTCTGTCTTCTAGTAGCTGTGCCAAGAGAAATCTGAATCATTCCCTTCCGAATCTTGCAGAGACGGAGAGTGTGAGTAGGAATTGTCCATGAGCATGGAGCAGGATCAACTTTTGCTAGGTATTCTGATTAATTATATTGTCATTTTGCCTCTACGTCCCCCCGATTGCCAGCGAGCTTCTCCTCCTGTCCATACGGTAATCTCTCTAATGTGCGACAAAGAGTTGCTTGGTTATGACGCAATCGTTAGCCTACTTTTACAAAAACTGCTTCTACGGGGCCATAACATAAGCTACAAGGTAATGGAGCATTTTATACATTGTCGTGTTTCTTTGGAAATAAAAAATGGACAAATGGAGTCTTCAAACGCCTCAGATGTAAAGTTATTTGCTGTCAAAGTGACGCCAAAATGAATGGAAGTCAATGGGATTGCTAACGCAAGTGAAGTTCCGCTCAAGATGGCGGCACCCGGCCGACTTCAACTTCCGGTCGACTTCCTTCCCGCTTGGTTCAGACAGGGGGGCATGGATTTCTATTATTTTGAAGGTACCCCCGGCCGCCACCATTGGCTAGCGGACCCCCACCTGCTGTTAGCATCCCATTGACTCCCATTCATTTTGGCGTCACTTTGACAGCGAATAACTTCACATCTGAGGCGTTTAAAGACTCCATTTGTCCATTATTTATTTCTAAAGAAACACGAAAATGTATAAAAGGCTTCATTACCTTGTAGCTTACGTTATGGCCCCGTAGAAGCAGTTTTTGTAAATATAGGCTAACGATTGCGTCACAGCCACGCGACTCTCTGTCGCACAGTAGGAAATTACCGTATAGACAGGAGGAGAAGCTCGCAGGCAATCGGGGGGACGTCGAGGCAAAATGACAAAGTAATTAATCAGAACACCTACTAAAAGTTTCTCCTGCTCCTATCTCATGGACAGCTCCTACTCACACTCTCGTCTCTGCAAGTTTCGGAAGGGAATGATTCAGATTTCTCTTGGCACAGCTACTAGAAGACAGACGGGTTGCTCACGTCACATCCACGTAGTCAAGCTCAGTTTGAGTCTGCGCAGTACGCTCGACCCCCAGGAAGTAAGAGTTTCTAATTGGCTTCACTTTGTCTCCGTTGAATCCAATGGGGTCGCTGTGTCCATTTCTTTTACTGTCTATGGGTTCAGAGCTAAGGCGGCGTTACAGATTAGTTGTCCCTGAAGAACCCGCGTATCTAACAGTAGTTCCGCATTACATTAATTCATTTGCACGCGAGTTTTATTTATTTTTATACCGTGTATTCTCCGTTTAAATTCGTGCACCGAACCGTGACGCCCGTACCGATTCGGTTCGATACGAATACATGAACCGTTCCACCCCTAATATATAATAACATACTGTACTATTACTATTAAAATAACATGACAAACAGTAAATTATAAATTTTTTGGATAATTTTGCACCCCTGATTGCTCCTTTGGGAACCATATCAGTGAGTCCCTAGACCTGGCATATCAGACCCATTAGCCCGACCGCCAGGGCTGCCAACTTTTGAGTTTAGCTTGGAGTGAGATTTTTTTTTTTTTTTGCGGGGGGGGGGGGGGGGGGGGGTGTAAAAGCAAATATTGCATCACAATAAGTGCAATTGTGATCGTCAAGACATTTGGTAACTAAATAGAATTGTATGAAGTTTAGTGACAACATGTTACAATGTTTACAATGACTGGTAGGACAGTTTTTATTATTGCTTGATACAAATTTCAAGATTTCTATTTCATTATTGTAATTTGATTCCGATTTTGATTCAATATTGACTAATTTGGATACATGTTTATTTTAAATTTTATTTAAAAAAATAATCTCACCTAATGCTGTAAACATAGAGGGCCCAATCTGCTGGTATTATTAAAGGTTATAAATAGCAAATAAATTAAATATAATGCAGTTTTTGTTATAATAACAATTATTTAATGACATAAGTAAAAATATAATAAATATATAATACAGTGCTAAGCAAAATCTCCTCTCAAGCTATATTTTTCTATTCAGTTAACATGCTATGGTCATAAAATAGCTTTCCTGAGGTAAATGTAACGTTATGTGACATAATTGTTCTCCTGCTGTTATATTGACCTCTTTCCGTGGTTAGAAAAACACGAATTGGTCGATATTATGAATATGTTCGGTACGTTGTACTGCATTTTTAAATAAAAAAGTAACAGATGATCGGTTCACGTGCACTTGAACTGAGGCCCTCAGCGATCTGTCACGTCACACAAGCGCCAAACGTATTTTTGTCTGAATTTCGTAATAAAATTGACGGAATAAGAGCTGAGAATTAGTTTAATATTAAAAGTACCTCTTTGCTCCGCAATTTTTCTGTGCGTGAGAAAATGGATTGGTCAATTGCGTGAGTCTCACGCTCAATGTGTGAGAGTTGGCAGCCCTGCCGACCGCTCACTGATCACCTTTTTTGGACTGGACTTAATGACAAGTTAAAACAACTATTTCCCCTGCCCGTTTTTGGTCCTTGAGGGAGGTTTTATGGATTTTGTAGAGTTTGTTCTTGCAAAGAGTGGTTTCTCTTTCACTGTGGGTGAGTTGGTGGAAGACTATGATTACCACCTGCCCACCACGGACCCATAGCCTGAGCCCACACCTGCTACAGATCCTGAGCCTGAGCATACAAATCTGTCCCGGAGCTACAGCCAGCTGCCATGTCCGTCCCAGTAGGAGCACTAATTCAATTGGACATCCTGGAGCAGAGTCCCACCCATGTCCTCATCACAAGGTAGATTGAATCCCCTTCTATTCCAGGGACTTGCCAGTTCCCAAGCCTTTTCTCCTCCATTAACTCCTTTGTCTCCGCTGGTTCTGCCCAGCTCCCTGGCTGATTCAGTTCCGCTGGCTCTGCCCAGCTCCTTCATCTCCACCGGGTCCATCCAGCTCCCTGGATCCTTCGTCTTCGCTTGTTCTGCGCAGATTCCTGGCTCTACCCTCTCTGCTGGCTTCAGTGGGTTCCCTGGCTTCACCCTCATAGCCTGAGCCCACGCCTGCTACTGACCACTGACACTAATTCATTTGGAAATCCTGGCGCAGAGTCCCACCCCTGCTCCTCCTTTGGCTTTGTCTTCTGAGCCTAATCCCTCATCTCACCCTCAGTCCTCTGACCCTCCGGTTCACCTTGGATCCATATTCCTGCAGCTTCTCTTTGGTCATTCATTCCTCCATCTGCCCCTTGGTATCCAGCCCACATGACTCCTTCTCAGTCTTTAGTTCCCACGGCTCCTCTCTGGTGAAATCCACAGACGCCTCTTCCTCCATGGTTCTTTCCTCCACCAGCCACTCCTTAGTTTATCTCTGCACCGATCCCTGCATGGACCGTGTCTTGGCCCAGTATGGATTATACCTCCCCCTCCAACCACCTCAGGGGTAGGGGAGGTAAATGTTATGTCTAAGCTCAGTTAGTTTGTTCCCCTGGTTACCAATTGTGTTCACCTGTGTCTTGTTTAGTTTCTCATTATCCAGTGTGTATTTTAAGTCATGTGTTTGTTTCAGTTCATTGTCCAGTATTATTAATGTAATTATTATTACAATTTACCACACTGAAAATAAAATGAATAAACTACTGATATAATTTTCCTATTAACATGTTTACCCAATTATCCATGAAAAAAACTCACTTGTAAAAGCTGATGTTTGAGACTCAGTTGAATAAACGCTTGTAGTGTCAAGGGATGCTGTGATATATGTAAGGAATAATTGACTTCAGGCCGTTGAACCGGGTGTGCATTATTTTTCTAATAATTCAACGGCCTGAAGTCAATTATTCCGCTTATACTACAGTTCCCTTTCGTCAGCAGGGAACTCCGACGCCTCGTCGGGGGAGTTCCCCTGACGAATTGGGATCACGCCAGGGATCCAACCACCTTCGAGAGAGTTAACAACGAGCCAGTGAAAGAGAAACTGAATTGGCATGCAATATTTGCATTCCGCGGCCCGCCTACCAGCGCGGGTATAAAAGGCGGAAGTAAATATTGCGCAATGCTTATCGCCTCGGAGCCGAACAAATTGCTTTGTGCTGCTGTTTTCTGCCTGAGAAGTGAAGTTTTTTCAACGAGTCTCTTCGGGAAGAGTCCTCTCTGGTGCCGGTGTGACAGCCTCGTCAGTGATCGCCGCTTCTGCCAGCTGTGAAAAAAAAAAAAGCCGTTTTCACGGCTGGTATTTGAGTGCCCACACAGGCTTGCAGTTTCCCCGTGTGTGGCCGCGGTGGGTCCCTGAGTGCTTCGGCACTGAAAGAGAGGTTCTCTCTCTTTCCTAAAAGAGTTTTGGGCGACCTGCTTCTTTGTCTACGTGACAAAGATGTCATCTTGCCCGTGTGTTTCTGGATGCGGTAGACTTCTGTCTCAGGGTGATGGTCACAGACACTGCGTCTCGTGCTTGGGTACAGCAGAGGCAGCGTTTGTGAACGAGTCATGTTCTCATTGTGGGAACATGACTCTGGCGACGCTCCGCTCGAGACTTTGAATCCTTCAGCAGAAAGTTGCTGAGGGTGTCCCTTCAGTCTACACCCGATCTAGTTCGTCGGCTGGTTCAGTTCAGCAGGCGACTACTTCGGCTGTGGCTGTTGGTGAGCGTATGAGGGTTACAGTGCGGACTACCTCGCCAGGTGAAAGATCCTCACGAGGCTCCCACTCCTCTGTAGCGCCGTTGCCATCGGTGCTCCCGTTGGAGCCGCTGGTGCCGCCCCGTGTGGTTCCGGTTGTTTCCTTCGGGGCGCCACCTGAAGATGCGATGTCTATCGCTGTATCGGAGGGAGAGCGGTCATCCTCAGGTGACGACTCGGTGGGTCTACCCCCTTCGGGTGTGGTGGCTGCGGTTGAGCCGGATCCTGAGCTGGCCGCTATGCTTGCCCGGGCGGCCGCGAATGTCGGGCTCGTGTGGAACCCCCCACTGTGTCCCGAACCTTCACGGCTTGATGATTGGTGTATCGGGGCGGGTCACGCTGGTTCTCAGCGTCCCGCTCCGGTCCCTTTCTTCCCGGAGGTGCATGAAGAGGTGACGAGGTCATGGATGGCACCCCTGACTGACCTCAAATCACCCCTCCTCCCTCACCACTTTGGATGGTGGAGCGGTTAAGGGATACGAGGGAATCCCCCCGGTGGAGCGGTCAGTAGCGATGCAGCTGTGTCCGAAAGCCGCTTCCACTTGGCGGGGTGCCCCTTCACTCCCCTCCCGCGCCTGTAGGTTCTCCTCTGGTCTAACCGAGAAGGCCTACACGGCGTGTGGAGAAGCCGCTTCCGCCCTGCATGCCATGGCGTTGCTTCAGGTCCACCAGGCCAAGGCGCTTCATGACATGCAGCAAGGTGGTCCCGACCCAGGGGTGCTGCAGGAGCTGCGTGTGGCGACGGACTTCGCCCTCCGGGCGACGAAAGTCACCGCACGTTCTCTGGGACGGGCGATGTCCACTTTGGTGGTCCAGGAGCGCCACCTCTGGCTTACCCTCGCGGATATGCGGGATTCAGAGAAATCCAGATTTCTGAATGCTCCCATATCCCGAGGGGGCCTTTTCGGCGACTCGGTGGGGGACTTCGCCCAAGAGTTCTCCGCCGCCCAAAAGCAGTCTGAGGCGCTTCGGCATGTCCTGCCCAGGAAACGGACTGCTGCTGGTCCGTCTCCTGTGGCCGAAGAACCTCGGGCTGCTCGTCGCCGAGGGCACCCTCCTGCGGCCGCCTCTGCTCCTCCTTCTGGACAGCAGTCCAACTCCAGGAGGCGGGGCGCCGGTCGTAGGGGGCTCCCCCGCCCGCTCAGCCGCCTCCACCCCCCAAGAAGGCGAAAGGAAAGAGGCGGTCCTGAGACGGGCGACCCAGAGGACCGAGGAACTGCTCTACGGGAGGGGGCCTCTGCTCCCCTCCTTCCCCCGGAGGAGGGCCGGGTGGAAAATCTTTTGTTTGTGTCTGTTTCTGTTCCGCCACCGACCACCCGGTCGGTGGTACCCACAATTTCAATAAAAGAGCAGTTTCTTCCTCCTCTGGGTCATTCACGGATGAGGCTGCTGAACAAGCGGTCTCGTCCGTTAGAGAGTGGGACGACAGTGTGCGCCACCCTCGGGTCTCGCCACTCTCAGTCCCCTCTCCCCAGCTCTCAGATAGCAGTGGCGCCACTTCGGTCACGCCACTCCTCTCTGCCGCTGGGCGGGAAGGCTCGGAGACCAGCAGCCGCCCGTGGGCCTCGCTCCTCGTCTCCTCCCCTTCCCTCGCCAGGCGACAGCCTGCAGCAGAACACTCTCGGGTCATCTCTGCTGTCTGTCCCCCGGTGGAGGCAGGTAGGTGTTGTCCAATTACACACCCAGACCCCGCTCTCGGCCGCTACGATGCCACCAGAGCCGTGTCCCTGCCCTCCACCTCGCTGCCCCTCCGCCGGTACGCCGGTCGTGCGGGTGGGCTCATTGCGGCGGTTTCTCGGAGCCTGGTTAGAGCTCCCGAGTCCGTCGCGCTGGCTCATCCGCACCATCCGGCTCGGCTATGCAATTCAGTTTGCACGCCGGCCTCCCAAGTTCAGGGGCATCCGCTTCACCCGTGTGCGTCTAGTGGATGCCCCGGTCTTGCGGAAAGAGATCGACGTCCTACTGGCGAAGGACACGATCGAGCCGGTCCCTCCAGCCGATATGAGGTCAGGGTTTTACAGCCCTTACTTCATTGTACCCAAGAAAGGCGGTGGGTTACGACCAATCCTGGATCTGCGAGTATTGAATCGGGCCCTGCACAAGCTCCCGTTCAAGATGCTCACACAGAAACCCATTTTCGAGTGCATCCGTCCCCAGGATTGGTTTGCAGCGATCGACCTGAAGGACGCGTACTTTCATGTCTCGATACTTCCTCGACACAGACCATTTCTTCGGTTTGCTTTCGAGGGTCGAGCATATCAGTACAAGGTCCTACCCTTCGGGCTGGCCCTGTCGCCCCGTGTCTTCACGAAAGTCGCGGAGGCGGCCATTGTTCCCATGAGAGAACAAGGCGTTCGCATTCTCAACTATCTCGACGACTGGCTCATTCTGGCTCACTCGGGAGATGTGTTGTGCGATCACAGGGACATGGTGCTCCGTCACCTCAGTCAGTTGGGGCTTCAGGTCAGCTGGGAGAAGAGCAAACTCTGCCCCGTGCAGAGGATCTCTTATCTCGGTATGGAACTGGACTCAGTCGCTCAGACTGCGCGCCTCCAAGAGGAACGCGTCCAGTCAGTGCTCACCTGTCTCAAGTCCTTTCGAGGCAGGACAGCGGTCCCACTGAAACAGTTTTAGAGGCTCCTGGGGCATATGGCAGCCGCAGCCGCAGTAACGCCGCTCGGCTTGTTGCATATGAGACCGCTCCAGCACTGGCTTCACGACCGAGTCCCGAGGTGGGTGTGGTATAGCGGCACGTTCCGGGTCAAAGTCACCCCGCACTGTCGCCAAACCTTCTCCCTTTGGTCGGATCCTGCGTTTCTACGGGCCGGAGTGCCCCTAGTCCAGGTTTCCAGGCATGCTGTGGTGTTCACAGATGCTTCTGCCAAGGGTTGGGGGGCCACGTACAAAGGGCATGCAGTCTCGGGTCTGTGGACGGGGCCCCAGCTGCATTGGCACATCAATTGCCTAGAGTTGCAAGCAGTACGCTTGGCCTTGTGTCGCCTCAAGGGGTTTCTCAGACACAAGCATGTACTGGTCCGTACGGACAGCACTGCGACCGTTGCGTACATCAACCGACAAGGTGGTCTGCGTTCCCGTCGTATGTCACGACTCGCCTCCCACCTCCTCCTATGGAGTCAGAAGCATCTGAGGTCGCTTCGTGCCATTCATGTCCCAGGGGAGTTCAATTATGTGGCCGACGAGCTTTCACGTCAGCCTCCCCTTCCGGGAGAGTGGCGACTCCATCCCCAGGCGGTCCAGCTGATTTGGCGAATCTTCGGAGCCGCACAGGTAGACCTGTTTGCCTCTCCGGACACGACCCATTGCCAGTGGTATTACTCCCTGACCGAGGGAACTCTCGGCACGGATGCCCTGGCACACAGCTGGCCCCGGGACTTACGCAAATATGCGTTCCCCCCAGTGAGCCTTCTTGCACAGACACTGTGCAAGGTCAGGGAGGACGAGGAGCAGGTCCTTTTGGTGGCCCCGTATTGGCCAACCCGGACTTGGTTCCCAAAACTCATGCTCCTTGCGACAGCCCCTCCCAGGCCGGTTCCTCTGAGGAAAGACCTTCTCTCTCAGAGACGGGGCACTCTATGGCACCCGCGTCCAGACCTCTGGAAACTCCATGTCTGGTCCCTGGACGGGACGCGGAGGTTCTAGATGGCCTGCCACAGGCAGTGGTAGATACCATCTCTTCAGCTAGAGCCCCCTCTACGAGGCGCCTCTATGCTCTGAAGTGGAACCTGTTCGTCGGCTGGTGTTCTTCCCAAGGGGAGAACCCACGAACTTGCCCGATCAGAGTCGTGCTCTCCTTCCTACAACAAGGGTTGGAGCGAAGGCTGTCTCCCTCCACCCTTAAAGTGTATGTGGCCGCAATAGCCGCACATCATGATGTAGTTGAAGGTAAGTCCGTGGGGAAGCACGACCTGGTCATCAGATTCCTCAAGGGTGCTAGGAGGCTAAATCCACCTCGCAACTTGCACCCTGTACCCTCTTGGGACTTAACTTTAGTGCTTAGAGCACTTCAAAGTCCTCCTTTTGAGCCTTTGCTGTCAGTCGAGCTTAATATCCTGTCCATTAAGACAGCGCTCCTGTTAGCATTGGCTTCCTTTAAGAGGGTAGGGGATCTGCAGGCATTTTCGGTCGACGAATCGTGCCTAGAGTTCGGGCCTGGCCTTTCTCAGGTCATATTGAGATCCAGGCTCGGATATGTGCCCAAGGTTCCTACCACTCCCTTCGCGGACCAGGTAGTGAACCTGCAAGCGCTGCCCCAGGAGGAGGCAGACCCAGCCCTAGCTTTTCTCTGTCCCGTCCGGGCCCTCCGGGTTTATATAGACAGAACACAAAGCTTTAGGACCTCAGATCAGCTCTTTGTTTGTTACGGAGGCCAGCAGAAGGGGAAGGCTGTCTCCAAGCAGAGGTTAGCCCACTGGCTAGTGGATGCTATCACCAGGGCTTATGAGTCCCAGGGTGAGCCCTGCCCACCTAGGTTGCGGGCTCACTCCACTAGGAGTGTTGCCGCTTCCTGGGCTCTGGCACAAGGCGCCTCACTAACAGACATTTGTAGAGCTGCGGGCTGGGCGACACCGAACACGTTCGCTAGGTTTTATAGCCTACGTGTGGAACCGGTTTCCTCCCGAGTACTCGCTACGGCCAGTAATTAGAGGGAATAGGTGTGTCGGCTTGCGACGCCTTTCCGCGAGCGGATACGTGCGTCTTTGTGCTCCGTTGGTTACCCAACAAACGGCTAACCTCGTGAGTTCCTCCATCACCCTCCGGTGCCAGGCGTTGCGGACCGCCCGGCACCAGGTCTGCTACCTTCAGTAAGGAGTTGCTAGTAGACTGGGTGTTTTTCTAGTGGTCCCTGCGGCGACCCATTATTGCCACGTGCATTGCAGCCGTGTCTTCCCCTTGACAGACACATTCTGTCACCCCTGTTGAGTACGCTCCTCACTCCTCTGGACCGGGACTACCTTCAAGGGTTTCCATATGTTTCACTACCCTACGTGGTTAGTACATGTGTGTATTTGAGGGCCTTCCTCTAGGCTGCCTTAGCTTCCGCAGCGTTCCCCCCCTATTATATCCTTGGGGTCGGGCACGCTTTCCCAGTGTTATCCAATATCCACTGATTGGGTCTTGCGGAACAGCAGTGTGATTCCCTAGCTAGCTCCCGCAAAATTTTCTGGAAACTGCTGCAGGGTAGCTTAGCTGGGCGCTGGAAGGGGCCAGCACTATGGCGTTTTGGTAGGGATCCCAATTCGTCAGGGGAACTCCCCCGACGAGGCGTCGGAGTTCCCTGCTGACGAAAGGGAACGTCTCGGTTACGTATGGTAACCCTCGTTCCCTGAGTCCAGGGAACGGAGACGCCTCGTCCCGTCGCCATGTTGCTGTACCTTCGCGGAGGACTGGACACTGTTCGGCTCCTCAGCGAAAAGCATTGCGCAATATTTACTTCCGCCTTTTATACCCGCGCTGGTAGGCGGGCCGCGGAATGCAAATATTGCATGCCAATTCAGTTTCTCTTTCATTGGCTCGTTGTTAACTCTCTCGAAGGTGGTTGGATCCCTGGCGTGATCCCAATTCGTCAGGGGAACTCCCCCGACGAGGCGTCTCCGTTCCCTGGACTCAGGGAACGAGGGTTACCATACGTAACCGAGACGTTACCACACCTCGAAACATTGTTCAGATTATGTATTTCAAGACGTTTGTAAAGTTTTTGTCATTAAAACGCTCTTGTATGTAGGAATAATTTCTTACGCATCTAATCCACGGCCTCTGTTGCTAATTCCAAAACGTCATTTTAGAGGTAGTAACGGAGGTTTGAGCCACTGATAGCAGACTAATGCTGGGGACACACGACTAGCTGACACATTCTCTGACTGTTTTCATCGCAGCATATTTTAAACACCGACTTTGAACACAGACTGAACGCGCTGTACACGCGTTTGGGCATGATCAGTCATACGTATCAAATTACATTCATAACCGGCCTTAAAGTGTGTCCCCAGTTATTAATGCAGTTATTAGAGAGAGAGATGCTGCAATAATGAGACAGAAAAGCATGTGCGTCAATATTATTATTTATTTATTAATTCAATTCCTTTTAATTAATTCGAATTCATTCTTTTTTTTCTATTATTGACAGATGACAGACTAGCCAAATAAATGAAAAACAAAACCCTATTAACAAGTAGGCCTATCAATAATTATTTATTTGTTATATTTTCTGCAATAATAATCCGTGCTGCAGGACTATCCATTTATTTAGCCTATATTCAGTTTAATTTTCTATTGATTATAGATAGGAATATTTTATTTATTCAAATTAAACTGCATGTTTCCATTGATTGTGAAGCTAGACATTGAAAATTCCAGATCAAGCGCATGCGGCTAAATGTTTTTTCTTGTTATGAATTGTATCCTATTTTCCGTTATTACCGTTAACTACGCGAAGTGATATGGAACTGTAATGCGGTCAAGACCTGCCTGGAACTACTTTAGCTGTGCGTTTCCCTGAAAATAATGCACACCTTAGAACGTTCGTCAACCAATCAGATTCAAGCATTCAACGGCCCTGTAGTATAAGCATTTATAAAAAATTAAAAACAAACATTTACTAAATAGTATTTACAAAATAACAATGTTCATACAATTACAGTCAATGTATTATTGTCAGAAGAATAACTTATATGACATTTTAACTGGTGGGATCTGATGTTTGATACTCAGGATGTGACTGTATACTCACTTGTTTCATTGTTATCTCCATTCAACCCCTAGGAGAAATGTGAAGTTTAAGATTAATAGAATCAATACTTAAATCTGAGAGGACACAAAAATGACTTAAACTTTGACTTTGACTCATTAACAGTCGACTTCAGACTTGACTTGAACTTCAGTCCAGACTTTCAACAACTTCCATCAACTTCAACACGTTGAACTAATTTAACATACTAATTTTAACAATATAAAGCCATTTATGACAACGCAGGTAGAACACAAAAGCAAACAACCTCAGTTTTAATAGACTTTAATAGACATCTGTAAAATCCACACCATCCAAAGAGCAGCCCACCAGAAACACTTTCACTAACACTCACTTAGAAATAGTATTAGTATTAGAAAAAAGTATTTCTATACCACACAGGGACTCTGATTGGTCAATTATAACCAAATATTTTGATTGGTCCAACATGTTAGTCAACTTATTGTGATTGGTCAATCTTCATCAGCTTTGAAAAAAATAACCAATAATTTTGCAGCCTTTCATTCCAGTAAGTTTGTTAATATAATAATGACAACATAATCCCCCAGTTTCACAGACAAGGTTTAACCAAGTCCCAGACTGAAATGCATGTTTGAGCTGTTTTAATTGGAAGCAACTTGCACTGACATATCTTAAAATATGCCAGTTCCACTGTTTTGTTTCAAGATCCACACCAGTAATGATTTTTTCTAAGGCATTTTTATAATAGCTACCTTAATGCCCTATTTGAACTAAGGCCGAATCCTGGCTTAGTGAAACCAGGCCATTATTGTTTATATTAAGTACATACTGTATATATACTAACAAAATATTTTTATGTGACTAGAACTAGTACTAAAGTACTAAATGTGTAGTACTAAATCTCTGTGCCAAAACCGTATTTAATTTGCTATTATTTTATTTAGTTTCTATAGTTTTTGTTAAAGGCCTATTTACCTTTGATGCCTAAAATTAGATGAAATACACTGTTTCACCACTAAATGGGGACATTACCTTTTTTGTATTTGACTCTTTAAACTGGTCAACAAGAACATGAATATGCGTAGTTATCATAGAACAGTTATTTTCTGGGTTAGTTTAGTTATTAGTGAATTTGATATTGTGAATGCTTTCATTTTTTCAGTTTCTGACATCAGGAATAGGGAGATGCGGTGAAGTAATAGCCTACAACGTGACAAAATGACTTTCAGGGGAAGTATACAATGTGTACCTAAAATCATTTAATGAAAAACATAGATGGAAACTAACTTCTTCCCTCTCTGCTTTTGAAACAATGACACACTTTTCTCCAAATACCCCAGGTGAAACATTAAATGAGTAATGACATCACCAACTTCCTTGTCACAAACAAAGAGCCTGTTAAAATACTGATAGGGGAAACCATCCAAAAACTCAATCTATTGCTAAATCTATTAAATATTTACTATACTGTTAAATATAAAACCATCTTAATCTATTGCCATCAAGTAACTTTAAAATCATGATCCACACAATAGAACAACATTTATTTGAAGTTTCATATTCAATTTCAATTCATTTATCAGTTTATTTGTATAATGCTTTCTACAATACATATAGTTTCAAATCAGCTTTACAGAAAATCCAGGTTTCTACATTACAATTTGACTGTGTCAAAATAATAACCATGTGCCAAAAATGTACAGTTTTAAGAATACAAATCATGCAGTTAGCATGTACAGTATATTTACAACAGTTCTTTCTGGTTCTCGAATCTGATTGGCTGAGAGCCTTTTCCAGCCATGCGATATTCCCACAGTATCAGCTTTCTAACCATTTCACCGCTTGTTTCACTCCGCTTGCGGCGACTGTCATGGCCGACAAACAAATATTCGAACATTATATTTTTTTTTACAAATTCTACAGTTGTTGTCACATAATGTAGTTTTTAAGAGTTTTTTAGGCAAGAATGTAGTTATTTAAACCTCAAATATGTGCAATATATCGTAGACTCGTTTATATAAGCATATAGCCTATTTTACAACTTCTTTAGAAGTTTTCGGAGATTGAGCTCCAGGCCATCAGCGGCAGTTCAGGGTTCCCGCAGAGAAAAGCTTCATCACGGCCAATCCTTCGGGAATGTGCTGCTGGCTCTTATGTAGATAGTGGTTAAACATGAGATATAGTTCATTTGGGGTGTATCAAATGGGCAATCGTTGGTCTTATTAATCTATTGCATGTTCCAGAGCAAATCGATTTTGGTTAAAGGTGCATTAAGCAACTTTTAATGTTAAAAATACCCATTTTCTAACCCATACATGCTTAAACAATTGCCTGATGGGCTGAATGAGCCCTTCTCTGATCACTGAGATTGTCTCTATAATCCTGTAAAGTAAAATAAATAAGAGGGATTCGGGCCGGAATTTTAGACTGGGCGTGACGTCATGCGCGTTCACGGCACGCTCACATAGCTATGCCTGGCAGGTTTGTGTATTCGCCGGCATTCTCCGTAGAAGATGGATTGTAAGAGACCTGCTTATAGTTCATTTCAAACACCAACGCAAACTCCACGTAAGATAAAAAAAAGAAAACTTTTGTCCGTGAGCGTGCACACCTCTGGTTGCAGTTTCGCTTGCCGCCAGAGGGGGCATAGTTCTGCAAAAACTCAGAGACTTGCTAAATGCACCTTTAAGGAGAAAATTAAGTTTCATAACTTTATATTTAGGTTATATTTAACTTAAGTCCTGTATGGCCAACTAGAGCGCTGCTTTTGTACTTTTGACTGAATTGTTTGCTTGTGTTTACTTCCTATTGACTTTTATAATGGCCACTGTTGTTCATTTAAATATTATAAAATGGTTAGTTCCAGTCCTTGACTCTGATTGGTCGATGGCTGTGTTTTATGATGCTACACCCAATGGTTCTATGTATGACTACACAATACCCTTAGCAACAGACACCCCTTAACAACATAAACATATGTTTGTTCTCATTGATATTGTTCATTGAGTAGAGTAGTTACAGTAGACAAAGCATTTTCCTTCAGGTCAGTCCTATATTCATAATAAAAAATCTGTTTGAATGTCCGATACGATATCTTGTCCTACAGTCAAGGGGTTTTCCCGTGCCCTAGTAATTTGTCAGTTGCATCTTGCTTTTCCGTGATCACAAGTTTGAGTCCTTTCAATATAAAAGTCTTCTCTACTGACCGACTCACTCATAAAGACAGTCTTTGCCGGTATCAAAAGGTGAAATAATGAATGTAACTTCTGTTGCTGTTTACGGTCAGGGACTATTTTTTTCCAGCGGAAGGAAGGCTTTTAGTGATTTTCCTTCATGAAAGTTGCATAGATATATATTTTTATAAAACGTTTAGTTCCAGTCCTTGATTCTGATTGGTGTATCACTACACAACACCCTTAGCAACCACTCTTAGCAACTTAAACATTGTTCTCATTGATATTATTCATTGAAGCTTACTGTATTATATAGAATAGTAGGGCATTGTGAGAGAGAGAGAGAAAGAGAGAGAGAGATTGAATGACCAAGTATTTTACCTGCATTTAAATATAGGTCAGTCCTATTTCCATAATAAAATAATCAGTTTGAATGTACACTGCAATATCTTGTCTTTTTAACAGTTAATGGGTTTCTTCATGCCCTGACACTGACAGGACTAGGCAAAGCACTTGACAGTTGTGTCTTGCTCCGTGTTCACAACAAGTTTAAGTCCTTTCAATCTAAAAAAATTTCCTACTGAATGACTCACTCATAAAGACAGTCTTTGCCGATATCTAATGGCGTAATAATGTATTTTCTGCTGCTGTTGATGGTTAGGGACTACTTTGTCAAGCGGAAGGAAAGCTTTTAGTGATTTTATTTTACTTCATGAAAGTTGCATTGATACAGACTTTTCTGGCTTTAATATTTCTATTGGTAACCATTTTATAAAAACAGTAAGGTACTCAAGGCTAGTGCTGTTTTGTGAATAGGTCCTGGCTGAAGGGGTTGCAGGCGCGACGCGAACAACACCCTTCATACGTGACTTATTCACGATACAGCACAGCCTCTCGTACCTTACTGCTTGCATAAATATTATATTACATAAATAATATGCCATATTTGGTATTGAGAAAAGGTCCATAAGTGATTGCAATTTCAATTTTAAGTGATGGCGGCAAAGACTGTCTGTGACTGGTCGAAACAAAGGAAGTTGTGTTGGCGCTGTCATTCTTTTAAAGGGGTCATATAATGTCCTTTTTGTACAAGCTAATATGATTCTTTTGGGTCTAAATTAAAAGTTTGTAATATACTTTAATAAAAAATTCTCATTAGTATTGTAAGAAAACACTAATTTTACCTGGTCAAAAACAGCTCTTTTTTTAGCACGCCGTTTGAGTGCATGTGTCTTTAAATGATCATGAGCTTTGCTCACCCCGCCCCTCTGTTCTGTGCATACACCGTTTGTAACACAATTTAACACAATAACCATAACGCGTTGTTTATTATAAACATGGGATTATGAATTATATTGAGAACGTCATACATAGAAAACATGCCGTAATGTACCCTGAGTGTAAAAATAGCTGCATTCATCGTGAAGTAGGCCTGTCACTACAGTATAACAAATTTTGCTGGACGATAAATTGTCCAAGAAATTATCGCGATAAACGATAATATTGTTGTTCTGAGACCATCTGAGACCAAGCCATATCGCACAATTTTGCACTGTTACTCCTGTTACTTTGTCAAGTGATTGTGTACTGTCGGGAAGACGGAGACGCACTTTATTACGTGTGTATGCTACGCACTGAAAATACTTGGTTAGGATTAGGGGTGAGGAGTGCGTGCGTATTACACGCCATAAAGAGCGTATCATATGCACGCAAAAACTATTTTTGGCGTATAAATGGCACGAGAAATAACATTCCTGGTATAGATACACATTTTCATGTGATCGGGCTCGCTGTCGCAACTCACAACTAGCGTCTTCTCTCTCTCCCGGCAATCGCCGCAAACAGTCCCGCCGGCGCTTTCCCATACAAAGACCATGTGACTGACAAGCGCCGCGGCGTCGCCTCCCCACACAAAGACCTTGCAACTGACAAGAGAGTTCACTCGTCCTATACGCTAAAGAACCGAGAGTGGTCATCCATTCTCTTTGGTAGAGAGAGAGAGAGACGAGGAAAACAAACAAGCATGCAAATGATATTATCGTGGCCGGAAAAATTATCGAGCTCATTTTTTTTTATCGTGCGATTACTTGACTTATCGACTATCGCGACAGGCCTATCGTGAAGCGTGCAGCAAGCGATTTGCAAAGATTAATATAAAGATTAATATAAAGGTTATAAAACGTTACACTCACTCACTCACTCACTCACTCACTTCTTCTGGAGGTGCAGCAGGAACACGAATAGTTGGTACCGATCCTTTTTTCAGGAGCAGCTTCTTAGCAAAACCAGCTTTATACTGATCCTCGTTTTGTAAAGCAGTCTGGTGAAATGATTTGCGCAAACATGAAAGCATTGACGTTGATCGCGGGGAATTCCCTTCGAAAACAAACTCAGCCACTGCGTCTTCAGCGGTTCGGATTTAGGAACATCAAAATGACTGCTGTGTTCGTTATTACACCCAAGAACACCACAATCGAGACGCCATTCTACTCAGTGCTCCAGCTATCAGCAATGAACGCGCCGGTTGGCGCGGGCTATGATTGACAGCTCACTCACGAGGGCGGGTCTGTGTTGAAACGCTGCTGTCAATCAACCATTGTGGGAGGGGCGTCGATTTTGTGACGTCACAAAATCGAACAGCTTGATTCAGGAGAGGGGGAAACATATAAGAAGATTTTAAAAAAACACTGGATGGATTTTTATCATTTTATGATGGTTGTGTACAGGCACTGCCAACACACATTTCAGTACAATCAACTTGTAAAAGTGCATGTACCATTATATGACCCCTTTAAAAAAGATTTTTTATAATGGATAAAATATTATGGACATTAACCTGAAGAGTGAATGCTATATCAGATGCAGGTAATACATTCATTTAGTTGATCTCTCTCTCATAATACTACACATAATACAATTCAATGAAGCGACTCAACGTTCCTTCGTTACTAGTTATAAAGTGATGTTTTAGAATTAGTAACGGAGGCTTGGGCTCAACTGTTAAACTGTCAATTTGAGATTTTAATCTGTGGCGGAAGTAGTTCTGCACAAAAGTGATTTTTTAAAGACACTCCATTGTTGTTTCTTATTTATTACACACTTGCCGTTGAACTGTTGTATAAATGCAATATCACACTCGCAGCTAGGCAATATGGCTGTATATCAGCACGCTGTGATTACACACCATTTTGCACTGCTACTCGTGTGATATTGCTCATATATATTTTGTGACAGAACGGCTGTCTCCCCCTTTCTTATCAGTGCTATATATATATATCAGCCTTTTATCAATCTTGGTGCTCCTGTAGCAAAAAAAAAAGCATATGCTAAATGCACCAAATGTTATTAATGCGAAATTTGCAGAGCATATCTGGGATAAAATGTAAGTGGTGTAGTGGTGTATTGTTTAAATGTTTTATTTATATAGTGCTTATAATCCCCCATGATTGCATATTATACCGAATAGGTATAACAATGTTCATGTCTGCAATAAAAATAATTAAAAATAAAATAATCAATAACTAGTTTTTGCTAGTTTCGATTTCCTGGGAACATCCTCGTAAATTTCACTGGGATTAAGCACATAAACTGTTACACATTCACAAACACTAGTAAATTTGTTTTTCCATATGTGATTTGCATAGGTTTCCTTATCAGAGCCATGGAAAATTGTTTGGTTACTTTTCAAGAAAATATTTGATTATGCTAACTAATTACTTAATTATTTTATTGTTTATTTATTGCTTTCAAGTGTCCTCTTTCCTACTCATCGTCTACACTAACCTACAGCTTTACCTTTTTACTACAGCTTTACCCAGATAATCAGATAAATTTAGATTGAAGATTAATATATTTTATCTTGTCTAGTATGACGGATATTTCCAGTCCTGAATGCAGTTTGGTCAATGCAGCATTTCAGTTGATAAAAACAAGCAATAGAAGCAATAATGATGCAAAACACTTGTTCACCTCACTTAATAATCTGACTTTCAATGAGTTTGTTTTAAAAATGTGTCTTCAATGATCATAATTACTGAAATCAGTGATTACCCGATTAAAATCACTGTTAATTTTTGTTTTGTTTTCCAAATCAAATTAACGTTGATATCGCAACGCTGTTTCAACAAATGCTTAACTTTTTCAATTTGAATTTAAAACATTTGTGAATATGCACTGTATCTGTAATTGCAAGTGAAGCTTTCAAATGGGACAAAACCGAAAACTTTCACACAGTTTAGTTTCACTAGTTAATAGACACAGTTGAATTTCTTTGAAATATACTTCATAATCTGTATGTAAATTATAGAGACCAAAACTTCCTATTATTTGTATATTATTTGTACTCTAGTCTAGTTCCTTATGAGATTGGCCTTATACTTCACTACAATATATACTGTATATTTCCCTATGTATATCACATAGACTATACTTGCTCTGTTACAAGTCCTGCGTCGTTCATTTAAACTCCACTAAAAAAATTATGAAAACAAATGAAAATTTTAAAAGTGATATGTAGCTCTGTACCTATTCAAAAAGTATGGATACTGTACAATCTGGTTTATAAGAGGTTTACAGTATACTGGAAAATTATATTCTATGGTAAATATTGATCTGAAAGACACACAATTACAGTATCAGTAAGCACACAAACCAGGGTTTGTAAAGTTTTCATAAACTAATCATGCAAAATAGTACATGTCTTTCTTATCATACCAAATACACAGTAGACCGAATAACCAAGAACCATATTAAAATTGTTTCGTGAGAAGCAAAGGGAAGCTGGCACCATTAGAGATGCAAATTTTTTAAGAGAAAGCGGCTAACATGACACAAACACAGAATGAATGAGTATCATCATGCTGTTTCATACCCATATGACTTTATTTCCTCTATTGGACACATGAGGAGAAGCATATAGTTGCTGTTTTCCATGCAGTTAGTAAGTATAATTTGTGGCGTAATGTCGATTTCCACGAAAATATATTTCGACTCGTTCCACCCTTACAAAATGAGGTTACAGTTAGGCAGTTAGAATTGATGTGATTTGGGCCAATGAAAAAAATGAGATTAAACATGTGAAGAATATAATTTTATAAAAACACATAGATTTTTTTTTGTTAAAATCTGAGTATTATAACTTCTACACAATGTATTTTTTCATATATTTATTATATATTTTATATTATACTATTTCATTATTATATTTTATTATTTTTATTTAATAATTATATGTTTTTATTAAGTATATTATTATATTATCTATATTATGTTATATTAAACATATTGTTTACGTCTTGTGGCTATACTATTGAAACAGTAAGTTTTTAATAATTGGCCCCATTCATTTCCAGTGTGACTCACTGTAGATTTATCTTTCTTTTTTTTAAAAAAAAAAAAGAAAAGAAAGGGAGGAACAAATGGAAATAAACTTTTGTGGTAATCAACAATATGCCACAGGGGCTGTTGATTGAGCTTGATTTGTGCTGAATATTCATTTGAGCTTCAAAAAGATGTAAAAATATGCTAAACATAGTCAGACTATTTCTTTATGTGAGGAATAAATACAAATTTAAGTAATTATTCATAATCTTTTTAGTGAATGGAGAAAAAGAATCAGGAATTAATTTTTGTCACTTAAAATGACAATTTAGTCACAGTAAATGCCTATTCAAGATATGTAATAGTGTCATTCTTCAAGTGGGGGCTAAAACCTCAGGCCCACTCAAAAGCTGCTTTTGGAGTGACTGAAGTTTCTTCTGTATTTTCATGTGCTTGGTCATTATATTCCTGACCTTCTAGGATACTGTTATTGTGCTAAACTCTATGGCCAGAATGGCAGGCCTTAAAGGAGAACTACTTCCGGTGGGCTGGGAGAACGGGGTGGCCAAATCGATTGAGTGGTGAGAATAACAGGAAAAGAATGATGTAAACTTCTTGAGGTTGGGCTTTCCACCTCGTGACCTCCAGACAGTCTGGACTGAGTCTACAAACACGAGGCTACTTTCGCTGTTCTTTTCTTGATGTTATTGTTGAATCTCAGGAGATAAGGTGGTCCTAAACCCTTTCAAAACATGTTCATTAACCACCTAAATTATTTGCTAATATTGGCTAAGAGCCTGAATTATGTTGCAAAAGTCACAACAAACATTTCAAGGCCTATCATTTTAATTTTTGAAATAACTGAGTTGACATAGTGATTCAAAATGCCCACATCATCACCTGTCATGATCTGATCCTCTAAACAACAAGCAACACGCACATTTGCATTTGTGCAAGTAATTCCATCTACCTGCTTTCCATTCAGAGCTGGCAAAGTCATTTATCAACATATCTTGGCCTAAGATATAAGAATGCTTACAAAGGTTCCTTTGTGAAAAAGAAGTACGCATTTTAAAATAAATTACTTAGTAATATATGGTATAAGTACAAACTGAATGTATTGTTTTCGAACACTTGATTGTATGTTATTTACAATTAAATGAAAATGTATTGTAGTTTAAATTTATATTAAATGCATTTAGAATTTCACCCACTTGAGTAGGACTTAAGTACATCTTTATATGAAATTTCATAATTTATTATATTATCTTTGAAATGTGGTTAAATCGTACTGCTGAATGTACTAACAAGCATTAATGGTAACTACGGATGAAACCCTGGTTCCCTGAGAAAGGGAACAAGACGCTGTGTCAGACTGACTCTATGGAAACGCTCCTGCGTGAGCCGGTGTCTGAGCCATGTGTGCCAATGTGCCAATTAAATTGACCTATGAAGTAGTCAGGTGACAATTCTAGTTGTCATCAGTAACCCCCAAGACACTCCCTTTCAAGGGAACTCAACGGTGCATCAGATTGACGCTATGAGAATATCAATGCCAACACCACCATACTGCAAAAATGCCTGGTTAAAATGTGAATAAGCACAATTCTGGAGCAAGCCAGGAAGGACAGGACAATCACTGGGAGGTGGGGGCATGGTTGCAATAGTATTCACCAACAAAAGAGTTGGGCAGGTTGCTGCCGGAAGATAACTAAGCATAGTACCAACACTTCTAACCGCTAATCCTGCTCTCACCTTCAGCCTTGTTACAATGCCGAAGGGGGCAGCAGAGGAAGTGAGACTACAATCACGCCTGCCAACAATTTCAATAGAAGAGGGTATGCTACTTTCAATAGATGAAGGTATGCCACCTTCCTCAGATTAAGCATGAATTGCAACACCTCTAACTCTACCGCTATTCCAGCTCTCAACTTCGGCCTTTTCACAAGCTGAAGGGAATAGCAGAGGAAGTCCAAAAGTTCCTTTAGTCAAGGAACTGTCCACCAACAGCTTCAACAGAAGAGGACAGGTATTCTTGCATCTGCCATATTTGCCTCACACCGTCTTGCAGACTCTAAAAGCAATCCAACTGCAGGGAACAATACAAAATGGAAACCCATGGGCAGATGACAGCTTAGCTTTCTCAATTGCCTGCTTAACCCTTAGTCCTCCAACAGGTTGTTGAGACCATCCTCCACTCCAGAGCTCCGTCCACGAAGAATCTCTATGCCTTGAAGTGGAGATTATTCACTTCATGGTGCGGAAGTCACTAGTTGGACCCCGTTAACTGCCCAGTGGGTGCAGTCTTGGACAGATTTCATACGTGTTTCACGACGCATTAACACAGAAGCATTCCCACAGTGTTTTGACACAGCGTCATGTCCCCTCTAAGGCTAAGGTTACATACATTACAGAGAAATTTCCCTTTCAGACGCATTATGGTAACAGGGGTATTTAAATGAATCACGCAAGGTGATTTACTAAGGTTTACGCTCGTCAATTTACTGGTATTTGCACCATTATTTACCAAAACATGTCTTAAACCAGACGCTAATTTGCACTGCTCCTGGTAGATTGCGTTGGTCATTAATGGAAATGATCTGACTGTGTTCTTTAATTTGAGCGTCGTCAGTAGATTATGCACAGAACTTTCCACTCCCATTTGAGCTTTTTTGGAATTCACGCTCTCACGTATATTAAGTATATTACCTTTAAATGTAATATCAAATAACACATTTACTGTTAAAATTATAATCAGGTATATGTGCTTTATTATGTTAGTCAACATCAAAGTAAGTGTACTTTTTTAATCCATAAACAAAAGATTATTAAGACATTAATGATTCACAATGTTCTTTAGAAAACAAGCGAAACATTTCATTTGACATTATTACAAACTAAGTGCAGCTTTTAAAAGTGTACCTAAGTAACATGAAATGAAAGTCTACTCTCTTTAAGTACATCTAAGTGGCCTTTTATTTCTTTAATGTTATTTTACCTGCAAGTACATTTTTTAATATACTTTTATGATTTTAAGGACACCACAAGTGCACATTCAATACAAAAAAGTGCACTTCCTTTTCACAAAGCAATAGTTCGTTGAATATTTCTGTCATTTCTACATTTTTTATTGTCATTGTGATTTTAGTTGGATCTCTTTAATAAATTGGTTGATTTGTTACTGAACTGGACTGATTCGTTTTTTCTGAACGTAATGCAAATATCAGTCTGTTCATCAAACAAAGCTTATCCAATTACTTCAGAAGGAGGAAAATAGTGCACACGTCATATGAAACACAGTTATAATACTTCTATGGTGCTTTTGTGTTCTTTTTGAAACTTGAAAGCTTCAGTCTCCATTCCCCCATTCACTGTAATTGCATATAAAAGAGTGAAGTGAACAGAACAATATTAAAACATTTATTTTCCTTACCAGAAAGAAATGGTTTGAAATTACATATATATATATATATATATAAATATATTTATATATATATATATATATATATATATATATATATATATATATATATATATATATATATATATATATATATATACAGTATATATATATACTGTATATATATAGGCTATATAGGCTATATATATGTATATATATATATATATATATATATATATATATATATATATATATATATATATATATATATCATAAAACACGACATATTACAATTCTGACTTCCTAGAGTAAGTAGAAACTTCCCAGGAAGATTGTCAGAAACACACAATACACACATCTCACTGTAAATCAGCCAATAAAGATAATGTCTGGAGACAACTTAAGTGTGGGTCTTCTTAGCTAATCTAGAATCCTGATGGTTCAAATTAGATATTAAAAGATGGTTTGCCTACTTGATCAGCAAATGTATTTGTCAGCATCTTAATTTCATAACTGTGAACCCAGAATGTACAGTATTTGGACACTTAAAGCTCAGTTAAAAACTTGGGTTTTAGTGGATGTGTAAAGTCAGTTCACTTCAATTAAAATAAATGGCACTTTATGACATGTAATGATACTAATTAGCCTACATTTTTAGTGTCTTAAGTCTTTTTTTATCATTCGATGTAGACTAGCATTTGTAATTAATAACCGTTAAATGAAACACACAGAGTAATATGACCTAGCCTACTATTTCAAGAATTTTTCAATAAACACAAATTAATAAATGACAACAACCCATGTACTTTATCCAACAAAACTTAAGTTCGATCTTTCTTTGCAGGCAATACTTTAGGAACACAAAATCAGTTAACAGTAAGTGTGCTTACATGAACTAAACTTGTGTTTAATCTTAACAATCAAACATCACAACAATAGAAACTTATGCAAAATAAAGAAGGCGTCTTACCTGGAGAATGACAAGGAACAGAAGCGCTATGGCTTTCCATAAAGTTTTGACAGAAAGACATCCCATCTTAATTCACGAATCCTGATATTCCTGAGCGGCGATCCTCATATCATCTTCAGATAAGTTTCCCCGCGATCTTTTCTCAACGATTAACCTCTTTAAACTGTCAGGCTGGTCCTTGTCAAAAACGCACAGAGCACTGATGAGAGAGAGGTGTGAGCTCTTGCTGTCACCAGAGTCAAATGTTACTGTTACAGTGAATTACTGGCATCGCTACACTACATCACAAAAAAAAGAATGACTGCTATTCCGGCCCCTTAGTCCAAACAGGAAGTTAAAATGTTCACTATTTTGAACTGGCCACTGGAAAACGCAAACTTCATGAAAGTAATTTTAAAAAAAGGGGGGGGGGGGGGGAGTATTATTATTATTATTATTACTTTTGAATATATCCAATGAGGCCTGTTTAAAAAAAAAACTGAATATAACTTGTTTAACGTTTCTTTCAATTCCTTTCATTTTCCAATGTTAGTTGCACTATATATAAATATAAAGGCCTATATATAATATGATATAACATTGATATTGATATTAATAGTCATAGACATGGAGGTCGTAAATTGTTTACATATAGCCTACTCTATTATACTCCTTTGCACAACAATACACATTCATTTCATTGTAACTGACTATTGTAATGTTTCTCTTCCTGTAGATTCAGAGCCCATTCTAAACATGTTTACTTAAGTTTGGGACGAAAATAGTACTAATTATACTTGCGCAATGCCCATGAGAGGAATGACCATGTTTGAACAAATATTTAGAAGTTCTGAAGCTTTTCTTGGAGATTCAGTGTTTACTATAATGACTGTATGATATCGCTTTCAGATTCATCTTTGTAAAGGGGCATGGAGAGGTGCCCACGGGTCCTGTCACTGTCCCATGTGTCCTGGGTCTGGGTGGTTCCTCTCAGGGAGGTCATTATCCAGCTTCACTCTTGTTTCTGAGTGGGCACCATGTAATCAAAGAAACCCAAGGCACCAACATACAGATCATATCATTACTGTATATACCCAACTCTCTTCGAAAGCGTAATGCGAAATGTTACAATATTGTTATTTTCACTGCCCTGTTAGTTACGTCAAAATGTCAATCAGCACTAGAAAGTTACTTTTGAGTTACAATATTGAGTTCCTCCTTAAAAAAGTAACTATTACTTAGTTACTGTACTTTTTATGCAAAGTAATGTTACGTCACTTTTGAGTTACTTTTTCTGGATGGGCTTGTTTGTTTGCTCTATTTTTGAAAAATGTAAATGCCCTTTCACACCAAAAGTGTATATGCAAAAGGAAATGCAAATTCCTGTCTGTACAGTAAAGAGTGCAGCTCATCTAAATGCTTCAGCTGTGCCACCACCATCCTTGATTTGCAGAAGAAAAGTAAGCAGGAGAAGAACATTCAACACTTTTATATTAGCGACAAAAACAAAAATGAAACACAAATGTAATTTTTGCTCATTAGTATGGTTGAATTGGATCATCGAAAGTCAGCAGTAAAGACATTGATTAATAAAGTGAGATAATAAGGTACATTTGTATTATTTAACATATTTAATTATTGCAGGTTTGCTTATTATATAGGGCTTATATACTGTAGGTACTACATTTGGTTTGAAACTTACTTTATTACTGTTAAAAAAGTACATAAATGCATGAAATTCTAATGTTTGCCGTGTTGTCCCTGTCATGTGACCTACGTTGTCCAAGCAAGCGATAGTCATCATTTCACCGTCTAGGTTATAGACCCGATATAGTCTGGCTATGAGTAACCCACTTCTAGCCAGAAATAACCTTGAATTTGGTTACATGTAGTTTTTGCCCAAAATAACTTGCGAGATGTATAAAATTCCATCATGTAAGCAAAGTCAAAAGGGATTACATGGAGTTTGGTTTCATTTCTTTGAAATGTTCAATGTGTAGCCTGTGCATCTATTCTTGGCCATGGTTAGACTTCCATCAAATTTCCACTGACAGCCCAAATTTTGCATTGTTTTTGCCTAGACTGTGTTTGAGGGCTGTGTTTGGATGACCATTAGATGTCAGTGCCATTTACAAATCCTCTTCCGTGGCCTCCGGTGAATGCACACTTCAGAATATTGACAGAAGTAATAGGTCATCCGGGAACTTTTCCACTAATGTTTTATGAATATGAATTTCACATGCCTGCTTCAGTAACTCCTTCGTGACAGAGTTTATTGGAAGTGTTTTGCTCATTTTCTGCTGATTATTGGACTTGTTGTCTGTTTCACACAAGCAGACTTACGGAGTGACCAGTGCTGCACAGTTAATGGTATATTAACACAATATAGAGCTGGTAAGTCCCGCCCCTTCCGCTAACCCCAAGTGGACCTCTAGATTGAAAAATCGTCAATGCAAGTGAATGTGAGAAAATAATTATTTTCTGGTCCCGTTTGAATTTTGCCATGAATGTGAACATATGTTGTCTGTGAATTTTTAATATAATTTTTCGTGTGAAGAATGCTACAATTTAGCGGGTAGAAGTTTGATACGGTTAGACTTTGTGTGAGAGCACTTTGTGGACTACAACTCTTCGCTGCTTTCGACGCGTTTCTGAAGAAAGAACAGCCCATTTGGTTTGAATGGTGACATTTGGGTACAAAACACACAGGCATCTCGATATGTCTCCATAGATTATCGCAGCATTAGCACCGTGATTTGACAAGTGGAGGGAAAATGTGTTATGGGGTGACGTCACATAGGCGACATGTAGTCTTTCTCGTTATGTCTTTTCCACAACTGCTAGCCAAAGAATCATACAATATACTGTCAAACTCGTAACATGAAAAATTATATAAAAAATTCACAGACAACATATGTTCACATTCATGGCACAATTCAAAGGGGACCAGAAAATAATTATTTTCTCACATTCACTTGCATTGACGATTTTTCAATCTAGAGGTCCACTTGGGGTTTTACGGATGGGCGGGACTTACCAGCTCTATTGCCAGTTGCACCAGCTCTGCGTAAGTTACAACTTAGCCTAGTTTTGACGTAAATGGGCACTAAGTTACAACTTAATACGCACTACTAAATATTTTTGCGTTGCATCATTAGTTGAAGCATAAGTCTACATATAAACTAAACTAAATGTTTACAGAAGCCTCCGATCAGGAGTTACAGTTGGAATAAAATAGCAGACTGACTAATAAGTAGTCAGACTTCAATTCTTTAGACATATATGATTATTTTCAGACTTGTATTGAGATCAGCCAATGTTAAAGCGCGCTGTCACGAAGTTTCCACCAGTTTTCTTTTCCCTTGGTGCCCGTTTTCTTGGTTTGGGTCACCGCTGGGGCCACCCTATCAATATGTAAAGTGCTTTGAGTACCCATAAAAGTGCTATAAATGTAACAAATTATTATTATTAATATTATTATTACGTTTCTGTCTGTCCGCAAGCCAATAGCTGCATTGCTGCTGGTCCAGGCTGGTTTATGCTGGTATAGTGCTGGTCCAGGCTGGTTTATGCTGGTATAGTGCTGGTCCAGGCTGGTTTATGCTGGTATAGTGCTGGTCCAGGCTGGTTTATGCTGGTATAGTGCTGGTCCAGGCTGGTTTATGATGGTATAGTGCTGGTCCAGGCTGGTTTATGCTGGTTAGTGTTGGTATACTGCTGGTCCAGGCTGGTTTATGCTGGTATAGTGCTGGTCCAGGCTGGTTTATGCTGGTATAGTGCTGGTCCAGGCTGGTTTATGCTGGTATAGTGCTGGTCCAGGCTGGTTTATGCTGATATAGTGCTGGTCCAGGCTGGTTTATGATGGTAGAGTGCTGGTCTAGCTGGTGCAAACCGGAGCTAGTGAAGCTGGTCTTGAGTGTGAGTAGGCCAGCTGTCTTTATACAAGCAGTGTTTTGGGGACAAGCATTATTTTTGCTTGCGTATTTCTGCATTTAACACATTAATGGTGTAAAGGAAAACCAATTTAAAGTTAAAACATATGATTTATTGAATTATTTGATTAAAACACTGTAATTTCTTTTGCTCCCTCTGCCGAAATTAGAAATGAAATTTTCAATCGTTTTGGTTATGATTACATTATTAATCAAAGTCACAGTTGATTTATAAGGCTGTGTCGCTGTAAGTCAGTTGTTTATTGTATTTTCTGCTTCTCTTCCCTTTTTTCTGTTCTTGTTGTTCCTCTTATTTTCAGGGACTGTGAACTGCAGGAGTCATAACTAATGCTCAATCATCACTTGTAAAGTTCAGTGTTCAGTGCTTCAGTGTTACTTTTACTCTCTATAGATTGGGACCATATGAAAACAGAGCAGTGTTTGTTTAACACTGGAGATTTTACTGTGTACCAGTAAACATGTAACCTGCAACATGCATTTTTCTTTATTAAATAATTTATTAAAATATTTATTTGGGAAATTTTCTTGGTCTTTAACTACAAACACACACTAAGAAACGTGATACACACTAAGAACACATACACAAGTTTTGTCGTGGTCTTGCTGGGATCATACCAGCACCCAAAATTCAACAAAAGCTGGTTCACCAGCAACCATCATCCCATGTTGGGATCCCGCAAACCAGTAATGTATTAAGCGAGGTACGAAGAATAGACCTCAGGTCTCTAGATATGCCTTCTTCAATATAAATCTATGTGATTTAGTAACAGACGCAGCAGAACAATATCCACATTCAAGATTAGCTGGGAACGTTCTTGCGTTTTTCCAATGCACTAGTTTGGAATTGTTTTTACACTAGAACTCATTTTAGGTTGAGGGCCAGGGATGGGAAAAAATGTAACCATGTGCGGACCGAATTATCTTTTTTAAACCTTACTGCGCTGACAATTAGCCTACATCATTGTAAACCATACACACTACAAATGAATAAAACTCGAAAAACACACTGCTCTGTGAAAACCAAAAATTCCCTTTGTTTTAAATGTAATTTCAAAGGCAGAACCAGGAGTTACGAAATTCTTTAAATGCTATACTTCCGCCAGGTGTGTAGGAATGCAGGACTGATCAGTTCTTGGGTGTCCCGCCACCCGAAGGCCGCTTAATATTGGCCTTCCTTTAGATCATTAACTCTATATTTACTTACTTTTCTTTTCCTGAATACCAGTCTTTGACCTTGTGAGAAAAAAGTCAGGTTATACAGAACAGTAACAGGTACACTATTGCCAACTGATTTCCACACAACTTTCCATAATCGTTAATAAATGTCTTACTTACTTATGTTCATTCATCATAGCCTACAGCACATTTTTCCAGAGAATACAATGTTGCTCTCTTATGCAGTGGCGAATAAGTAACCTTGGTGACTTGGTGTATTTTGCATGTTATACAACTTTACGCAACACTGTGAGTTTTATCTGGTTCTGTATGTATAATTTATCATAAAGAATTTGTTTTATTCTAATTTCAGACCCATACTTAAAATCTTACACTAAAACAAAATTAAATTAAACAAAAATAACCTAATAAAAATGATAAATGATAAAAAAAATGATAACCTATTTTTTTTATATTTTTAATGTTTATGGTTTAAAAACGTTTTATGTCATATATCTGTAAAATTATTGCTTCCAAATAAATTTTGTTCCTAATAAGTTTGCATATGAAGTAGACAGCAGTGTCAGTGAATAAAATGCTTGAGATGAACACATGTGATGTGTGAAGAAAGCAAAGAAAAATTAAGAAAATAATATTTTGTGAAGTGAATATTTTTATTATGCAATTTTCCAGTCAAGCTGTTTGTCAAATTGTGCTTATAATGTCAACTGAATCACAATCATTTCCATTACAAAATGCTTTTAAACACAACATAGGCTATAATTTATAGAAATATAGAAAAAAAGAATAAAAATTACAATTCTTCTGCGATGCAAATATGCTCACTGTAGGGCGTTGTTTGAAAAGCAAGTAAATTGAAAATGTGTAATTCAACCTTTTACCGCTAGATGACAGACCTTTACTGTAGAAAAAAAACGACCACAGTTAGCCTAGTTCTCTCCCTCCTCCAGAAGAGGGCGCTCGTTTAGAGACGTTCTACACTGTCATACATCCTATATTTTACAGCAAATAGAATGTTGAACTGTACAATTAAAGGTATAGTCCCCCCCCCCCCCCACACACACACACCCAAAAAATTAAAAATAAAGTCTCTCATAATTTGTTTACCCTCAAATTGTTCCAAACATGCATGAGTTTATTTCTTCTGTTGAACACAAAAGAAGATATTTTGACGAATGTCTGTAACCAGACAGTTGATGGTAGCCATTGACATCCATAGTAGAAAAACAAAATACAATGGAAGTCAATGGGGTCCATAAACTGTCTGGTTGTCAACATTCTTCAGAATATCTTCTTTTGTTTTCACCATAAAAAAACAACAACAAAAAAACACTCATTCAGGTTTGGAACAAACTGTGAGTAAATGATGACAACATTTTCATTTTTGGGTGAACTATCCGTTTAACATTGCCATTAAATGTATGCCCATTTGACCCACTTTTAAGTATCGCACTAGTATTTCATTAGCATAATGCTAACAGTATTAGCCTACACTAAAAGTTCACTTTCTTATGTTCATTTGTTGGTTCGTTCAAAGAAACAAAACAACTGTAAATATTCAGCATCGGGTTTATCTCATGTCCAGCGAGTGACCTACAAAGTGCGCACTAACCCTAACACGCTCTCTCTTTAAAGCCTCAGTGTCCCTTTAATCTGCGGATCAGCGCGCTGACGTCAGCGAACCCCCAGGGCCACGCGCTCCCATTGGCTGGAGGTGACGTCAACGGCATTTTTTTCCCTCCTGAACCATGACCTCATCCTTAGTTCATTTATAGTGCCTAAGTGCACCTTCTGTTTTCCCGGCTGGCTAATGTCTACTATCGCTTATCTCTCTTTTCGTCACGGCGTCACTCGCTGGCCCAGTTGCGCTGTAGAAGAATGAAAAGGTTTTAATGGTTTTGTTATTCGCATGTGTGTGACAGACAGCGGCACAGACTCATGGTTAGTATGCACTAGTGACGTCTGCTGGCGAATGGCTTCCCATCGGAGCGCAGTGCCCTACATGGAGAGCAGCTGAAACACTCGGGACCCGGGCAAACGGAGGTGAGTGCAGGCTATGGAAGGGGCGTATTGATATTTGAGACCTCACATTTAGGCATACGGCTTTATTTTGATGATAGTCGAAGAGAGACTGTGTTTTTTGGGGGGATGGACGTACTGGCGTGTATCGACCACTAGTGTCTCGTCTGAATGAGGGCAACTATGTGCCTCAATAACATGTTAAACCAGACAGTGGTCATCATAATGTATCATCAATTTATTGTTAAATATGAGGTATTGTAAATCATCCTCATCTCATGCGGAGTAATGCCAGATTATATTAAATGTTTGTCTTCTGGTTTGAGTGAGGATTGTCATGCATGTCTACATTGCAGTCTGGGAGCTTTGTGTCCTCTGGATGTACAACATCAGGTTTATAGTACATTTCATTTACATGAAGCATTTCCATAATGTCCATAATACTGTGTGTGTGTGTGTGTGTATATATATATATATATATATATATATATATATATATATATATATATATATATATAAACAATAATAACAAAATAACTCATTCTATAAATATGTATAAACAACATTTAGTAATTGATTATTAATTATTAACAGTAACATTTGAATGTAGGCCTAGATAAACTATGATGTTATTTATTTGTATCATTAATTTATTAACAATATCAATAATGATATGCTGTTGTTATTAGTAATATAACACTTTAATATGCATTTAATTATAATTATTTGGATCAACTGAAAGGTTTGGTCAACCTATTAACATGCTGTAAAAATAAAATAACAATAAACATACTTTTCAATATTTTATATGTATATTTGATTTTTTTTTTATTGAATTTAAAAAAAAATATATATATTAACTTTGTAATATATAGCGTCTATTATAACCTATATACAATATAATATTATTTAGTTTGAATAATTATTATTAACAGTAACAATAATATGTTGTAAGTATTGTTTTTAGTAATAATTTAAAAACATAATAATAGCCTATAGAATAGTAATATACATACAAATATTTAGTTTTCTATATTATATTTTTTTTTCATGAATTGATATGAAACAATACAATAACAAATTATACTTTTTATTATTGTTACATTAATAATTAATAGAGCCATTGAATACATAGATATTGACATTATATAATATATAAAATATATTGTCTTGTATAAAAATATGGTGTTATTTATTTTGAGAATTTATTATTAACATTAGTCATATGCTTTTATTATGTTATTATAATGTATATGTTCTCTAGTCCATAAATTAGCTTTATTATTACATAAATATAGCACAGAATGTTCTAAGAATGCTCAGATAGATAGATAGATAGATAGATAGATAGATAGATAGATAGATAGATAGATAGATAGATAGATAGATAGATAGATAGATAGATAGATAGATAGATATATAGTGTTAATCTCAGGCTGCAGGGTTTAGATCTTGCTCTGTGTTTTATTATTATAGTGATTATGATTTTTGAGTGAGCGCACATGGTTATGATTAGTCTCAGGAGGAAAACTTTGAGAATGTTGTCTTTCTTTATGGCATATAAGGGCATAATTGATGCATTGATTAGAAATGCTGTGATATATTTGTGTGTTGATTTAAAATGTTATCAAACTAAAAAGCTCTTGCTCCATAATGTAAAAGGCAGATTGGCTCATGTTACCAAATCCAGTTCATCACAACAGATGATATCACTGCAACAATGATTAACAAATGCATTCAGGCTTAGAAAGAACAATGGTCTATATCAACGTGCGTATGGCACAGAGTCCAAATAAGTGATGTCATCCATATAGTTAATGAATAACCCGGATTAAGATATTTTGCTCTCTTTTATCTTCCATTCGGCGATGTTTGTTCTCTGTTGTTCAGGTGCAGTCTGTCATCATAAAGCAATCGCTGTCACTTTAAATAGAGATGCACACTTCTCTTTGTTTTGCTGTCATGGGCCATTTCAGCAAAAAAAAAAAAGAAGAGAAAATTAGATTTCTTTTTTGACGTTTCCCGACATGCTACTCGGAAGTAGTGTCAAATCCCTGAAAATCAATAGAACAGATGTTTGGTGTGCTTCTTGCTTTGGGATGTGAGGCGACAGCCTCCGCAACCTCTCCGCATGCCCAGACAACTTTTTTCCTTTTCCGTTTTTATATTCCGTTGCCATGGCAACTGTGTAGTCTCACTCTGTCTCCACATCAGCACTTTGCACCACTGTTGTTTATGCCGGTGTTTTTGATGAAGTAAAGTAATACCGGTCAACAGTTTGGAATAATTACGAATTTTTTTGTGTGTGTTTTTGAAATAAGTCTCTTCTGCTCATCAAGGCTGTTTTTATTTGATCAAAAATACAGTAAATCAGTGAAATATTATTACAGTGCAAAATAACTGTTTTGTATTTGAATCTATTTTAAAACGTAATTTATTCCTGTGATGCAAAGCTGGATTTTCATCATCATTACTACAGTCTTCTGTGTCACATGATCAATCAGAAATCATTCTAATATGCTGATTTGCTGCTCTAGAAACATTTATTATTGTTGTTATTTTTATTATCAGTGTTGAAAACAGTTTTAGCTTAATATTTTTGTGGAAGATTTAGCAAGAATGCATTACATTTATATTATTCATTAAAAAGTATTACAGTTTCCACAACAATACCAAGCGGCAAAAACATTTATAATAATAAGAACCATTATTAATAATTAAGTACCAACAATAATTGATAATAATTAAGCACCAAATCATCATATTAGAATAATTTCTGAAGGATCATGTGAAATACATTCTCATTGTTAGTTTACCTATTACTGTTTTACTGTATTTTTGATCAAATAAATGAAGCCTTGGTGAGGATAAAAAAAAAAAATATGAAAAATAAGAAAAATATGCAATGCAACTAAAATAAAAATGCATGTCACACCTCGTCGTCTTTGAAAATGCAAGACAGGTGTACTGTAAAAAACTATTTTCTTGATTTGTTATCGCCACTTCAACTTCAAAGTCAAATCAACTTTGATAATGAATGTGGTTCAGATAAAATAATATTTATGTTTATATTTATTAAACCAATCTCCTTCATTGTATTGACTCAAATATGTTATTTCAATGAACTCAAAATTAAGGCAACCAGGTAACTTAAGCTACTTTTTTAAGTTAAACCAACAATAATGTTTGTACAGTGAACAATGCAAGGTAATGCTGCTCAGTCGGTGGTCTCGAGAGAATACACACACCTTCTCATTTCGACATACACAGTGTCAAACTGCAGTGCACAGCCTCCCCCCCCCCCCACCCACCCTGCAACTGGAGTTGTCAAGCCGAAGGAACGCCATTAGACTCATGCAGCGTCAGCCTTGTTATTCTCTGACGTGCCTCCACTTCTTCCTCTCATCCTGCGGGCCGCGGGGGGGCTGTTGTCATGCTATCGACCGTCCGATTGCAGGAGAGGTTACAGTGAGGGTTTCTTTTCTCCAAGGTGTGGCTGTACATCCTTCCTGTGGAGCGATTAAAGAGACAGAAGGGTGGTAAGGAGGTTTTGGTCTCTGGTGGATTATTGTGTGTCTGGAATCCTGCATGTGTTTGTGTTCTGGTGAGAATATGCAGGTTATGGTTACTTATGGTGACTGGGATTGTGATCAAAACAAAGGCGTCCATATTGGGATGCTGGTTGCGTGAGGCTGGTCCTCTGGCAGCGTCGCTCTCGTACTGCACTGGGTTTGTTTATGTGGACGTGATGTGAAACGAGCCGTTTCATTATGAAACTGATGGATGATTATTTGACTTACAACTGTTTAGAGAGAAACACTGGAGGTGCGAAGAGAAATGGAGATTGTGTGTGTGTGTGTTTGTTTATGTTTTTAAACATTCTGCTGGAATGCTTGTTTTTCTTCTTTTGTGTCCTATATAGCAAAAATTCCTTTATTTAATTCAAGTCATCTTCATTTATATAGCGCTTTTAACAATGTAGATTGTCTCAAAGCAGCTTTACAGAGATAAGCGTATAATTTAAGGTAACAGAGATTGTTTCGGCTTTACAGCAGAGTTAAGTTAATATATGCATATATGTATATATATATATATATATATATATATATATATATATATATACACACACACACAGAAATGTGTGTATGAGAGTCTGTGTGTGTGCCTCAGTCTCTCCCTCCTGATTCTGCAAGGCGCTGCAGATATCTGAACGTTGCAGCATCACCCTCCCTCAATGCAGCAGCAGAGGGAGAGGGAGAAATAGACAGAAAGATAAAGAGTGAAAGTTTGAAGCAACTTATATTCAAGGTTATTGTTGTTAACAAAAAACTATTACAAAGATGACAACATGCATTAAAACATTTTTTTATGTATTTTTTTTTTTGCGTTTGAACAAAAATTAAACAAACTGTAAATGTGCACTAAAATACAAATAAAGATTCAATAGCCTACATTTTCATCATTCTTAGTTTTTTCCATAGTTTTGTTTTTTATTTTTATGTAAAATTACAACTAAAATATTTGCAAGTGAACAAAAACTAAATAAATTATAAATGTGTGCTAAAAAATAATCAAAAACATTTTTTTTTTCATATTATTAATTTTTTTAATAAAATAAGGAAAAAGGAAAATAACTAAAACAAGTGAAAGAAAACTAAATAAACTATAAATGTGCACTAAAATACAAATCTTAAATCTCTTAGAATTAATCTCTTAAAGGTAGCGTGGGCGATGTTTTTCATAAACACTTTTTGTTAAACTGGTTGAAACTCTCTTCAAATCCTGATAGCATATATAGATAGTTACATATATCTTATGTGGAAGTCTGAGGACCAAAAAAATATTTGTCCAATTATTGCATTCGGTCCGAATTCAAATTAATGATAGGATGTCCTACCTGCCTGTCAACCTACTGCACACCTTCACACACCTTCTCATGCAGACATCACACGTCATCAGCGAGTTTCATGAGACAATGCAGAATTAGACAGACGTCAGTCACCGAGCACCGCAAACAAACAGCAGCCACCTTGAACTAAAACAACAATTACCGTAATTACGAGATGGCAACCCATGACGTCCTATGCAAAGCTGTTCATGTCCTCAGTGTTTCTATGGAAACACTATCAACGCCAAAAAACTGTCACAGCTTAATTCAAAGTTTTTTACGTTCATTATTTTAGTAATGTGCTTTGAGACATGAGGTAGTTTAACGGCGTCTCTCGTGATGCTTTGCAGACTCTGCTCTGGCTGTGCACGTTCATGTATTCTAAAGGAGGCGTGGCTTTGGAGACGCTCTGAAGGGAGGGTGGGATCTCAGCTAGTTTGCTATTGCTAGCCTCTCTGAAATTGCCTACTGTACCTTTAAGCCTGACTTCAGACTATTGGTGTATTCTGTCAAAAGAACCAACCATTTAGACGAGAAGCGACTGTCTGATCATCATATAAAACAACAGACCAGACTGAGAAATAATTCACCCAAAAATGTTGTTCCAAACCTCTATGACTTTCTTCATTCTGTGGAACACAAAAGAAGATATTCTGAGAAATGTTTCAGTGTTTTTCCCCATTATACAATGGAAGTCAATGGGCACCAAAACTGTTTAATTCCAATGTTCTTCAAAATGTCTTCTTTTGTATTCTGCAAAAGAAAGAAGCACAGGTTTGGAATGACATTAGGGTGAGAAAATGATAATAAATCTTTCATTTTTGGATCTTTTTTGGAAGTATTTTCCGAGCCATTATAGGAAAATTGAATAATTGAGTTATAAGGAATGGAACCAAAAAATACTATTGAAACAAAATTATTTTCCAAAAATACAAATGGAGTAAAAACTAATTTTGAACCATTAAAGCTAAACATAAAATAAACTTCAAATAAAAACACAAAACAAAATAAAAGCTAGTTAAATTTCCAAACCTTTAATAACCTTGCTTACAGTCTGGCACTTGGCAGTTAGAGGAGAGCTTATCCTGATCATCTGCTTAACCTTAACCTTAACCACAACCTTGGTTGTCTTTGTTCTGTGTGCTATCTCTGCATAGTTGCTCACTAACATGTGCAAAGGCTCTGTTGCGTTCAATGAGAAGGTGTTTTCTAAGGAAACTGATTATAAATCCTTGGTCTGCCAAAAGCACCAATTCTAAAGCATCAGAATTTGTCATAGAGTGACATGTTTATCCGGTTTGAGTAGAAAGGTTACCTCTTTCTACTTTCACTTTTGGCGTGGTTAACCTTCCATTAGTACTGTAAGCCAGTGGAGGAGGGTGACAGCCAACACCATTTTTTTTTATGACGGGTGTTGCATAGAGTAGAGTAGAATTTGTAGGAATACGACTCACATGAGATATTTTGTTTGAGAATATTTTGTCATGTTGGACTTTGATCATCTACTATGATATTTTTATGTGTTTTTGCTTTTTAACAATGTTAATTATAGGTTCCAATTATTACGGTTACTGTTACTTCAGTAAAATCAAACCTGCATGACTGTGAAACACAAAAGAAGATATTTTGAAACAATATTGGATCACATTGACTTGCTTTATATGGACATACTGTAAACAGCTGAAACACTGATTTTGTGTTCTTTAGATGAAAGTCATACAGAATAACTAGGTTTCCATCCAAAGTTGCGAATTTAAAGGCATTCTATACAAGATTTGTACCTTAATATAACAGCTTCGAAATCATTCATGCGATTGGTCCGCTGGTTAGTCCAGTTATCCAATCACATGATCCTCTGTTGAGGCAAAGTCACATGAGGTTTTTTCTGTTGCTTATTTACAGATTTATTAGGTAAATGTGTTTCCATTGTACTTCTTATCGGATAAAAAATATCTACCTCAATTTATCGCATACATTTTTTAATGCATATTTTAGGAATTTATGTACGTCTTGGCATTTACGCCCAGCAATTTTAGGCCATATCCAAAAATCCTCATAAAAATAGGTCGATGGAAACATAGCTAATGACATGAGGGTGAATAAATGATGACAGAATATTTGGGTCAACTTTCCTTTTAGAATGAAACAGTTACATAACAGTAACTGGTAATCATGGTAAAGTGTTGTGCTGAACGGGTTGCGACCACAACCATTTTTCTCAGCTAAACTAGGCTGTATGTTTTACTGCAAGGCAGTTAGGGCTTTCTATTCATTAGATTATATGAACCCACTGCAGTGTTGCTGCTGCAAACGAATACTTCCCTCATCCTCAACTGGCGCTTGGTTTAGTCTTTTGCTCTGCATAATGTAAACGAGTGAGAGATTGGATTGAGAGGATTGGAGATTGAAGCGTTCAGAAGGTCATTGCATACTCAAGCGGTTCCTGCTCTTTCAGGCCTGATCAACACATCACCCCACTCATACACAGTCATAAACAATTCCTCTCCCTCCCTCACAGATGCCTTCCTCCAACACAGATGCACGTACATTGAACACATAAAACTGTTTTCAGTCTGCCAAGTGGAATATTTAGGCTAAATGTGCCTCTGCAATAAAAGGATTACTGAAAAGACTATATGTGATCCTTGTAGCCGTGGCTATAAAAAGCACATTTTTCCAGTCTTGTTACATAATCTGTATTGGTTCAGTTTCCTAACGTCACATCCTCTCTGGCTGTAATATAAACACGGTCAGTATGTAATGTATCGCATATTTCCGATAAAGATCTGCTGAGCTAGAATCAGTATTGCCATTCATAAAATACTTATAAATACTGTGAAAGGAAAACATAATTGTATGAGCCCACAGCTTCATTATGGACACATTAGTTTGATGATAATCATAGATTTACAGTTAAACTATGGTAACTTTATCATAATATAGTTATGTTGCTTACAATTTGATACAAAACATATATATATATATATTAAAAATCAATGTAGTAATGACTGTTTTTGTATAATACAGTGAATTAAATATTTAAAAATGAAGGATATTTAGGCCTATCACATTCTTTTTATTTGGAACATTAAGGTCACAAACTAAAAGATAATATTTGCAAATGAATTATTAAATGTATCTACAATGGTATAATAAACAGTAGTTTAAAAACATTACCTATATTACAATTTAACAGTAGCATCATTTTTTATGAATACAGCCTTTCATGCTAACATGGCATTAGAAAGGTAAATAAACAGTAGTGACTGGCATTTTGGCTGTGGTAAAGGTATGGTAAAGTAACTCTCTCTTTACTTACATACTTTAGCATTTGGGGTCTATATGTGCAGTTAAGAATTGGTGTTATGATCACTGGCGACATATGATCACTTGATGAATTTATTGAAGATTTTAGTGTGACAGCAGATGTTGTTTGGGCTGCAGCTGGCTTTCATACTCCCAGAGCTTAGTTTGCCCTAACGCAGGTGGTTCCTGTTTCATTAGTGTTGTTAAGGCCAGAAACATATGCAAATGCAGAAGAGAATGCTTGGCCAATGAATTGCAAGTGTGCTGTATCATTGTGCAGATTTAACGTGTGTTTTTGCACTTCTGTGGGGGTAGCAAACCTGAATACCCGAGGAAGTGATAAAGTTAGCTTTAAATGTTTGTGCCATTAATCTGGATTTGTTCTTATTCAGAGTGCTAGCTATTAACATGTGATTTGATTTAATTAACTTGCTAAGCAAGCTTCTGACTGTAGAATCTAGTCTGAAAGTTCATAAAGAACACGTAAAAATAATCCATATGAATTGAGTGGTTTAGTCCAAATTTTCTGAAGAGGATTGATCGCTTTATATGATGAACAGATTTAATTTAGATTTAGTTTAGATTTAATGAACAGGCTTTTATTAACATATGAACTTTCATCAACTCACACATCAGTTGTGATAAACGGAAGCTCAAGTATTTTCGCTTGATGTGCAAGAACCAATGAGGTTCATTCTCGAGTTACGCAGCACGTTTGAGCTTCAGCAAGAACCAATGAGGTTCATTCTCGAGTTACGCAGCACGTTTGAGCTTCAGCAAGAACCAATGAGGTTCATTCTCGAGTTACGCATCACGTTTGAGCTTCAGCAAGAACCAATGAGGTTCATTCTCGAGTTACACAGAACGTTTGAGCTTCAGCAAGAACCAATGAGGTTCATTCTCGAGTTACGCATCACGTTTGAGCTTCAGCAAGAACCAATGAGGTTCATTCTCGAGTTACGCAGCACGTTTGAGATTCAGCAAGAACCAATGAGGTTCATTCTCGAGTTACACAGAACGTTTGAGCTTCAGCAAGAACCAATGAGGTTCATTCTCGAGTTACGCATCACGTTTGAGCTTCAGCAAGAACCAATGAGGTTCATTCTCGAGTTACGCATCACGTTTGAGCTTCAGCAAGAACCAATGAGGTTCATTCTCGAGTTACGCATCACGTTTGAGCTTCAGCAAGAACCAATGAGGTTCATTCTCGAGTTACGCAGCACGTTTGAGCTTCAGCAAGAACCAATGAGGTTCATTCTCGAGTTACACATTACGTTTGAGCTTCAGCAAGAACCAATGAGGTTCATTCTCGAGTTACGCATCACGTTTGAGCTTCAGCAAGAACCAATGAGGTTCATTCTCGAGTTACACAGAACGTTTGAGCTTCAGCAAGAACCAATGAGGTTCATTCTCGAGTTACGCATCACGTTTGAGCTTCAGCAAGAACCAATGAGGTTCATTCTCGAGTTACACAGAACGTTTGAGCTTCAGCAAGAACCAATGAGGTTCATTCTCGAGTTACGCAGCACGTTTGAGCTTCAGCAAGAACCAATGAGGTTCATTCTCGAGTTACGCAGCACGTTTGAGCTTCAGCAAGAACTAATGAGGTTCATTCTCGAGTTACGCAGCACGTTTGAGCTTCAGCAAGAACCAATGAGGTTCATTCTCGTGTTACACAGCACGTTTGAGCTTCAGCAAGAACCAATGAGGTTCATTCTCGAGTTACGCAGCACGTTTGAGCTTCAGCAAGAACCAATGAGGTTCATTCTCGTGTTACACAGCACGTTTGAACTTCAGCAAGAACCAATGAGGTTCATTCTCGAGTTACGCAGCACGTTTGAGCTTCAGCAAGAACCAATGAGGTTCATTCTCGTGTTACACAGCACGTTTGAACTTCAGCAAGAACCAATGAGGTTCATTCTCGTGTTACGCAGCACGTTTAAGCTTCCTCAAGACGTTTGTTCTCAAGCGTCAAGTAGGTTCGGTTGAGCTTCCGTTTGTGTTCGCTGATCATTGTTTATATGTGAATAAAAGCATATATTAAATCTGTTCATCATATAAAGCGATCCATGTCTCTTCAGAAAATTTGGACTAATCTGCTCGATTCAGATGGATTAGTTTTACCATCTATTTATTCACAAATATCTTCATTTGTGTGCTGAAGATGAACTGAAGTCTTACGGTTTTGGAACAAAATGAGGGTGAGAAATTATTGACCGACTTTTCATTTTTGGGTGACATCACAGGGTCACCCGGTCAGTGACAAATATCAGCGTCTATGATAAATGCAAGAAAAAATAGTTTACAGAGAGCAATTTTAGAGGTTGAATAACTGTACTCTTTGTATCCATGTTAGATTCATATTGTTCTTAAAAACTTTAGTAAAACTTTACAATAAGGTTCCATTTGTTAGCAAGTTAACTTCATTTCAGCATTTACTAATTTACTATTAAAATCAAAATGTTTATCTTATTATTTTATTAACTTAAGCTAACACATTTTTTTGCTGGCTGAACCCCTAACACCTGAAATATTTACTCGAAGTACCTCCTGAGTGTTAATATTTCAATATTTTAACGACACATTCGCAAGCTTACAGTTTTCTGATGTCGGTTAATGGTCGCATGACATGCAAGTAAAAATTTCTTTTTTTTGTGCATGTGTGTTTTATTTTGACTTTGTAGCCAGACTTTAAAGTAGACTCAAACCTCTGTTTAGTGTATCAGTCCACATTCACAAATGCTTGTGAAACTCAGCATTAACTAATGTTAACTTATGGGACATTTCTGTAAAGGGTTACCAAAACTAAATGCCATTTACAAGAAATGTTTCAATTGAATGACTTTAAAAGTTACATGTGGTGTAACCGTCAAGTAAAATGTAAAAACAAATTTTCATTATCATTATGTAAAATGATTATCAATCATTATTTTCACAAATGTTTGCTCTTTGCTCTGACAGGTAATGTTTGCTCATATGCTGAAAAGAAGAACAAGCAGGAACAAACTTGTTTTTGTCCTGTGTAGTTTTACCTTACAAGAGACAACGATCCTAACTATGTGACCAAGAAACTAAACGAGATGCACCTTGCCCAGTTATGATTGTTTGCGATGTGCGGTCTGAAATAAAACAATAAAAAACTGTTGCTTTTTTTTTTCCTCAGACACCATGCGCACCTTGATGTCTCTTTGTGACCCGTGTCAGTGATTTTATTATCACTGATCCGCCGCCTCTGCCTTGGTTGTCGTTGTGAGCAACCTTCATCCAGAGAGGGCTTCTGGGTACCTCCATGGCGGGGGAAAAGGGTCGTCGCAGCGTCATGGATATCAAGCGCCTGGCGGGGCTGCTCCAGCGTGGAGCCGGGCGATTGCTGGTCATCGACAGTCGGACTTTCTCGGAGTACAACGCCTCGCATGTGTACGGTGCCGTCAACGTCTGCTGTTCCAAACTGGTCAAGAGGAGGCTTCAGCAGGACAAGGTGTCAGTTACCGAGCTCCTCCAACCCAACGGAAAGGTCAAGGTATCAAGTGTGTGTTTGGGAGAATGTGTGGATAGTTTACGTAATCAAGGAATTGGGGAACTATCGGTGACATCCAAAGGCGGTTGATGTCTGTACGCGGACAGCTGCGAGCCTTTGAAGGGTTCAGTTTACAATGCTGTTCGTTTTGTGTGGACTTCACAACCATGTCGCTTCACAATATTATAATGAACTAATGTTTACTTGTGAACACCCATTAAAGAGTCCCTGCTTTTGGCGCCAACTTGCAACATCTGCAGGCAAATTCATATGCACATATAGTATTTGACACTTCCTTATGTAAAATGATTTTGTAATTAGGTGTAGTAGTCAACAGTCAGTATGAAGTCGAAGAAAATGTTTGAGATCACAAATCAGGGGTCTTGATGTTTTCTGGCGAGCAACTACCCTTGATCTTCCCAGATTGCTCATTTCTAAATTTGGAGGACCACTGTAGGTTTATTGGTTATCAGAGGCTCTGAAATTGGAGACTTGAGTTTTCCATGACTTCTACATCGAATATGACATCATTTTTCCCGCCCGACTGGCATGCCAAGTCTTTATATTTTTAGGCACTCTGTGAAACTGACTGAACTCTTAGGGGGAAATCCAACCACGGACAGATGTCACGTAAAACTTCATGCCATTACTGATGAGGTCAATGGCGAAAACTGATCCGCCTTTATTGCGCACCTCGCTTTCCGGAAAAATTATGCCGCATAGGGAATGCAGTGAAATTTTATGTCACACCAGTGATGAACACTGAAAGCAAAGTCATGGTCTCAAAGCCACCATAACACAACACGCTTTTTTTGAGGGCATAGATACAGCTTGCCTTTTTGATTGTTGGTTCATGAAATCAATTTTGTCAGTTCCTCATATTCAGGTTCACAAATGAGTGACCGACCTGTCATGCATGCAGTCTTTTCCGGTTTGGCTTGCACGCTCTTTGTAACCCATTTCAACTGTTTTTTTAGATGCAAGTTTTTTGTCCCATCTATTAATTTACACAATTCACACTTACAATGACTTGAATAAACCTCTTCTATGATAAGCATGTTTTTCATTTCGGAATTTAAATTCATTTTGATATTTTTTGGGTGTAATTGAAGACACTAAATTGTCTGTAGGTGTAAATGAGAGTGTAAATGTCTGTGTATGAGCCCCTGTGATGGACTGGCCATCCATCCAGTGTCCCCTGCCAGTAGCTGAAGATGCTGGGATGGATGGATGGATGGATGGATGGATGGATGGATGGATGGATGGATGGATGGATGGATGGATGGATGGATGGATGGATGGATAGATTTATTTTTTGGGTGGCAAAAACTGAGAAATGTCAGGGCGATACAGCTGTCCTGATATAGTAATGAAGAAAAAAAGCCTCATTAAAAGAATGAAATTGTTGAAAAGGAAACTATATTAAGTAGCTTGGCATAATCCTCTATTATTATTTCTTTAAAAAGCAACAACAACAATATTTGAACAAAGACTAATACAGGAAACATAAAACAGGAAATTAGATGCCTTGAAAAATATATTTAAAAATGTTTTTGAAAATAATGATTAAGATTTCAAGGTGTGAGTAAATATTTTGTTATATTATAAATTTTTAGGGTCATGGTTTTTCATTACCATATGAAACCAACATGAATACAAAAGGTCTGTTTCTACGAATTTGGCAAATGCGTTTTAAACTATATTTAATTTATATAGATTATTTAGATTATGTCATGGCATGATTTAACTATTCGGAATCTCTTGATATTTTGGGTACTTCTTCAAAATATGTTTCATATGTTTTAGTATGGTGCTGGCACTGAGCATGTCAGTTCTGGGCCTTTGTGTGCTATTTGTTTCCAAAAAAAATAGGCACTTTGATTCAGATTTTCTGGCCAAAACCAGTTCCATCTGAACTTAACAGAGTGGCACTGTTTTCTTGGGTCACTCTTTCGCTGCATTCCCTATTTCTTTCCACTGCCGAGCCTAGAGGCTGTGTGGCTTTTATTATCTCCCTCAGTAAAGAGGATAACACTTGTGATTAATGCAAGTCCTGGATAAAGCTGGAGCTATCTGGGTGTATAAGTGGGGGGAGGTGGGATGGGGGACGAATTCAGGAAACTCTTTGTTATTGGATGAGCATGACATCATAATCTTTAGTGTGGCCACTGACAGAGCGCTAGCTGAGCACGTGCAAATCGTCTACGCGACTAGCGCTGGATCCAGACAAAACCCTACCCCCTACATCCCCCCCACTGCTTTGGACAGCTGCCATTGCCAGAAGTTGTGGCATCAATGTGTGAGCTGAAAGTAACGACATCACCGCAACCAAAGGCCACCAGTGTGGTCCATTGTGAGCGCGAATAAAGGAAGGAAGTGAAAGAGGGTATAAATGCATGGGTAGCACACATCCACACTGAGATAATGCCCGAGGTCCCCCATGGCTCTGTGTTCGGCCCATTTCAGATTGCATCAGCGGAAGGCACCATATGCGCCAATTGCCTGGCCTGCATTGTAAATGGGTCAGTGTTAAGTGCAGAAGATAGAGTGCAATGGTACAGAAGCAGGTCTTCCTTTGCAGCCACGAACAGTCTTGGCTTATGGTAATCTGTGCTGCTGAATGTTCCATTGAGCTGGTACTGACAGATGGCTATATGTGGTCGCCCAGAGCGAAGACAGCCGAATAGACAGATCTGAAGGATGTACGGACTGAACAATGGCCTAAGAAAGGAAGGTTATTATCCAGGCCTTTATCTTGCACTCTTTGTAGAACATCACCTTTTCAAAATTTCACATGTAGACACTAATACATTTTTCTGTTTTCTAACGAAAACATCAATGATGTTTTTCCATGCAAAACTCACCGCCAGGTTTATGGCTAAAACAAATGTGCCCACACAGATTCTGGCACCAAGGATGCATGGGTTCTTCAGTGTAGTTGAGCTGGATAAAGACACTATAACTTTGCATCATCGACACTTATTGAACTGAATGGAATCAACATTGAACTGACCTGAGTGGAATAATTACACTAGAGCAGCTTATAGCTGAATTGAACTTGCTTCATAATTGATGAACTGGTGCATTGACAAAATTATTGAACTGATTTGAAAAAAACTCTAAAGAGCTGCTTTACTGCTACATTGATTAATTTTACAACATTAACTTTGTTATTTTCCTGTTTATTAATGTGAAGCTGCTTTGAATCATTCTGTGTTGTATAAAATGCTAAATGCTTAAATGTGACTTGACTTGAGCGATATGTATGCTAAAATATATGCAACATCTGAAATCACATCAACATACTAAAAAGCAGTAAGTAGCTTCCTATACTGTAGCTTCCTAAACATACATTTTCATGTGAAAATTGACTCCAACACTGTTGACTATGTCCTGATCCACTGAACATGTAAAAGTACAGAGGACATACTTGTCAACTAGTTAAATTAGAATAAATGAGCCAGAGAGCTGAATGGCACGGGTCAATGGTCTCAAGATATATGTATCCACACAGGCCCCCGACAGGTGATATAAATAGTAATTGAACGTGCCATTTTTTAAATTCTGCTGATGTCACAGCATGCAAACGATCTGAATATGTTACAGATCTCTGCAGTGACCTTGGGAGCATCCTGTGGATCTTGGAGAATGTAGCTATTTGACATGCTCGTCTTTGTGGATGACACCTAACTATTACTGAACATCTCTATTGCTTGGTTTAGTAATAAGTGGGTACCTAATTACAACCCCACAGCACTGATGGGATTTTCGAGGTGTATCCGGCTATTCTCTGAATAGCATACTACCAATATACTACTAATATTTTATATATCAATTACCATAATATTTTTTATATTCCTTCAGTATGCAATAATATGTACTGTATACTATTTGCATTGAGTCAATTTCTGTATGTGTGGAATACCTGAATAAACTATATTTTTGGTTGTACGTGTACTTAGTGTACTTAGCTTAGAAAGGACTGGCTAATATAAGGTAACTACATGGGTTAAGTTTAGGTTAAGGGTAGCATCAGGGTTAGTACCCAGTTATTTCCCTGTTATTACTATAATAAGTGCATAGTATGTACATGGAGAACAGGACTATAAAATAAAGTGCTACCATATATATATATTTTAAATATTACAGTTCCAATTTCATCTTATAAATCTTATCTGAGTGAAATATCACATAAAAATAATAAATGCATAAAATAATAAATACTATACATTATACTGTATATTATATATTTTCTTAAAATAATAGATATTATACAGTACATTATATTTATTTTATTAAATCTTTAATAAAAAAACAAAATACTATACATTATACAGTACACATTGTATATATATTTTTTCCCCAAAATAATTAATAATTAAAATAATAGATATTATACATAAGACAATATATTTTATGCGTTGCCTAAAAAATATACATTATACATGGCATTTCATATTTTAAATATTCAGCTCACTGCAATAAATATCAGTGCACTCGAGTTGACCTTACTTTTCCAGTGTGAAATATGAGCTGTCAAATCTTTCTCTGTCGGCCTGTGAGATGTTTTTACCTAGAATTTGACACAAAATTAGATATTAAAAAATAAAAAATAAACTTTAAATTTCAGAGAAAACTGGACATCACTTTGTACATTAATAATATGCCTGTCATTTTGATCTCGAACCGAAGGACTTATAAGTAAAAAAGCAGTTGACAACAAAGTCAAATGTGTAAATGTGGCAGCATTCGTGTTTGCCCTATAGGTGACCCAGGCTTCAGCAGGCCTTCACGGGAGGCCATGCTTCTAAAAGACCATAATCCCCAGGTGATGATGTCATGTCTGGATTTAGCTTTCATCCAATTAAGGTGGAACACCTTGTACCGAAGCGGGAGGGGCCTGTGGGAGACGGGCAGGGCGAAGAGAATGGAGGCTTAGGCCTAGTTTCTCACTATCCCCTGTCAATCAATAGCCTCAGTTTAATACCTTATCTAACAGCTAAGCTTCACTTGCATAATCGGTCAAGGTAAATGAAGAACGATAGGTGTAAACATATTCCAGGCCCTTTAAAACCAGGACTATGGTGCTATTATTTAACTTTCTCAGTCAGCCGAGTTGAGCTGGCAGGGAACGCTTGGTACTCTTCCACCGAGTCCGACCTTCGGCAGGTGACATCACCTTTTAGGCACTTTGCCAAGTTGACGGTGTTGTGGTGTACACACGCCGGCTTTCGTTTTCTTTCACATACACCTTCTCACCTTACTTACTTTTAGAGACACTTTGCATTTGCAAGGTTCACTAGTTGTGCTATGGATTTGAATGGTGTTTTCTTTTTATGAACTGGACAACTGATGTTTATTTAACTGATGGACGATAACTATGAAGTTTTAATAACTGTTCTAATTTGGTAAGAATAGGGAAGTCTAGTCCACACCACAACTTTAAAGACAACAACTCAGAAAAATGATGTCATTGGAATCACAATCACAATTTTTTTTTTTATAATATATATATATATATATATATATATATATATATATATATATATATATATATATATATATATATATTATACAAATTATAATAAACAGAACATTATCGTCCATTGGTGTGAATGCTAATTATTGTTATAGTTATCTTTATAGTTTATCGTTCTTGGTGTGAAGACCTGACTCAAAATATTATTCATTCACAAGTCAGACAAGTGACTAAGTCGACATTTATGTGATGTGAGTCGACATTGACTAGTCGCTGATGACATCATTAATGAACAAATAAGCCAGAACCTTGAACCGAGCCTTAAACACGGGTTGCCTTTTGGGCAGCGCAATGTCATAAGCCATAGCTGTGCACAAGACAACCCGCGTTCGAGTCTCGGCTCGAGGTTCAGGCTTATTTGTTGAGCTATTGCTCCTACACAACAGCTTATTTTTATCCAGTTCTTTTGTCTTTGGGTCGTAATTTTTCTTACAGATTTCTGCTCATTCTAAATCAGATACAGATAAAGTAGCACAGTAAAGATATTTAGCACAGTAAAGCATTTATATCAATACTAAATTAATTAATTACACATTAGTGAGAGAGCGATTGAGTGTGAATTATTTCTACCTGGCAGCATCTCTCTACTAATAGCTCTGGGGTTTAGTTCCTAAGAAATATACGCTAGAACTTTTCAAGCTATTTTATTGATAAATCACAGAACAGTGTTAACAATACATTTCTGCACTACTGCACTATTTCTGTGTGTGCGCGATCTGCACGTTATGTGCGAAACTACTGTCTGCATGTGTGTGAGTTACAAGGCAGCTGCGCATTAGTTTAGAATGGCGATTAACTTGCGTTTACCATAAGCTGTTTAAAACGTGCATTCATCCGATCAATTTTGAGCGTCCATGGTATAATCAAACATATCTTGTGGAGCACACTCAGATTATGCATTTATTTGTCATTTTAACTGTTTGGAAATGGAGCGTAAAAGTGTACTTCAAAGATTTCTTATCCTGTTGCGCCCTCTATAGGCCATGATCAGCGACTATTCGACATCAAGCTTAAAGGTGCTGTATGTAAGTTTTTGACTGTACTAAAGCATAAAAATACCATAATATTTTTGCAAATTTGCAGATATTTAGGAAACATGCTGAGTTCACATAATCGTTTCTCTGAAAAACAGTGCTACAGCCAGTTTTATTTTCTTTGAAATGTGCGTTCTATGTCAGAATGTCTGTTTTTGTTTTGCTCTGTGCGATATCGCACACTGCCAATTTACCCAATAGTATTTCGCCACCACAGGTTGCCAGTTACCACATTCATTTCTGTCCTTTTAAAAAAAAAAGAAGTTTCTCGTGAACTCGCTGAGGAATGCTTGAACTATTGAATTGAAATAAATAGTAACTTAAATGTAAGTTTCTTACACAGTCTTATGGGCCACATTATGATATTTTGGAGGGTTTGAAAGCTTCATTCCCTGTTTATTGCAAATGGATAGAAAACTTCATATTAGAAAATTCTTCATATTCTGTAGTCATACTTGGCTTATTGAATTGCTTTTTCTTTTTTTGTGACTAAAGTCATTGGAAATCACAATGGAGTGGTGACCAAAATAACCAAATGCATTCTTATTAATCGTCTATATTGTTGGTGTTTTCCCTTCCTGCATTACTTTCCTCTTCTCATCCCCTCTTTTTTTGCTCCTCCATCTTTCCTCATCTTCTTCCTCTGTCACTGGCCTCGTTCGGTCTCCCCTCCTCTCTTTCTGTTTTCTCCAGTAGTGCTCCAGTACAGTAGTGAGTCATTCTGCAGCGGCTCTGGCTGATGGTCATGTGATCAAAAACTGCCTGACAACATTGAGACAGCCGGGCTCGCGTGCAGCCACACACAGCTTCACACTCCTGCTGCATCGCAAACACCCCCCCCACACACACGCATAAGCGCATCACAAAGTGCATGCACTCCCATTCGGGTATAACGCACTAGTGCACACGCTGAAGCCTCGCAGCCGACACGTTTTATGCGAAATGCATGTCATTTGGAACAGGAATAGAATGATACCACATTTTTGCTCTTGATTCTTACATGTTTGTCTGTTCCACATTAATGCACATTAAAAAGCTGTGGCCTTTCGTAAAAACGCACTTTAATAATCACTGTCATAGTACAGTGAATGAGCGATTTATCGGACAGATTGATTAATTGGTCAATAAACATGCACATCTGGCCAAAATGCTGTCTCCCCCTTGTGTCAGTTCCACAATAAATTGTCTGATGTATTAATAGTATATTGTTTATATTTATAGTATATCGCTCAGACAAACATATTAGTATAAATTTTGTATGTAATAATTGCTATATAATCTATTGCATTATGATATTGTCAGTTCCACAACCCTACATCCTTATCAATATATTTTATATATGTAAATATATATTATTAATGATATATCATTTGTATAATATATTATTTTAATATACTGTTTAACTGCTCTACAGTAAATATTCTTAAAAGTAAAAAGTAGTTGTAAATATTTCATATTGTCTAATATATTATTAATTATCCAAATTATCATATATATATATCTATATATATCTATCTATAAATTATCTATCTATATATATCTATATATATCTATATATATATATATATATATATATATAGTCAACAGAACAAGGAAACAGTATTTGTGTTTTATTTGTTTTTAATATTGCTATTTAGGTTTAATTTATTTTTATTTCAGTTTTAGTTTTTATTTATTTCCATTTAATAATTTTAGTGCTTCAATTTAAATTTATTTCAGTTTTATTGCCAAGGCAACATTTAAAATGTTCGTAAAATTTTTGTTTTTCAACTAATATTTATATTTTATATTATTTTAGCTTTATTAACTTAAATGTTAATTATAGTTAACGATAAAGTTATTAATAATAACCCACATTTATATTTGTGTTAACTATCTATCTATATATATCTATATATATATCTATATATATATATATATATATATATATATGTATGTATGTATGTGTGTTTGTATTAAATAATATATTGTGTTTTATAATATATATTCACAATTCTTAGATGCTTGTAAATATTATAAATAATAAATATCAAATATTGTAAATAGTTAATATTGTCTAATATATTATTCATTTTCTAATTACACATATAGTATTCATCATTGTCTAATTTTATGCATGTATGTATATGTTAATACATGTTTATGTAAACAATAATTTTCACAATATTCACTTTATATATGATTGTTGTATCTAATTATATCAATTATGTGTCATTAATGTTATTTTTTAGCTTCTTTGTATGTTACAATTGCTATAATGTCATCATGGCAGCCTTGCTATATTGTGAAAATAGTCAGATGCCCGTTTACAGCGCAGCTTCTATCTATGACTTCTAACTGATATGTTCCTGTGTGTTTGTGCACTCAAGGTGGACCTGGCCCGCAGACAGGAGGTGGTGGTGTACGATCAAAGCACAAAGGACGCCGGTCAGCTTTCCAAAGACAGCTTCGTCCACATCCTCCTGAGCAAGCTGGACGGCACCTTCCACAGGGTGTCTCTGCTCACAGGTACAGAACGTCAGCATTTACTGAGACTTACGCTGGGAAACTGAGGTCTGATCTGCAGGAGAGGGACTGGGACGTATCGGTTCTGGTTTATACCAGCAGATGGCGATTCTTACATCACAGATTCTCAAACACACTCCTGCTTTATGCTGTCATTTCCTCACATTTCCTTTACACGTTTCTCTCTCTCTCTCTCTCTCTCTCTCTCTCTCTCTCTCTCTCTCTCTCTCTCTCTCTCTCTCTCTCTCTCTCTCTCTCTCTCTCTCTCTTTTAATTTCCCTTTCGGCTCTAACTTGTCTGAGTGTTTTTTTTTCTGTGCAAATGAATCAGAGGCCTTGATGATTAATGTTGTGTGCTGACAGATTTTTTGTTATGTCATCATTTAAGGAATGTGCACACTCGAGTTGTCGAGTACTCATTTTGCACCATGTAGTTGGCTAGTAAAAACATTCATTGTTTTTAAATTGAGTTTTCATTTGCATTGTTCCTTGGCGTAGGCACCAACAAAATATCACCTAAATCCCCCCATTACCGGTTTTTATGCTTTAAACAATGCATACTGGTCATTTTATTTATTGTGATTATAGTGCTCTGCATTTTTGTTGTACAAAACCTTAGAGTTAGCATTTTAGCACTTCTTGTTCCATCGTCCCGTTGTCATTGTTTTTTTTTTTTTTTTTTTTTTGGTTTTTGGTTAAATACCTGAAAATAAGGTCTGTGTTGAACACAAGCTCAAGATATTTTCACATTTTATTCTACGCCATCAAATATCTTGTATCGAAATACAAGTATCTTGAAAGGCAGTTGCTAACAAGTGGCTAAATGGGACTATAGAGGTTGTCTGGGACATTAAACGTCATCAGCCGAACGGGGGAACTCATCTACTCACTAGTTCGCTTTCACAGCCTCTTTTGTGTTATAATTACACTCTTGCAAACCATTCTAACTCAAACTTTCAGGGAATTGTTATTATTTTTTTTAATAAAGACTGAAAGAGAGTTATGTGAAAATGGTGTAGTTCATTCATAGCCTAACTTTAGCTTTCTACTTATGGTGATTGTATTTAGGCTTCATTAAAGTTGTGTTCATTTGTGAAGATCTTCATGATGAACAAAAAATATAGGAATCATAAACATTTGTTGGTCAAAGAGTTTATTTTCTGCAATAATCCAAAAGCCAATGGAAAAATCCTATTGGGTGTATGTCGAGGGAACCATGGTGATGCGAACTTCGGGTTGGCCAAGAAAAATATGTCACAATGCTGCACTCTATTATTAATTAGATTAATTGAAAGTATTTTTTTTTTAAATAGGTGTTGAAGTTAGCTTTTTTAAACCAATAATGAAACAATTTTATGTACAGTACATACAAATTTTGTATTGATTTATTTTTATGTTGAGTATGTTAGTCAAATCCTTATCTGCAAACTTCTGAGGAAAAGAGTAAAGGATCATGTAATGCTAAGTGTTTCCACAATGTCTATGCACTGGTCTGACAGGAATCTCCTGCTGTCAATCAAATAATGATGTCATAATTCACAAAGGAGCTGTTGGTTGCCAAAGGCATGATTGTTAACCGCCATATGCAGAACAAACCTTAAGTAAACACTTCAGAAAGTTTTTACATCTCACAAAAACAGACTTCTTTTCACTTTCTTCTTTGCACACTTCCTAATACGTATAATTACTATTTTTGGTTAATAGCGACTGTCACAGCAAAGTTTGTCTCTCAAAGTGATGAGTCTGTAGAAACCCTCAGAGTAGGCAGTTCTCTGCGTGAAGCAAGCTTATGTTTTTTTCTTCTTCTTCCTCTCGCTTATTATTAAGCTGCATGATCCAAATATGTCAGCAGTGAAAAGAAGCTCAAATTTATTTCAGTCAGGATTTGGGGAAATATCACCACTTCTGCAAATCTTTGATTATGTGGCTGCTTCTGCTGAAGCGTCTGTCACTTTTAAAGCTTAAGTCCCATTTAGTGTTTTTCGGTAAGCTTCTGCCACCTTAAATTAGAAGTGTCACGCATGACATGGAAACTTAACACGGCCATCACTGAAGCTGAAACAGCACAACCCTGGCTTTGCTCAACCACTGCAAATATAGGAATATTGCTGTTAGGGACATGAAATATGAAGTGTTTTTCAGAATTCATGCTTGTATTATCACTTTCAGACTCTGAAAATAGTTCTTTGTGTGCATGAGGCCAGGAAAGAAGACGTCATTATTTTATTAAGACCATATTAAGACAATTTGAATGACAAATGGCTCTTGGCGGCCTTTGATAAACATTAAAGGACAGCTCTAGAGGAGATGATGTAACGTTTCTGGATGTATTCAGTCCAGTGCATGCAGTATTATATTAACTTTATGTGTGTTTCATGTGATCTGGATTTTGTATCGACTCGTTTTCATTTAGCATATACAATACTGTGAAAAAGTCTTAGGCACGTTAGTATTTTCACCAAAAACAAATGGTTTTAAGCCAGTTATTTGTATCTTTTGCGGTAGTGTGTCAGTAGGAAATATCAGTTTACCTTTCCAAACATTCCTTTGCCATTAATTGTAATAATCCAGTGAGATTTTTGTATGCACAAGTAGTCTGACAGCTTTTTTCCGCCACAGAATAAAAAATAAAAAAGGTAGTTGTGACTTTTTATCTCACAATTCTGACTTTTTATCTCAGAATTGCGTGATATAAAGTCCCAATTGTGTTATATAGTCAGAATTGCGTGATATAAAGTCCCAATTGTGTTATATAGTCAGAATTGCGTGATATAAAGTCCCAATTGTGTTATATAGTCAGAATTGTGTGATATAAAGTCACAATTTCAAGAAATAAACTTGCAATTCAGATTTTTTTCTCAGAATTGCGAGTTTATTTTTATAACACGCAATTCTGACGTTATAACTCGCAATTGTGACTTTATATCACGCAATTCGGCCTTTGTATCTCGCAATTGTGAGATAAAAAGTCGCAATTATCTTTTAAAATGTTTTATTCTGTGGTGTTAACAAGCTTCCAGTATGCTGAAAATAGAGATTTGATCTCACTATCATTTGAGTCTGTCTGTGATTACATGAAGAAACAGAAAAAACTGAGACTGTTGCAACGTCTCCAAGACGCTTACCTGCAAAGCTACCTGAAAAACTATGTGCAAGTGTACCAAGGACAAAAGCTGTTTAAACGCAAAGGGCGGTCACACCAAATATTAATTTGATTTTGTTAATAGAAGTTAATTGATAAATAAAATCTATTTATGATATTATTTTTGAAAGCATCCTCACTTTACGACATTTTTACCTAAAACTTTTCACAGTAGCTTGCGGCTTAAGTGTGGAGCACCGTTGTACAAATGAGTGATCATTAATGGAGTTGCGGCCTATGAAGAGTTTTTCAGATCATTGATAATTCTACTGTTACCTATGAAGAGAGAAAGCCTGCACACTAGGGCTTATGCAACAAGAGTTATGCAACAATGTTTTTGGTTTAGCAGCAGATTAGATCAGGTGTTATGATCGGAATAGTGATGATTAAATGATAGACTCTAAATGAACAGGAAGTTTATGACCATTTCCTGTCTCAGGCAGTCACAGTTTCCTTTACTAAAAATGCTATCTGGATTAGAGTGTCGATTATGCACAATTCAACTTTGAAACTCCCTCAAAACACATGCAGACTGATGCAACAGAAAGCAAGGGATGGTTTCATTGTTTGAAAATACCATTCCAAATAGATTTCACAAAATGTTACCACTTTACGTAAAAAATTTAAAAATAAAAAAAACCATTTTTAAGTGGTTCTTAAAGAAGTTTGTCTAGCAGCTGTTGTGAAATCTTGGCAAGTGAACCTTACAGATGCATTGTATGAAAAATATCAATGTACCATACATTTTATCTGAAAAGCTACCATAATTTCGGCACATTTTAGGCACAGTTTGACATTTCAGGCATTGTGAAGCATTAGAGCAAAGAAACCGTAGGTGTTTAGTGTGCAAATTTGGAAGCTAGCCTACATACATGGCCATGGTTATGGAGTAATGGAAATGGAGGATAACGTGAAATATGTCGTCTGCCTTTAGCTTATTGAAAAGTATGGCATGGTGCAAGTCCAAATCGCATAAGTGTTTTTATTTAGTGAACTTTAACATCGAAACTACCTTTACCTTACTGCATGGTTTAGCTCAGACTCCATCTCGGTTTCCTTTCTGTGAACTTGTTTGTGTAGCATGTCACAAAAATGATCCAAAACTCAGCATATTCTACTTCTCACACAGTTTTTTTTCTATTGTTTTGTTAATCTGTTAATTATTTAAGTAATAATATTAATATATCATAATATATTATGCCTATTTATTCCTTATATATATATATATATATATATATATACAGTATATATATATATATATATATATATATATATATATACATACAAAGATCGATGTGAATAGAGAAAATTCATAGAATCTGCAGATATTTAGTGAATAGAGAAAAAAATATATATATATATATATATATCATTTTATTCAGTTTTTTCTCTATTCACTGAATATCTGCAGATGCGTGATATGACAATGTGTGAATCCTAATTTTCTGTTATTTATGCTGCTATTTGCGCATATAAAACTAAACCCATGAAAAAATTTATTTTTTATTTTTAATGGGTCACAGACACTTATAAATTTTAAATTATTTTAATTCAAATTTAACACACTTTTAATGATCGGTTTACGACTTTCATTTGTCGGTTAGGGAAAAAACCCAAATGAACATCCCTAGTGTGAAGAAATTCTAACACGTCTGAACCAGCTCTTTTGACTGTCATAAAGATTGTCTGTTGCCTGTTAAGTTGGCCTGCAGTTTCCTGTTAATCTGTGGCGATCACAGGTTCTCGGACTGAAATGTTATGCGTGCTGTTGTTGAATTTGATCTTCCATCTCCCTCCACAGGCATCTCATCCACGCTGTCCTTCTTATTGGAATGACACACACATTTACACACGCGGAGTTCACAGCCTGAAGCTTTCACACCTTACCCACAGGGATGTGCTGCAGAACGCACGCGTGTATCCTACAGATGTGCAATCACTCTCAATCTCGACAGCCTGTCGCCATCTGCCTTTGTTTTTCTATGCATGGTGGGACGTCAAGTCCACTGGGTCACCTATATGTGACCCTGGATCACAAAACCAGTCATAAGTCGCACGGGTATATTTGTGGCAATAGCCAACAATACATTGCATGGGTCAAAATGGTCGATTTTTCTTTTATACCAAAAATCATTAGGATATTAAGTAAAGATCATGTTCCATAAAGATATTTTGTAAATTTCCTACCGTAAATATATAAAACATTTATTTTTGTGAGTGAATGCAGCATAATCGCGAACATATAAGAACAACTTTAAAGGCGATTTTCTCAATGTTTAGATTTTTTTTGCACCCTCAGATTCCAGATTTTCTAATAGTTGTATCTTGGCCAAATATTGTCCTATCCTAACAAACCATACATCAATGGAAAACTTATTTATTCAGTTTCAAAAATTGACTCATGTGACTGGTTTTGTGGTCCAGGGTCACATATGCATTTGCATGTGTGTCATTTTCTCCAGGTATTACATGGGTCAATGACATCATACACATTTTTTGCTCTGTTAATTCATTATTTTTGGTATTAAAATAAATGTTAATGTGGTACATACAGTCTGATACAATTGTCCTTATATCATAACGAAGAAATATGAAACAAATTGAACTTCATGAAAAGAAAAATGTAAGTACAGTAGTTTGGCATAATTTATGGCTTTGGGGGGCTTCACTACTTATTAAAATAAAATAAAAATGTTTATGTGGTATAACAAAGACTATAGAAATACAGAAGACGCGTCACTCGTATTGTTTTGAATGGGGAAAAGTGCAACGCTCAATATGGCGGAATAAGTCCCGCCTCCTAAATAAGAGCCAATGGCCGATTGTTAATTGCTTGAGCTTATTTCGTCCATTAGATCGAAAGATCTGAAAAAGCCCATATATTTAACCAGTCATAGACCCTCCCATCAAAGAAATTAGGACAGAAGTGGTTAAAAGTAGGCAAAACACATTTTATACACCATGTGTAAACATAATTTGTCTCACTCATGTGCATGTGATCCGATCGACCATCTTAATACCAGGTGTAAACAAGGCCTCTGTGTCAATGTCAATAAGTCTTTTAAAATATCAGACAATTTTAACCTTTTTATGACAAGCCAAGTTTAGTTCATATTGCAAAATGTCATGTGGTGCGACTCGTAATGATATTTATGATTTTACAATTAAAATGTTCATAAAAGATACTTTTACCTTGAAAATAGATTTAAAAGCTTTTGTGAGAATGATTAAGATATGTACAAGTAAATGTTTTTTTTTACCACATGACTTAAAGAAAAAACATTTTAATTAAAATTTTATTTTTATTTTTTAAATAGTGTAAAAGCTTTTCAAAATCATATGAAACCAACATAATTTCAGAGAGTAAATTTCTAACTTGACATATTTTAAACCTCCAGATGCTCTAAAATTGTCTGCTGCACAATTCCTCTCAAAAGGGATGAATAAAATGTCCTCTGTACCACCAATAGTTAAGGCAGCAAAAGTGGGAGGAATTCGGCAGAAAGTAGCAAATTATGCTCAATTAGAAGATGAAAGTTTTAGCTTGGCAGGGACCAGAGCGCGGCTGTTCCTTCCCCCTTTGTATTTAGCTGCTTTTTGAGCTGAATTCAGCTTTGTCTAACTCCCGGGCTTCTATTATGCAACTGGGCGTATCTTGCTGAAGTGTTTGTGTGTGTTCGCCAAAATGAGGTAATGAACAGGTGGTGACGCATTCGCTCTAAAACAATATCAATATATCCTTTCACTGTAAGCCTGCCCTCAACATTACGTTCTCTCTCAGACTCCAGACTCGCCACGGTCAGCCAAAGCTCCAGTTTTGCCGCCGTTTCTACGCCCAGTTGAGGTAAAGGACAGGAGGGCATTCATGATTTAAACCAGCACAGGAAAAGTCTGACAGACTTCTCTGGAAAAATGGTTCCTGTTATATTTGCACGACTTTAACTGTTGTAAGCCAAGATTATGAAAGACAAGTCATATTTTTAGCCTAAACATTCAGCGTTCCAAGATGCATTTTTGAAACATAAATGTACAGTCAATCTTCCAACTCTGAAGTCAAGTTAATCGTGTCAATTAAACACTAACAAAAATGGCCCTAAATGAGATCCAGCTGTTGTTTTTTTACATGCATGCATTCAGCAGACGCTTTTATCCAGGAACAAAAGCAATTAGTCAAAGAGCCAATATAGCCTACAATGCCAGGTTTTTTAGACAACTAGAGTAGGAAGCAAACTAGAAAAGAGAATAAATACAGTTAAAGTTAAAGTCCCCCTGCAGTCTAAAATGTTATCCTTTAAAACTCATCTTTGATCACCAAAATTACATATTTAAACGTTTTTTTTTTCCTATGAAAAAATGTCTTCATGCCTTAGGATAGCATGAATGTAACTCTACACCCTTCCCTCATTTAGTATATGTCGTTCTATGAATATGCAAATGAGCCCTGCCTCCACTCACTCACACCAGCTCAGAGATCCACTCGTTGACAATCACACGTTGGCCTGATTGGTTACTGCGTTTTTAAGGAGAAAATACTCAGCAATGGTGTTGACTTATGAATTTGCACTTGGTTTGTCTTAAAGCGTATTAAAAACACCATATAGACATATAAACAACATTAAAAACTTTTTACCACAGGGGAACTTTACATACATTAATTCCTCCACTGGAAGGGTGTTGACATTTTTTCAACATTTTTTTTTAAAAATTGCTAAAACTTTAATAAATGCGAGTTCTTTCATTTTTTTTATAGGATTGTGCTCATGACGTGTTAATGTTATGAATATTTTTAAGGACAATTTGTGAAGAAAAGTGGGCTGAAAGGATTGTCGGCCAGATTCAAACTTACCTTTTCCATAAAAACACCAAGGCTCAACATCTGTACTTTTAGAAGTTATTACATATAAATGTAGAAACAAGAAATTTAAATGAAGGCTAAAAATTGTGCAGCCTATCAAGGAAAAGTGTGCTATTACTTTTTGAATTTTTGCCTGGTGGATGAAATGTGCAAAGAAAATCCCAAAACGTGCACTTGACCCAAGTCATATCTAGAGACAAGAATATTATAGACTTTGGGATGGGCTTTTTATGATTTTGGCCAGTAGAAATCACCTAGAAACCACCCAAAACACCCTACCAACCACAAAGCATTTCCCCTGAAACCACCCAGGCGGCGAGTTTTGCACGAGCAAGCACCACTCATTTGCTCAAACAAATACCACATTTTCTTACGAATAATTTAATTGTCTGATGCTTAAAGACGATGTGTCTTACATGAGGAATAGTGATCAAAGCAACATAATGTGAACATTTCAATCCTAGTCATAATAAGACATATCATAAAACAAATCTTGAATGAGTTTAGAAGGTTAACATCTAAAACATTGTCCTGTACTAGCTGGATGACTTCCTCTGTCGATGTAAGCCGTGTCCATTATCGTCCCAGGGCAGCACGGGGATCAATGTTTCAATTAAAAAAGAGCCACTGTTGCCATTAGGATGAGGTAAGCTCTCGAGGGACGATCTTGGTGCTCTGTTATTTTCAACAAACACACACGTACACTCAAGTCTTTCTCTCGCTGTATGTCTTTCTGATTAGAGCATGTCTTTATTTTTAGTTCAGGCTCCTGTGGTCATCACATCTGGCGCCAGTCGCCTACTTGAACAGGCACACATGCACACGCCACAGATTCGCAAAGGTCAAAAAGATGACCTTTCAGTCTCCACCCTGTACCCTCGACATGCACATACACCACTTTGCGGTATGAAGAAATGAGTAGCATTTGTCCTACATATGGCCCACTGTAAACTTGGCTTTAATTTCTCAGTGCTCTCATAGACCTCAAATTATATGTGTTATGTCAATTCTGAGAAACAAGCTGAAGAAATGAAGAAATGTCAGCGGGCCGACCAGTGCCAAATACTTTCAGCATGACATGGACTACTTCTCTTCTCCTCTCTGCTACCGTCTCCCTCTTTTTTCCCTCTTTTTCTCCCTCGGTTTACCCACACCCACTTCTCTTTTCTGGATTCTACCTATCATCCACATTTCCCACAAAAAATAAAAAAGTTCATTGCACTTAATTAAACGGAGGAAAACTTTTCCACTCTATGTCCAGCTTACAGAACCAGAGGGACATATTTAACACTTGCATTTTATTTCCCCCCTTTTATACTGTTAGCGTTGCTTTCTTGCATTAAAATGGGCATAATTTAATTTGTACACCCTCTCTCAAATGAAAAAGTTTTTGCTTCTGTACCTTAAAGATTTCTATATGTAAATGACTTGTTATAATTGGCTAACCTCCAAGCACCAGCATATTTAATTCAAGACGGGCCAAGTGAAAGTAAAAATGGTTTATGTAACTCTTGTAACAAGAAAATGCTATTTCAGTCTATTTTCACATTTAATTCATTGTGTTACTTGCGGTTTCTTTGTAATTATTTGTGAAATGTACTACCAATTTCCCAGTGAAAGTTGTTTCACTCCATTTTTCAAAACGCCATTTCTTTTTTCAGTGTGGGTTTGATTCCCAAGGAAATCAAGAACTGATAAAATATATACATTGAATGCAATGTAAGTCGCTTTGGAAAAAGCATCTGCCAAATAATTTAGGTTATTTAGCTTGTGTTTGAAGTGTCATGGAAATTTCTGGCGTTATGTGCTGCTTAGCTGCTTAGTTTCAGTAAATTCTCTGGATCATTTTGTTGCTGTAATTTATCTTAAAATGAGCTTAGGGCTGCACGATATTGGAATAAACTGACATTGCGATATTTTGTTTTTCTGTGATAATATATTGCGATATAAAAAAAAAATCACCAGATGAATTGAATAGCTCTATTTGGACAGAATGAATCATTTTAGGATGATTGGGTGATTTTGTAGGGGATGAATCTGCATAGAAAATAATAAATAACTTACAAGCATAGATAAAGATACACATTAAATAAACTGCCTTTTCAGGTAAGTCTAACAGTATTTAGGTACAAATAAGGAATAATCAAATGTAAAATAGCACTGCATAGTCTTCACTTTATAAGTTAAATATAATTAATCTTTGTTAAAGCTACAAAAGTGATTTTCTTTTTGTATTTTGTTGTTTGACTAAGATTAATAACTCAGACAGTAGCAGTTTTATTAGGCTACTGTCACTTTAAGACCAAATGCACGGATCCAATATAATAATACACATCCATTTTCTTTCTCAATTGTTTGCGTTCATGTAAGCCATAAGCGACTGTGTTTTGAGACGGGCATTTTGACATAATTTTGTGTGCAAGTCTACGTTCAAGCACAAATAGTCACGTAAGAGAATGGAATTTGGTGTTCGTGTGCGTGGCTCTGTGTGTGTGCGAAGACAGAAAACTGCATGTGCTGTCTGAATTGAGTTCTCTTTCGCGTCTTCATGCGCTCAAACATTTTTTCACAAATGGTTTAAAATAGCTTGAATGTTTAAACTGACAGGAACATGTGTTCTAGTTCTAAATCGACACTTCTAGTTATAATGCCTTCCAAAAGTCCAAAGGTTTTTTTGGCTCTTGAAGAATGAAATGAATTCCAGGAAAAGTTTGCAGAACACAGGACATGCACATACACAAACAAGTGACGCAACCCAGCACTCATTTCCTGATAGAGGCCCAAAGTCCTTCCATTCCATCCTCGGCTAAATTTGGATTTCCAGCAGAGCTTGAAGCCCCTGTGTAAAGAATGTGGGCTTTGTCGTAATTCCTCTGTCTTATTGGAATCATTAATACTCCCTCTCATTTATCTCTCTTTCTCTCAGGCTCTCCATCTCCCCCTTTCCTTCCCACTCTCACGAAGCACATCCTCCCAGTTGTGTAACCCTCTCTGGAGACCTCTATCCTGGTTTACATGTGGCCCGATGACATCATAGTTCTCCATAGGGGGGTCTAGATTGCTTTCTTTCTCTGTCTTTTAAGGGGGAAGGGTGGGTCCATCCATATTAATAGATCAACCCTAGTTTCTCAATCACCCCTTCTTCTCGACTAAGGACAAATGGATAACATGGGAATAGTTGATGCATGAAATGTGGTAAAATATAAATATAATATGAAGGTGTGGTTGTATGCATGTTCACCCATCTATGAGGACCATCAGTGCTCATGTTAAAGGCACAGTTCACCCCAAAATTAAAATTCTTCATTCAAGCATATAATTTTGGAAGTTTGCACTTACAAGCTTGCAGATTTGCACAAGTTTGATGTCTGGCCCTAACTGCTCTCTATTGTATGTCTTGGTTTTCTCTCCATATTTGAACATCTGACATTATGACATTAATGTTAAGCTTTGGAAAAGAAAGGAGTGCAAAAGTTTGCCAATCTTCTCTGACACCTTGTCTTTCTCACATGTCACAGTGACATAAGAAGAACAAATTGCTTGCTTAATACCATCAATTTCCTCATCCGACCATATGAATCACACAAGATGGTTTTAAGCTTTTGGCTGTTAACACATCCTTGCAAAACATCTGAAAATTTAAATCTGGTGTAACTGGCCTCCAAAAGAGTGTTAAAACTGGTTTAAACCGGGTCCTCCTTCGGCTGTCGGTAACAGAGCTGAAACATGGCAGACCTTGATTAATGAACTTGACCTTTGACCTGTACACTGGGTTTCAGCCCAGTACTGAGTGACGGCATCCTGTTGAGCCCTTACACTTGGAAGCCTCGAGTCTGTTCTTAACTGAGTGAGATCTGGTTCATAGTCTTTTTAACATTAATAGTGCTTAACAGTGTTAAATGAAAACTTATATAAGAGTCAGGCAACGCTGTTTTATCATCTCATAGATCAGCTTTTTTTTATTCAAGGCAAGGCAAGTTTATTTATATAGCACATTTCATAAACTGGCAATTCAAAGTGATTTACAGAAAGGAATTAAAATAATCACAAAGTAAAAGCAAGGAAAATTAAAATAGTTATAAAAGAAATTAAAAGAGATATATGATCCAGTTATAAAATGAATTAAAATAGTAAAAAGATGATACATAGATAAACTTATCATCTGTCAAAACACCGGTGTATCATGTGTATCGGTGTATTTCAGAACTCCCAGTTTTACTCTGAGATTTTCCCATGGTGATTAACTGTGTCTGTGGTGTTATTTCGGCTCCTAAGAAATCTATTGGACGTCTCCAATGGACCTGATTTTTCCCTAAAATCGGACAGGAGGAGCTCTAGGACTGACTCACGGGGTAACCTCGGGTCCATCAGTCCGCACCCCAAAAACCAATTTGTTCGGAATGTTTTAGGAGATTTGGAGGCATTGATAGAAACATTGAGTCACAGCAGTATCAGCAAAAAAGCTGTATCCTCTTGTAAGAGGATGTGTAACATTACTTACAATAAAACTAGTGTTGTGTCCAACTTTTTCATTTTGTAGTAATGATGCATTCAAGTCCTCCTTTGAAGTTCGTATTTACAAGTTGGGAAGTCGTAATTACAACACCAAGGGCTCTATCATCAGCCTGGTGCAGCTACAGGTGCGATGCAAGAGTTTTTTGCTAGTTTCAGCCTGACGCAGTTATCATTTTCACGCCCTGTGCCACGTTGTTTAAAAAGCAACTGCGTTTGCGCCCATTTGTGCGCTGGTCTGAAAACGAGGTGTGTTGAGCAGATCCTCGTGCATGAGCAGATCCGTTTCCTCGCTAGAGAGGCGTTCAGTCTTTCCCCTTGCAAATTCCGCCATGTAAATAGCGAATCCGCCATGGCGCGAGCACAACTGGCTTTTAGATGGAGTGGGAGATAAGACTCTGATTTTGCACGTTATGCCCAAAACAAACCCATTACTCATTAAGAGAATAGGGACAACCCTTTTAGACCACGCACCGACCTTTTTTCCATATATTGGACCACAATCAATAGTAGCAGATTTCTCTACATAGCGGAAGGGGAGGGGCTAAAGATGCTAAAACTAGCAGCAACACATTAGCTACGTTTAAAATGTAATTTTGTTCAAATGGAGAAACACCAAATGGTTGTCAAAAAGTAGTGTTCCAATTTGAGAAGACAGCATTCTGAAATTCATATACTTGATGGCAGAGTACAGTGTTAGGCAAATTTAGTGTGTAGTGAAGAAGTCTGAAGAGGAATTTTCAATTCAATTTGATTTACAATACAGAAACAGTCACCCTTATGCAATCTGGGAAGTGGGAAGTGTCTTTCTCAAGAACCCAATGGTAGATCACACTTTGTAGGGTTCAAATACACAACTTTTTTTTGTTTCTTGACCTCAGCTCAGCTATACCGTTCCCAAATGTCATGTGTGGAAACTCCTACATGGGCTGCTGTCTAACGGCTGGGATATGTCAGAGTTGACACCTACAATTAAAATTGCACATTTGTTGCGGCACGTGTGCCCGATTTAAAGCATGTCAGCAGTTGGGTCCAACAAAGGATGATGGTGATTAAACGATATGAAATATAGAGTAGTACACCACAGCAGTGAAGAGGCTTTTTTTGTAATATGGCTTCTATCTGCTCTGTTTTGGTGGCGGTAAAATGATATAGCTACGCATGGCTAGCATGTAATGTCAGCGTGTCGTGTTTCTTTCTTTCCATGACTTCATCATGACTTCACTTATGGCTTGTATACACAAGATATCTAGAAGCGTAATCATGCAGTGAGAATTCGAGCTCCTTTGCCCCATATCGTGAGCGTAAATGAGAGATGCCCCATTGGGATCCATTTATGTCATATGTATGTCAAACTCCAGCTAAATTTCACGCTGTTTTATCACAGACAGGGGGATTTAGACACACTTAGACTGATGCACACATGTGAGTGCTGAGCGATTGAGGCTGGCGTTGTGCTCAACTGGAGGCTACCTCACACCTCAGGCATGACAGCTGGGGCCCCGTAAGCATTACATCATGGACTGATGTATCCGCGTATCACATGTCACTGGTGCTCTGACAACAAGAGCTATCAGCACTAACAGTTTTCCTACTCCAATCACGCATTCACACAAAAATGTCTCTTGCCACACACACATCATCCTCTGTTAGAGTCCGAAAGCTTTGTATAAATAAATTCAATATATTGTGGCAACACTCCTTAAGCCCCACATACGGGCAAGTGGAGTTGCAGTCAAACTGCACAAATGACGTAGCTTCTCTGCTTCACCTGATAGATGATCCTGCAGTGTAATGTTGTATTCTGATACATCTTCTCCCTACTGCACCTTTATGAGCATCATATTCACCCGTACAGATGGACTTGCATGTTGTTCAAAGAACTACAAATAACTTTCAGACAGTTGTGAATGAACTAACTAGCAAAAACCAGCCTGGACCGGGATGTTCATTACGCTCCAAGCTGGTCTTTTCAGTTGTTGTTTTATGTGCTATCACATCTTACTAAACCAAATATGTGTTTGAAACATGCAGTAAAGCACTTTAGAATAGCCATTGTATTTAATTCATGCAATGTTATCACTGCAACCAGCATGAAAATCAAAACCATCATAAAATCATGGCAATGACATTTCTTTTTTTTAATGGAATTTTGCAGTGTTTATTATAAATGATTTATCCATGCACATCTTTTTTTTATTTTTTTTATGCGCCCTCATAATCTCACAACCTCTCCCTCACATGAGATCACAGCAATAACATACGACAATCTACATTTATTCTTGTTTGAGAAGCCACTTCACTCAAGTGGGAAGAAAAGACTATTGCAACTTACGTTTTATGTCGACTTTAACACGTTTTAAGCAGGTGTCGTCTTGCAGCACATGGGTAGTAATGTTAGACATTTTTATTTCAGAAATAAAACTACATTTACACTTTTCCCAGATGCATTTATCTAATAGACTTTGTGCATTCAGTATGTGCATTTATTGGGAATAGAACCTGTGACCTTAATTTTGCTACACCAGTTCCTATACAGGGGCATTTTAGATGTAAAATTAAGATTTTTGGAAGACAAATAGAAAATTCACTCTCAATAAGAGTAAAACTAATTGTAAATGCATTTAATATGCATATAATTTTAGTTTGTTCCCCTATATGTAAATTTGCACAATGTAGTGCATTTTGTATTATAGTAAATGTGATGCATTTAGGGAGTGTGAAGAGAGAAGATCAAGCTAAAATGTGCATCTCAGTGTACATATATAAAGTGTATACTTGCAGTCTGGTGGTTCCTGTCTAAAACAGTTGAGAGGGTGTTATATTTTTTCATTTTCAGAAAAACATAGAGTGGGCCCCTAAGGTGGCTGCATATTTGCTCGGTGAGTAAGGAATGTGGTTGCATGCCTTACTCATGAGCCAGATTCAGCTCACACACAGTAAGAGCGAGCGAGAGAGAGAGAAAAAGGTGGGGGGGGAGACAGAGTGAAAGTAAGCGAGAGAGGAGAGAGACAGGGCAGACTATGCTCACGGCAAATGAGCTCATTCACTCTAAGGTCACGCAGAGAGAGAGAGAAAGAGAGAGAGAGAGAAGGCGGGGAAAGACTTGAACGGAGGCTGTACAACAATAGCGAGCTCCACTTTCAGTTGTTGCCACACAGAATGAGATCGAGGAAGGATCCGTGGCGCTCCTGAGGAAAGACCACACACTTCTTCTGCCCTTATTTCTGTGAGGGGGATGCAGTTGTTTCTTTCCTGTGGAGTTTCCCTCCTAGGTGTTGTTTTTAGGATCTTACATTTTTTTGTTACCCAGCATCTTGCAGACGTATAGTTCTTGGACTGTGGTTTGGACTAGTTGGTGCATTCTGAGTTTGCGCGGATGCCCCTAGACGTGGTCATATCCCCTCCGGAGAATTGCTTCTGGCCGGGGATCCAGGGAACAGACATGAGGCTCAAAATCAGAGTCCGTAAGATGAGGAAGGAACGCAAGCTTAGAGGTGTGTAGCATCTGTAGTCACCTGGACAGATGGTGCTTTCCCATCTGTGCCAACACAAACACGTGTATGATTCGAGATTATGCACTATGTTTATATATTATCTAAATATTTTAAATTGAGTGATGTTAAAATTCCTTTTTCAGTCTTTCTATTACCACAAATGTATGTTAAAAAGTAAAACATTAACCTAGCATTGCTATAGTGCTCCTATGATAATCTCCAAGAGTAGTAGCAAATTTAAATGGACATGTATTGGGTTGCTTTATATGATTTAAGTACATTAACGCTGTTACTTCGTGTGTGTTCATAGTTCACAGCCTGTGAAACGTTATGCACACATGCAAGAGTATATTTGAGTTACTATGTGTGTGCGTTCTACTGATGTCACCAAATAGAAGTTAAACAGTTGGACTTTGCCAAGCAATTTACTTTTATTGCAGTGACGTCTATGTTTTTGTAATGGCTTTAGGGCAGAAATGCAATAATTGTAATAGCGGCAACAGTTAATGATTCAATGATACAGGGTCCCGGGGTTTAACACTTCTAATCTGTCAAGCATGACACAAAGCGCCGGGAGTGATGAGGTAGCCACAAACCCCCTGCTGTTTTTTGTGTTCCTCATTGTGCGCATGCATGTGTGCAATGATGTCATTGGGCCTTTATTGAGATGCTAATAAGTGAGTGTGTGCGCGGAGATGGGGACAGATGGGGGCTGCTCCTCAATGGCGTCATGTCTTCTGCATCTGGAGACTTGTGTGTGTGTGTGTGTGTGTGTGTGTGTGTGTGTGTCTGTTGGTGTGCATTAGTTTCATTCAGGGGCCCATCAATGCCGCTGGATGTAGAGCCTTGAATAGAAGCCTGTGTGAGAGTGCCTATAGAGCTCAGCTGAAAAGATGAAAAACAGAGGGGCTCCTAAAGATGGAGGTCAGGTGCCGCAGGACAATGAACTGATATCAAAGGCTGGAGTTAATGAACTGTGCAACTCTGTGTTATTAAACACAAATGCATCCCGATAGTTCATGGTCTTAATAGTTCATGGCCATATCCGAAAAGTGTAACCTTTTTACCTCATCTTCTTTGTTGCACAGTAGGGGAACATGACATTGCAGCTGCAGTAGAATTTTAGGTAAGTATCCCACAAGTCTATGGTGACCCAAGCATTATAGGCTCTACATAAGCTATTCAAAACTTCTGCAAATCCAGATAAATGTTGTGGTTCCTCCATACAAGAAAGGTTATTCCACTGTTCTGTTTTCAGAGAAAGCTAGATGGCAAATGGAGGGTTATGTAAGGTTTGGAGACAGAGAAAAAAACATAGAGGAAGTGTGCGAGTGGCACATTGCCTTCTCGTCCAGAGCGAGTTTGACCCTGGCACACTTCTCTTGCTGAAAACACACATGCACTCATATTCCCAGTGGTTTTGAGAAGCGTCACCACTGGCCTGTTACACAACTGGAGACTACAAAAGTGACTAATGTTGCCTAAGTCCGTCGTGACTGTTACTGTTAGTGTGTGTCTGTGCATTAATTAATACATTTTTCTTTACTTCTTTGACTTGACTTATTACGGTGCAATTAATTGTTAATATTTTTGCTGCAATAGTAAAATTAGGTGTTTGTGGATTCAACTTCAGCCAGACGTTAAGACAGATACGGAAGCTTATGGTTTCCTTGTAATCCTAACTGTCACCACCACCGCCCAGTTAGAAACGATAGCCGATGACCTCACTCAAGCATTTCCTCTCTTGGCTTTTCAACAATGTGGTGCTGTACTTGTTCCTGTTTGTGTTGCTGTGGTACAGAAACACGTTTTTTTGAGGAAGCTATATAAAGCACCCCTCTAGATCTTCGAAGCAGGACAATATTCCAGATCCTTGAGATGAAAAGAGCATCAAAGATCACTTGCAAAAGGAGATCCTGTCTGCTTGCCTTTTGAGTTTTGAGCTGTGGTCTTGCTTTCAGAGTTTCCAGATGCTCATTGAAATCCTTGACCTTTTGAGTTCAAGGGAAAGGGACGGGAGGTCAGCATTGCTTTTCTGTTTTGGCCTAAGTAATGCATTTGAGAGATGTGGGATAGGAAGCTAGTTTTAACAAGCCTTAACCAGGCAAAATTTGGAATCTTAGGCATCACTGACAGTGTTGACATAATGAGCAACATTTTTAGGTGATTATGTCACTGGACCGGTAAGGGGAGTTACATTTGGGGGAGGGGGACAGATATCCAAGATTAGATGGTTGTATCAATGTGTTTGAATGTATTTGTGTGTGTGTACGTGTGTGGGGTTTGGGGGGAAGGGTGCATTTGAACCAGTATGGGGGTCGTAGAACATTTGGTCGGTAGTCATTCATCTACCGCTAGTTTCGAGAGCGTATGGAGGAGGCTCCAGGGGCCCGTTGGTTCTGCTTGAGTGACATGCAAATCACCTCTCAGTCTTCTGTGCTGAGAGATGATGTCATTGCACCGACCGTTGCCATAAATAGCAGGAAACAGACAGGTTGTCGCTCAAGCTCTTAAAAAACCAAGCACCTCCAAACATACAATAATTGTTTAGATGGTGATTTATGCATGGATAAGAGGGACAGGTGTTCCATGTTGTCCGTTAGGGCAAAGCAGGTGGCTTTTTAAAATTCACAGTTTGTTGAAATATGATGTCACCCTTGTATAGACTCTAGATGATGTTCTAAGCTTGGCTTACATTTCTTTTTTGTAAACCTTATCACCTCACTCTTTATTTGCCATGACTCATTTTATTGACTTGTTCATTTTAACTCCTCCATCCCACCCAGATCTGTTTAACACAGTCACTTTTGTTTGGACTATTTCACTGTTTCCTGGCTGGGACGAAATGATTTCATGGCTCCCTGGTTGACTACTGTGTCTGCACGCTCCCAGGGTTACCATGTCCCAAATTCTCATGAAGCTCATCTGAGATTAAGGTCTTAACCCATCTGCTGGGGCTCACACTTTCTGGCAGCATTGCACAGCTCGATGAAGACTTAACTTTCTTCCTCTGTAAATCCATTCCACGTTTCCATCTTTCCCTGTTAAACTAATACATTCTAGTTCAGCTTCATGCACAATGTGAATGCTTATAGTTGTAAATGCCGTTGTGAATTTATACATTGCATTTGAATGTGTGTATGTTGTTGCCCATGCACCCAACACCCTAGAGCTATGAATCAAGGGCTTGGTCTGCACCTGTGACCACCCTCATTCTCTAAGCCTGACGCAGTTGTTCAGTTGAGGATATTAGGTCATTCAGGAAAAGGAGCTCCAGCAGACAAATGCCAAAACTGGAGCCACCCGCCTCTTAAAGAGACAGGATCCTTCATTAGGCCAACTGGCCTTTGCTCACTTGACTGCTATGTTCAAACATGCACTGACCTAGATTGGCATAATCTTGTTCATAACATCTGAATCCTCTCTTTATTGGTTTTTGACAAATGATGTTTGACATCAGCATGTCCTTTGTTAGTATGAAAGGTTTTGACTTGAATTATGCCCTTTATTATTATAGGCTGCAGCTTCTTTGTTCAGTTCTTTGTCCTGCTTGAGAGATTTTGAGTTGCATCCTATACATAATGACGGCAAAATCCAGCATTCTTGTTGGTCTTGTCTTTCTTTTATTACATAGGTAGGGGGTAACTTTGTTCTTAATGTGTTCTTTCTTTTTTCTCTGTTTCTTCAGGTGGTTTTGCAGCATTCTCGTCCTGTTTTCCAGGCTTGTGTGAAGGCAAGCCAGTGGCCACTCTGCCTATGAGCTTGTCTCAGCCATGTTTGCCTGTGGCGAACATTGGTCCCACACGAATCCTGCCCCATCTCTACCTAGGCTCACAAAAAGATGTGCTCAACAAGGTACAACTGACTATAACTAATATCTTGGAATGTTAGATCATTTTTCCAAATAATTGTTCACATATTTTATCCAAAACAGAAGTAATGACGCTACATAATTCTTACCCTGGTTCTTTGTACTTTCAGGATCTAATGGCTCAAAATGGCATCACATATGTATTAAATGCAAGCAACACTTGCCCAAAGCCAGAGTTCATATCCGAAAGCCATTTCATGCGTATACCCGTCAATGACAACTACTGTGAAAAACTCCTGCCATGGCTAGACAAAACCAACGAGTTTATTGGTAAGAACCTGCTTGTAACAATAGAAGGTTGTTTTAACACTTGATTATAGTTTTCCTTTGGTGATTGAGTTTCTTGATGTGAACTTCACATGTTAGCATGAAAAATGAGCAGCATGCCCTGTTATGATATCAGGAAGAACAAATTTGATCCTCAAAGCATATTTGCAGAAGTGATATGTTTTGTTTTTTTTCTGGCTTGTCACTGAGGAGGTATTTGGTTGTCTTGCATGTTTTGTGTTTTCTCACATGTTTCCCCTCTCCCTTTCAGACAAAGCCAAGGTTTCCAACTGTCGAGTCATTGTCCATTGTTTAGCTGGCATCTCCAGGTCCGCCACCATCGCCATTGCTTATATCATGAAGACAATGGGCTTGTCATCAGATGACGCATACAGGTAAACTCACTCAGACACCCTGCAGCTTAAATTGCACGGCCTCAGAAAAAACGTTTTCTGCTACCTGTAATTTTATATCCATTTACTGCAACATGTAAAATGGATCACATAGAAACAAGTAAACAATACCTGTTGAAGCCTTCTTAAACACATATTTTTGTTTAAGGCCTTTACAAGCTCACATGATGAATCTTTGTGTTGAAGATGTCTTCCTATCCTTACATGCGGATTTGTCCCTAGGGTAATCATTCTTACTCTTCTTGTGTTTCCAGGTTTGTGAAGGACCGCAGACCTTCAATATCACCCAACTTCAACTTCCTGGGACAGCTGCTGGAGTTTGAGAAGGGTCTGAGGTTGCTAAAAGCTCTGTCCTCAGGTCAGGAGAAGTTGGAGCAGTTAAAGGAATTATCAGAGCCAAGAGGAGAATCTTCAAGTGATCCTGAAAAGGGCCGTCTGGAGGCGGAGAAAGACCGCACAGAATTTGACGTTAAGCTACCTTCTCCAACCTCCCTCCAGCAGGGCTTTAATGGCTTGAATCTTTCGGCAGAGCGTATCCTGGACACCAACCGTCTCAAACGCTCTTTCTCACTTGACATCAAATCTGTCTACGAGCCCAACCACTGTCCTCGTCTCGCACCTGTGCATACCGAAGATGTCCCCAAACTCTGCAAGCTGGATAGCCCAGAGGCTGGAGAAGCCAATGGTGTGTGCCAGTACTCACCTGTTTCAGTCAGCCCCGGTTTAGCTGAATCTCCAGGTCTCTTTCCTGAGAGCAGCTCCAGACCTCGTTCACGGAGGAAAAGCAAGCACAATGGTAGCAGTGCTGGAAGTTCTCCTGTGCACTCGCACAGCCTAAACTTCGGACGGTCACTCCCTGCACACAAAAGTCCCAGTCTTGATGACAATCTGAAGCCCTCCCTGCTGCTCAGCCTTCCCACTGTGGGCACCGGGCCCATGTGGACCAAGCATAGAGACACCGTTCAGGCCACAACCCCTGTTACGCCAACAGGTGAAGCCCCTTGGTTCTACAGTTCGGAGTCAATGAACAGTAATGGAGGTGGAGGAGGGGCAGTACACTTTCCTACACTAGGCTGTAGCAGTCTCCCTGGGCCGTGTGAGGCTGTGCGTCTGCGGGAGAAGGTGGGGGAACCACGGGACTCGAGGGGCAGCTGGCACGAGGATGCTCCCACTTCCTGTGCTGCCGATAAGCAGTTTAAGCGGCGCAGCTGTCAGATGGAGTTTGAAGATGGGATATCAGAGACACGTTCAAGGGAAGAACTGGGAAAGATCAGCAAGCAATCCAGCTTCTCTGGGAGCATGGAAATCATTGAAGTATCCTGACATCACCTGCTCAGCCCCTGAGGACTTTTACACATAGGCAGCGGACAGGCGCCACTTATGAGCAAGGATGAGTGAGAGTGGGCCTGGAGAGGCTGTTGTGTGGAACATTCATATTAGTTCATAGGCTTGTCGATAATGACTGGTTCTCAGAAATGTGACACTTTTTTTTTTGTCTTTTTAAGCCAGTGGAACCTGACGCAGATTGACTTTGCTTTTGACTTTCTACTGTTTTTAAGCCATAGCCATCCCCAGATGACAACGAGCTGAGACTCCAGTTGCAGAATCCCTTGTTTCCTCACTCTAGAAACAGATCCCCAGGTTTCCTCATAAAAGCTTTTCCAGCCTTTTGGTGTATTAAGAATCAAGCATGGCTGTAATGCTTACACTTGTTTCTTTTATTATGCCATATTATGAAGTTACACCGCCACAGCACAAGGAGTCAGCATAGACTAAGCCTTGGTGGTACATGCTTTTACTGGCTGAATGAAGGCCTCTTTGTGCAGTTCTCTTGTCCACCCTGGTCCTGTATCCTAGCATTCATGGAATCCTGGAGGAGGAACCAGGCATGTCATGAAGGAAACACATTGTGGGCATTTTCCCATAATGTTCTGTCACTCTTTTGTTACCCAGATTTCAGGGTCTTGTTCTTCCCTTCCTGTGCCCAAGTGGTGATGCCCGAACTGTTGTGCAACCCACGTTCCTCTCACCGAGCATGCTTCAAGGCTGCTGTTTTCCTTACAAACAAATAGTATATGAACTTACACAGTGATTTCAATGGATGTTTAATTTTTTGGGTTTTTTTTGTCATTTTTCTTAGTTACATTTTTAATTTATTCTACTGGTTCATTCTGGTAATGAGAAATAATATAAAAATTGTGGAGTTTTTATTTTTCCTCTTTTTTCAGTGTTGATCTTTCTTTTTCAGTGATATTTACGAAAATACACTTGCAAGACCGATACGGAACTACAAGCAATATGTTTTCACTTATTTTCCTCCTTTTTGTTCATAAGAGAGTGCGGTTATTACCAGGAATTATCTGATGTTAAAATGCACTTTCTTTTGCTTTAAGTGGGATGTTTTTGGATGTTCTCATTAAAAGGGTACCACAACGCTTTACAAAAAATCATGTGTAACCATTTATGTCCTGCGGTGTGCGTCACAAACTAAAGCATTTGGTATGGCTTTTATTTGTCTCTCCAGCCTGCTGGCTTGAATTATTAAAGACTTTAATCCAGCATGAATAATCTAGAGTAATCTAGAAGAATATGTATGATACCCCAGAAACTCATTTTGATTTTCAAGAATTAGATTTTTGTATTAACAAGCACACAAGACAAAATGAAGGGAAAAAATGACAGGGACGCTAAAGGGGTTTGTCTGTGTTCCCCATTTGTTCTGCATATTTATGATATTATTTATTGTTTGTTTGGGTCTGATTGCGGGAGGATGTATGATGGATGTTGTGAATGACCCTTTGCAGATGCTCATATAGACTGGCGTCTTGGAGAGGAGATAAGCCCCTAACCTTTAAATCCACAACTGCGCACCCATATGAAATAAGTATACACAACTAGATGCATTTTTAAACCTGACTGATAATCTGACAGAGTTATGTCTGTTGATCATCTAGTTTCTATTGGATCATAAACTTTTTATGTAAAACCAATAACTGATAAGAACATATTATGCTCTATGGTGACAATACATTCGGCTTGCTTTTTTCTCAGGGGAGCTTTTGATGACTCAATTACAAATCTGGGCTCTGAGCTTTCTCTTTCCTGTCCTTTTCATTCATTCTCTCTCTTTTGCACCACTTTCTTTCCTACTTTTTCCCTTTATCCTCTCCATTTCTCTCAGAATCTCTAGAACGCTCCAAAGTTTAAATATAACACAGAAAGGGTGTGTGTGTGCAAATGTGAATGGGAATGCCCTCTCCATGGGAGATAGTTCAGCAATTTATTTATGTCTGTATTTTTTCAGTTAGCTTTTCTGAATGGCAAATCTTGTATTTTGTGCTGCTGTAATTGTTTTCTTTGTGTGAGACATTACCTGTATTTCCTTTTCCTTCCCTGTACTATATTTTTAAAGACATTGTTATCATTATTTAAAACATGTAATAAAAAGATGCAGGCTGTCCTTTTTTGCTGAAATTGTTAAATAGTTGGCAACTAATTATTATTATTATTATTACTATTATTATTATTATTATTATTATTATATGTTGTGTGAATAGCATCGTATCAATAAAACTAATTGAGATAGGGAATTTTTTAAAGAAAAAATCTTGATACCTTAGGCTGCTTGACGCAAAATACCTCAGGTTCTTTGGAAAAGGCTTGTTCCTCCCCATGTACCCATTTTGTGATGATGATGAAACAAAATACAAACATTACAAAATATGAAAAAGTTTCGTGATTTCTTTTCCTTTGATTTTTGTATTAACATGACCTTGCATGTGCAAGATCAGAGATTTCCAACAGTTTTTATGAATGATCAACATCATAATTTATTTATGCATTTTGAAAATGGTCTCTAACATTCTATTAATGGGTTTAAGAGTTTTGTCAAATCTGGTGTTGACGTAAGGTACATGAAGAAGTTTGTAGGCATCGTTACCTAAGCTTTTTTGACAATGTCCAATGAAGACAGTAAAAAGGTAAAAGTGTCTTTAATTGGAGCAAAAATAATGGGCAGCGAGTTCATCTGCATGTCCATTGATTCTCAGTAGGGAAATAAAGCTGTGAAAGATCTTTTATGTAAACATTTAATGTTTCAGAAGGTAGGTTTTATATAAATAAATATATATAGGTCCTATCATGCTTTTTCACTTTTATAACTTTATTTAGTCTGTAATGTTGCTGTTTGAGCATTAAAAAGATCTGCAAGGTTACAAAGCTCAAAGTCCACTCCAAAAGGAAATATTTTATTTAACAGAATCCACTTTTCAAGAACTACAACGAATGTCTTCATTTAGACTACAACACGATTTTTACGGATCTTAAGAAGTCATAACGTTCCTCATTTAAATAAACCCCGCCCCAGGAATACTCAAAGAAAGTTGGCGAGGCCTGGTTGAGCTGCGCTAGAGAAAATGAAGAGTGTTGTCGCTGTTTTTTTCCACCCTGGAAAAAAAATTCCTAAGGCTGATGAACTTAGAGAGGTAAATATTTTGGTTAAAACACTGTTCCTGAAGATTATAACCTCGTTTGTCTGTGCGCTGCACATCTTACGGAGAACGGCAGACAGACAGAGTACAATGCAGGCTATAAGCACAAAAAGCATCTCCTGAAAGACATCGGGACATCTGTTGTTTATGGATCTGAACTTGAAAGTAGCCTATGTCTTATTATTTTTAGATGCGTTTTCTATTAACAGTTCCAATTATAAGTTTTATGTTGCTATGATAGCTCTGATGCTAATGAAGGGCAAAGCTCTGCCTCAGCTAGCCTGCTAACTAAAATTACAGTATTGATGTAGTGTTTACTTTAGCTTTTGTAAGCTCTTGCTTTTGTAAGACAGTTCCCTGCCCCTTAGTAAATTATCCATGATTTTGTGATCGATTACTGTTTGTATTACCATATTTTTTCCGACAAATGTGATTAAATGGTGGATAACATCGTATCTATGAGAAAATTGCATGCCACTCTGAAACATCAGTGGCTTCATTGAATAATGCATTCAACCAGACTAGGTAGAGAGGAGCTGTCATAATGTAAAATATGTGAACAATGATGGGTTTTTTGAACAATCAAGCATTAACACATATTCTTGTACACCCCAAAAACAAAGTCAAGACTTTGTAAAAGGGCATAATAGGACCCCTTTAAATAGCCAGTGATGATGACAAAAATAATGAACAGTTGAGAAGATGAATCCAATGAAACTAAAGAGTGGTGGCAAACAAAGACAAAGAAACACATGTTACTGATGAAAACAAACTGAAAGTCCATGATAGGGCTGTCACTTTACGTTCGAAAATCGATTGCACAATCGATTGGACCAACCAACGCAAGTTTCGAAACCGAAAATAGGGAATCGATTTTAACGGTCTTTTCTCGGAGCGCGTCCAGCTCGTCACGATACTCCCGCAGCGAACGCGCGTCATACAGCAACTGCAGGCTCTGACAAACACGCATAACAGCAAATTATCTTTCTGCATAATAATGCGTCTCTTTTTACTACAAAACTGTGAATTCTGCCGGTATGCAGACAGTCTCATGCATTCAGATACAAATTCGGGCTACGCGTCTACAATCGCCAACGTAGGCGAAATTTGTTTGACATTTCTAATCGTAAACACAGCCATGTTGAAGACTGAGGTAATGTTTTTCTTTTATGCTATGGCAGTCCACTCTGCTTATTGATTTCGAGAATGTTGCACTCCTGTTTGTCTTTGTGTACGAAACTTCACGCCAATAAATCATCAGAAATATTGCAGACTTGTGCGCGTTTCAAGCGCCCTCTTTACGTTCGTCCTAATGCCTGTTCGTTGTCCGTGGATTTGCCCATATTTTGCGTTTAAAATGGAAATGTCTTTAGACATGGAAAATCGATTTTAAAATCGATTCAATGAACACTTATGGCTCAAAAATCGAACAGGATTTTTTCACAAAAGTGACAGCCCTAGTCCATGACAACTATAACAAAGTCCATGAAAACTACAACAAACTGAACATAACTGTGACAGTAACAAGACGATGCGTCGTAACGTTGACGCTATGGGAACGGCCCCAGGCATGACCAGTGTCTGAAATGTGTGGAAACACACCAATTGATTGGAATATGGAAGCCCTATAATGTCACATGTAGCACCCGTTAGTATAAAAGGGTGCCTTCCTTAGACGTCATCAGATTATTGTCTGAAGGAGATGTGCAGGCATGCCTGAAGCATGGCAACTAGATGCAGCGTCTCTTTCTCTCTCAGGGAACCAGGGTTATCTTCATAACCTAGACGTTCCCTTTCGAGGGAACTCATTGCTGCGTCAGAACGTTGAAGCTATCAGAACGTTAATACCCACTTCACCATACTGAACAAGTGCCTGCTTCACTAAGATGTGAAGATATGCACAATCCTAGTGAACTAGCACTGATAACTCAAGGGACTTACACTGGAATTAAATGTCAAAGTCCGTTCTGCCACATCACCATGACATGAAACAATGCCCTTATTTCCTAGAAGAGCTAACAAACAAGCCAGTGAAATTCCCAAAGCTCAATGCTCTTACCTACTCCTGGGAGCAGAACTTACCAGGGAAATCCCCCAACAGCCTAACAACGCATGAGATACTGAAATACTATCGCAACTCTACACATCCTCAACCCTTTACTACCTCTTAAGAAATAGGAATGGTCTTAGAGAATGGAGTGTGCAAGCTAACTCCTAATCTGTACAAGTCTAAGGTGTATAAATGCTTCCCTCATTATCACCTCCAGGTCCAAACTGGAGGGGTGACAGATGAAGCAGTGGGACGCCAGTGGTGGTATTGCCCAGTCAACCTAACCTGTACCAGCCCTAAAGACAGCTTACCAAAGAGGCTCAGAGAGAGCCATACAAATCGGTATCGCTGTCTCAAAGGATCTCTGGGGAGCGGAGGCCTCAGCATGATAACCCTAGAGCGAGTGGAGGCCTGTCTATGTTCTACCTTAAAGACAGCTTACAATGGACGCTCACAGGGAGCCCTTCACACTTGATGTCACTGTCTAAACTGAGCTCCAGGGAGCAGAGGCCTCAGCATGACGACCCTCTAGAGGGAGAAGAGCATCTATCTATGCTCTACCCCAAAGCTACACTTGGGAGACAACAACTGATGAAATGGGACACGAGAAGCGGAATAGGCCATCTTCTTTCAGCTATGTTTGGCAACACTTCCAATGCAATTTGAAAGGAGCATACACTTCTAACTGCATATTTATGAAGAAGAAGCAGCATGCGAGAAAGTGGGAGGCGGATTTGCCCATCTTTCCTCACCAGAGCCAGTGCACAACTATAAACACAGAAAGAGTATATAGCTACTACTTCCGAATTCGCCCTCTGGGAAGACAACAACTGATGAATTCGGGTGTGAGAAGCAAAATAGCCCATCTTCTTTGTCTAACAACTATTCACATGCAAATATGAAAGGCGCATATTCCTCCTATCTCTGTAGCAAGTAATGCAAAAAGCAGACCTTTAATAACCCCTGCACAAGCACGATATATGTGCAAGGTTCTCCTAGAGAAGCGAACAAACAAAAACCTGTATTTGCACAAATCTCCCAAGTATAAGAGAATAAAAAGGGCAATAGCACTGAGAAAAGCTCAATCTGCTCCTAAACTTTTCCATAGGAAAAACCCTGCGGGTCCATGAAAGCCAACATCAGCATAGGCTGGAGGGGGAGGAGCCTAAAGCGAGTTTCCTCTGCTACATATCACTACTTCAGAAACGAGAGCAGAGCTTCCCCACGACGACTCATCACAGTGTGTGCATATACAGCTCCCTCAAGAGCTGACAGCATTCACTCCGCTCTCAAGCTTACATTTACAGGTGATATCTTCACTCACACACTTAAATAAACGGATCTTCAAGACCAAGAGCTAATGACGTCTAAGGGAGGCACCCTTTTATACTCCGGGGCGCTCCATGTGACATCATAAGGCTGCCATCTGTCAATCAATTGACATGTTTCCACACATGCTTCAGACACCTCGCCTGGGCAGGCGTTCCCATAGCACCAATGTAATGACACAGCGTTGAGTTCCCTAGAAAGGGAACAGCGTTTTCCAAAAATGAGTACACTCTAAAAAATGCTGGGTTGTTTCAATCCAAATTTGTGTCAAATATGGACAAATTGTTTTAATTAAAATGTTTAACCCAACGGTTGGTTTTGTCTCATTTGACCTAAATTTGGGTTAAAACAACCCAGCATTTTTTAGAGTGTAGCAAATATGTTCAGATAAGGTTGGGGATGCAGGGAAAATACATGCTAAATGCAACCAATTAATTGTACATGAAATAAAATGGTTGTTTGTAATGATTTTTGGCAGCTTCTGTGATGTCCCCCTGTGAAAGAGGAGAAGGTGGTAGAGGTGGCATAAAAACTCCCATTACACTAAAGGCCCATTCACACCAAGGACGATAACTATAATAATAAAGATATAGTTCTAAAAATCATTCTAAATATAAAAGAATAGCAGAGTCCACACCACAACTATAACGATAACGGAACAGAGAATCAATATCGTTGGAATCACATTCAGAATGATTTTTTTCCAGTTGATGAACGATAAAAACATTGACAGCCAATCAGAATCCATCCTGCTTTAGAGAGCTCAAGCATTTATTAGCAGCACAAATAAACAGAACAATATCGTCCGCTTGTGTGGATGCTAATATAGTTATCGTTATCTATATATTTATTGTTCTTGGTGTGAATGAACCTTAACAGTGCTGAGTTCATACCCAGCTGCCCACTTGCAAGCTGCGGGGTCAAGGTGAAATGCAGTGTTAAAAGGCCCTCCGTATAACTAGGAACACTAAATCCTGTGGGAAAAGGATGAAAAATTCCCAGCTTCCCACTCGAGAATACCATTCTGTTGTCGCTCAGCTTGGGGATTTTTCGTTGTCATGTTTTTGAACATGAGCACAGTGAATGAGTAACTCTGTGGGTATTTCTGCAGCCTTTGGTCAAAGTAATTTGTTAATAGAACAAATTTTACTTTGTGCAAACAAAATAAGGGATGTGATGTGGGTGATTCATACATGCACCCGTGTGACGTATTCAGATGTTTGTTGAGTAAGTCAAGTGAGGCAGTGTGTTTGGACTGCGTGTTCTGAAGAGATAATGATTACGGAAGCCCAGCTGACGATGACCGCATGATGACATGCAGTCCACACAAAAGACTCTCCTGTCTTCCTCCCTCACATCACAGTCAAAGCTCAAACATTCACTTTTAACATGCATGCTGTGGCTGTGACCACAGGTCATCCTTGTTGCTTCTAAATGGGTACAAAATAGCAAAAGTTTATGATAAATTATATGTAAAATAGCTTATTAAATATGATATAATGCAGAAACATTATATATAACTGATTATTATTACATTCTAAATATATTTGACAGCACTAGTTTTTGTGTAAATTTTGTATAAAGTGCTTTTGTCAGCTAACATTAATTAAGGATTAGAAAAACATTTTACAATATGATTATATAATGTTATGATTATACAATATGATTATATAATAATACGTTTATAATTTATATAATTTCTTATATAGTATCAGCAGATATATTCATATACATTTTATATATTATTTTGCACCAAATATTATTTTTTTCTTGTTTTCAGAGCAATTATTAATAATTTCACTCATCAGTCCTTACACTATATATCCAGGCTATTTGAAAGTTGTCTATTTCCAATGTCCCCTTTGTTTGTTTTAGTGTACGTGCAACGAGCAGATTCTGTATCACATGGTTAATAAACGGGTCAATGATCAGGTTTTAAAAGGCTCTTCAAAACCTGGTTCAAATATTACTGTATTACTGTAAAATACGTTATAGAATAACAATGAATTATGTTAGAATATAATAAACTATATTTAATTCTGCCTACTTAACATTTTGGAGGATTTTGTCTGAGTGCAAGAAAATTGTGTTATTGTAAGCTATTGGATACGAGAGTGACAAGTTCCAATGAAGCTGATTGTTCCCAGATGCAGCCATGTTGTGTGCCAGAGAGCTCTCGGATCCCAGAGTTTATATACGGCAACTTATAAAACTGTTACATCATAGCAACAATTCTCTTCAATTCCGTATGCTGGAGTCGGTAGGTAACTTTCCGTGGGATTTCTTGCCCCATTGCCTGTGTCCTCAAATGACCGTAAATCAAAAAGCATGTGAAAATGCTTCTTCACTATAAAAGAAAAGCCGCAGAGACTTACCATAATACATTTTATAAACTTTTGGTGCCACAAAATTATGTATTCATGCACTTTATGACATTGCTGCAGTTAGTTAGTGTAGCCGCAATGTTCCAATGTAGTGTCAATTAAAAAAATAAATAAAGTGCCATAATATATATTTCCCACTGCCCTGAAAATAACCACTATAACTCAATGGAAAAGTGTAATTATTTGATTTGACTGCAGGCGAACATTTAGGGCTAATTAAGTGCTAACGCTACAAGATACCCTGCGTTATGAGACCTTAGAACTGTATTAAAGTATTTTTTGCACATTCAACAAACAATGTACACTCTGGTGTCCTTTGTTGTTGGTTTTTTTTTTTTTTACGCATTTAAGGCACAAATCTCATATTTTTGTTCTGAGAACAAAAAAAAATACAATCAATTATTAATTGTAATTAATTTTAATATCATAATTGTTGAAAAATATTTTTTTTTTCATTTTAATATTTTTCCCTCTAATTTACAATAAAAATAAACAATTCATAAAATTAAGATATCAAAGTAACATTATATTCACCTTTTGTACATTTTCTCAACATTTACTCGAACTCTGTAAAAAAATATTAGTATTTTTTTCCCCTTATATAAATATAAGTATAAATATAAATATATACATATAAGTATAATATATATAAATCTTTAAATATAAGTTTATTAACAATTAAAAACCAACATTTTGCAAATCGCCAAAATCAGATTAGTATTTAAATTATATTTAGATATTTTGCAAATAGGTCACATGATTGTAAGTAATTTCGAATAGAAAATTAATAGAATATAAAATAGCTCATATATAATTTTGTTTCACCTAATGAAGCTGGTAAAAAATGATATTTTCAATAAGTTATGACAACGTATATTTTACATTGATTTAACTCATCAAAATAAGTTAAGCAATTTTTTTTCAACAGATTCAACGAAAAAAATTAAGTCAGTTTAATGTAATTTAAGTTGAAATGACTTAAACTTCCAAGTTTATTGTACTTAAAAATTTAAGGCAATTTTTTTTTTTTTTTTTTTTTTTTTACAGTGTATTATTTTTTGTGCCATCCAAGCTGTATACTTACTCCTTACATCAACTTTTCACCAAATTTTTTTAAACCTCTGTATGGTGCTGCCATCTATTGGTGGTTGGTGATGTTGTTGTCATCGAGGCCAAACAGGGGTCATGTATTATTCAGTACACCTCCTTCCACATACATCATCTCTGCTCTCCTGAGATTTCAATGATGCCAGTGTAAGGAGACACCATCTATAATTGTCAGGTAGGACAGCTGTGCACTTGAAACACAGGTAGGGCTGAGTCCTCAGGCGCCGAGCACATCGCTCAGGGAAAGACAGGAGACGATGTGTCTGGAATCAGAGATACGTGTATTGATTTGTACAGTATTCGCACAAGGTAAATGTCTAAAGTGAATCAACCTTGTGTGCTAAGATTTCATGTAAGACCTGGTCATAACCTTAATGAGATTGCTCTGTCATCTTTTGCTCATGGCATTTCAAACCCAAAGAGATGTTCAAAAAGCTGCCTTTTTCCATAAAATGAAAGTGAATGAGTACTGGGGCTAACAAGCTCCAAAATAAGCACTACAAATAGGCTTCTTGTGCTATATTTTAAGTCTTTGTGTGAGGAACAGACTAAAATTTTATTCAGAATTTGTTGAAAATCTAGTCAGGAGAACTTTTTTGCTTGAGTCATTGATTCAACAAAACTTTAGGTGGCATGTACGTTTACACGACAAAGATATGCTCAAAATGGAGAAGTTTTTCCTTTGAGTTTTTCTCGTACAGGCGACACCGTTGTCAAAACGATCCTCATTCACACGGGTCCACGAAAACGACTGAAAACCCTGTATTCTGCTGCCAGGCCATTAGATGGCGATGAAACACTATAGACTGAACACGTAATACGCATGTGCATGACGTCATCATCTTCAGAGATCCGCGTTTTTGTTGTTTACACTGAGACCGTTTTTAAAAACGTGCACTTTGAAACCCATTTTCAAAAGTTTGCGTTTTCAGGCACCCAAAATGCCGTTGTCGTGTAAACAAATGGCCAAAACGCATAAAAAGTTTTACGTTTTTAGTTGAAAGCTGTCTGGTGTAACCAGCTCCTGAGTATAAACTGATGAGCCAAAACATTACGACCAATCACAGGTGAAGCGAATATCGCTGATCCTCTCCTAACAAGGGCACATATTAAGGTCTGGGTGGAGAAGATGGTAAGCAAACAATCAGTTCTCGTAATCAATGTGTTGGATGCAGGAAAAATGGGCAGGAATAAAAATCAGAACGATGCCGACAAGGGCCAAATTATTATGGCAAGGCGACTGGTTCAGAGTCTCTCTGAAACGGTGAGGCTTGTGGGTCGATCCCGGTCAGCAGTGGTGAGAATTTACCAACTGTGGTCCGAGGAGGGACAAACCAAAAACCGGTGACAGGGTGTTGGGCGCCCAAGGCTCATCGATGCACGAGGAAATGAAGGCTATTCCATCTGATCAAAGCCAACAGAAGGTCTACTGTGGCACAAGGCACACACAATTCGAATGATGGTTATGAGATAAATGTGTCACTGCTGCGTGTAGCCACAGAGCTATCGGAGTGCTTATGATGACCCCTGTCCACCATCGAAAGCATCAACAATGGACAAGCGAGCGTCAGAACTGGTCCTTGGAGCAGTGAAAGAAGGTCGCCTGGTCCGATGAGTCGGTAGACGCATGGGTAGACGTGTACATGTGCGCTGTTTATCTGGGGAAGTGATGGTACCAGGATTCACTGTGGGACGACAAGCCAGTGGAGGGAGTTTGGCAATGTTCTGCTGGGAAACCATGGGTCTGGCCATTCATGTGGACGTCAATTTGACTCGTGCCACTGACCTAAACATTGTTGCAGATCACATCAGGTCCACCCCTTCATGACAATAGTGTTCCCTGGTGGAAGTGGTTTCTTAACCACTGCACTGCACACATTGTTCAGGAATGGTTTGAGGAACATGATAAACAGTTTAAGGTGTTGCCCTGGCCTCCAACTTCCCCAGATATCAATCTAATTGAGCATCTGTGAGATGTGCTGGACCAACAAGTTCAATCCACGCAACCTACAGGACTTGAAGGATTTGCTGCTAACGTCTTGGTGCCAGAAACCACAGGACACCTTCAGGGGTCTCGTAGAGTCCATCCCTCTGCACACGGAGAACCAACAGCATGAGACTGGTAGTCATAATGTTTTGGCTCATCAATTTAGGTTCGTTATGCTCTGTAAATGATGTAAGGAACTGATGACAGAATTGAAATTTTTAGGTGAAAGTATTCTTTTAACGTGCACAAGAACGCAATATAAAGCACAATTCAAGATTTTTTATTCATTTTGCTTTCCTTTTCACTTGAATGACTCCACAGAAACTCACTTTGAAGAGAAGGGTCCATTTTTAGAAATTGCAGTTAGCACTCCCTCCATCGTAATTTGTGATTCTAGCTGACTTTTCCTGGACCTTTTAAAGACTTTTCTTTAAAATAAATAGTCCCGGTGTCCCTCCTGTATCATTACGTCACAGTTAGGCTACTTCTTCGTCGAGTGAAAAAGTCATAATCGAGTGAAAATACAAATGGCCAATTACACAAATGAGCTCCAGATAAGGTTCCTCAATCAGGTGTTCATGAGCCCAATCGGATCATGGTAGAATTGCACGTGTTCGTGAGCTTGTCATTAAAGGCCCACTGAAGTGCTTTGGAAGGCACAGGTTTGTATGATGCGTTGACGTAATTTCCACTGAAACAGGAAGCTAAGTCCGGACATATTGAATGGCTCCTCCCCCTTTTCAAATAGCCAATAGCGTTTAGTTTACCTCATAGACAGCAAGTCATACTTGACAGCACCATGGAAGCGAATCCGAGCGCTGATGATACGTCAGATTCAATAGTAGAGGTGTGAATCAATTCTAGCCTTTTCATTCTTAACCAACGTACAGTTGGAAACCAGAAAAAAATTTGAGCGTTTGAGCAACCGAACACACATTTCCAACCCATATTGCTCTGTGACGTCAACGGTCACTTTGGCCAGGTGGTATTTATAGCACTAGGGGCGGGATGCTTTAGATTCTAGAGAGCATTTGATTGGACAGAATATGCGATGAGGACGATGAGGATTGGACAGAGTCTGCGGTGATGTCATAAAAATCCGTGATCCATTTTAGCGGAAGTGAGAGACTGTCAGTTATGAATGCTTATATCTCCTAAATGCAAATTTTGTCATTGTTTTGGAACACACCAGCTTATTCACAACCTTAAGGCTAACATATTCATACTAAAAGCTAAAAAACTTAAATTTTGATTTCAGGGGGCCTTTAAACTACTAAATGAATGCATTAATTAATTTTGTATTAATAATTAATAAAAATAATATATAACAAATTACTCTATTATATGATTTTTTTTAAGTATAATATATTGTTAAGGTACCTCAGACAGGGTTAGAAAGATGCCATTACGGTTAACCATAAAAAAAAAAAAAAAAAAAAAAAAAAAAAAACACATAGGCTAGCCTACAGCGCTTTCTGTTGGTAGGTTGAGAGATTGTTCTTTATTCATTGATATGAGTTTCAACAATTTTGAGTGAAATTCAAAATAAAATGTGTATTAATGTAAGGCTCTTATTCATCAAAAGATTTAAAGACACATCAAACATCGTTATAGAATAGGACGTCTCGGTTAAATAAGTAAAGAGCAAGAATTAATTTCTGAAATTTAGGCTAGAAATTAGGAAAAAATAACTAATTCAAAAGACGATAGAAAAGGTAATAAAAGGTGTGCAAGAACGCTGAACCTATTCAATAATAGGCTACTACTACTACCACTACTACTAATAATAAAAGAGATAATAATATAATTTGAAGAAATAGATATAAACAATTGTTATGAGTCTTCTGACGGTTTATTTCTGCCTGCTGAGGTCGATGTCAGGCACGGAAGCGACTGAGGGGGGGAATCAGTGGCTGTGGCTCAAAACCAGTAAGCTGCCCAACTAGACAAGGTTTTTGGACATTTTAGCGCGTTGCGTGCTTTAGTGCAAACAATCATCTCGCTCGCTGGATTTTGAGACACAGCCGTGTTTACTTCCGGATTCCTTAAATCAAGCCGCAGCGGGACTGAAGCTTTAGAATCTCAGTGTACTTACAGACATCAAGAAGACACGGACCACCGGCATCCTCAACACTGACAACTGAACCCCAGCAGCCCTGAGAGCACCAGAGCTGAGTTCAAACCTGGAGAAACATCATTCAAAGTCAGTGAGGAGCAGCTCTATGTCCAGCACTGATATTTAGGCACAGAGACCAAAAATCTAGCCCTGGATATAATTTGAGACAGCCGGTGAAAGTCAAATCAAAGCTGGAGTGGACCAGCTGCCAGCAGAATGGACTGGTTGATGGGGTGAGTTCAATATATTGGTCACTTATAAATGATCATGTTGTGGCATAAATGTGGCATAAAGTTTTATGCCAGATCACAAATTTAAATTAGCCTACATTTGTTTTTGTGAATTGCTAAACTTTGAAGTTTAGTGGAATATAAATTGAGTTTATTTAACTCAAGTGGCTCTGTCATTCGTCTAGCGTTTCATACAGGTTTCACAGATTCAGAACATTGTCTGACATAAAATGGTCTGCAACTTTAAACTGAACATTGCATTTTGTTCTACGTATGTGGTTTCCTTCATGACATCCTGCCACATGAGAAGCTACACCCTGACCTGTTGGGTTATTTTAGGTTAAGAAGCTAACAGAAGACTTAAATATGTGTCACTGATGTATTACAGATCCATTGAAACCTTTACTTTTTGATAAATGCTTGGATTTGATTCAGTTTTTGGCCAAGAGATTTTCTCAGGTATTTGCATTTAGCTGGATAGATATCTAAAAGTAGATTAGTTTTACATTAACTTGACTGCATGAGCTGCCATGTAAAATTTTCATTAGTCACTTAACATCTTTACCTTGTGGTTTGACAGTATGTGTGTATGGTTGGTTTATCTTATAAGGATAGTTCACCCAAAAATGAAAATCCTGTAATCGCTTTTCAATCCATTTACTCGCCTCATGTTGTTTCAAACCTGTATGACTTTATTTCTTTAGTGGAACATAAAAGAAGATATTGAAAAATGTCTCGAGAGTTTTTGTCAATAATAACGTCAATGGGGTCCAATGCTGTTTTGGACCCCATTGACTTTCATTGTGTGACATGATTTGCATAACAGTTGAGACACAGGGTGCTGTTAGTTTTAAACTGTTGACTGACTATGGTTCAAGCTTATATTTGGTTGTTTCATATCAACTGCAGGTTCAGATCTGCTCTGGGCCTCACTGTTCTTATTTTGTCTGAGTTTCCATTTATAATGGCACTTATTTTTATACAGCAGACATTGCCTATTTGCAAAGCAATTAGCATACTTACATGAGCAGGTTGATGCTGGGTTCCTGATCTTGTAGTTAAACCCATGAAGGGATAATTATTTGTAGATATATTAGTGCTGGGCGGTTTGACCAAAAATCAACATCACGGTTTTTTTCTAAATTATACCGGTTTCACGGTTTTTACCGGTTTTTTTTTTTTTTTTTCAAGCATGATGGGTGTTAACCACATTTTCTACTGAGTGAGAGAGGAAATACTGCAGTAGATTTACTTATAATGCCCTATTTTATTGTCATGAGTGAATATTATAGAAAAAATCCACACTAATATTAATAATACAGGTTTGCAAGGCTGTTTACAAAGAGGTGCCAGCAGGACGCGCTTTAGGAGCGGCAGAAACAGTGGTTTCCCCGGTAACGGCTGTACACAAAGCAGCAACGCTCATAAACACTGCTTTATCAGGAAAGATAAAGAAAGATTCAATCGTAATAACAAAGAAACTTTTCTAAAGACCGTCAGTTCACTTCAGATACGTTAATACAGTATAAAAACACGCGCGCCGCGAGAAAAAAGACACTCTCACCCCCACACGTCTCGTGCCCATTCTAGTCAATGCTTGTGTTTCAGATCGAAGCTTCCCAGAAGCGGCTCTCCGCGCCGCTTCGCTAAATATAGGCGCCTAGTCTATTTTGACGCACCGCGTGGAGGACGGAATAAAACCTTGTCGCAGCTGTAATGCGCCGCAGACGTGTGTTGTAAATGAGGGGTGAGACTGTGTCGCGCAGCGCCGCGTTCCGATTAAAGCGACATACACCGGTATTGCGGTATATTAAAAATTCATATCGTAACAAAAATAAACACCGGTATTCGGTATGAACCGGTAAACCGCCCAGCACTAAGATATATTTGTATTTGATTATTAATTTTGCTGCATCATTTACTGATGAATGCTGTCCAGAGATGAATGTCATTAGGCAAAATTAAATTAATTCAATTTTTTTTATCCTTAAGATTTTAGTTCACTGTGGTTTTTTTTTATTTATATTTGCACTTTTTTCCATTTTTAGAAAAATCACCAATATGTAATGGACAAAATTCATGCTGAACTTTTTTTTTATTTCTATGGCATTTTTTTATTTTATAATATATAATGTTTTTTAACCATCTTCTGAGTGAAGTCAGGATCTAAGAGTTTTGAATCATGTGAACTCCCATCTGTACTCCAATTGGTTGTCGCTGCATTATGCATAACTTTCATTTGCATAACGTTGAACTCGTATTTGATCAAATCAGCAACTCTCAATAAAAATTCATTCTATTACCACAGAGACTTTTTTGACTGTGCAGACTTCCCAGTGCAAAAGTATATGCTATTGTGTATATTTTTTTTGTTTTTAGGCTATGAAGTCATGAATAGACACATGCAAGAAGAAATGTGTAATTTTAAGAACATCTCTGTTGTCTAACAGTGAGAGGTGACAGGTGGCTTCAGCCATAGACAGAAAAGGTCAGGCATTGTCAGGCATTCCTATGGGTTTATGCCATCATACAGCTGGTTTAACAGGTCCAAAGACAGTGACCATACATTCACATTCCTGTGTCATTACATAAGCACCCTCTCTTGACCTGTTTTTGTCTGTTCTGGCCACATAAAGCATCATGCTGGCCATTGCAGACTGATAGGCCAAATCTTTTCCTGTTTTGATGTCTTGCATAAGTGACATTTTGGCTTTTGCACTGTGATTCACCCAGTATTCACGCAGAAGAATGGCTTTAATTGTGTTTATTCGAACTTGCAAGTGAATTTGTCAATAGAGACATCATGAGCAGCAAGCATTTGTAAAAACACATCTCAATTTCCATGTTAATATAAAGGAAACAGACAAAAAAAAAAAAAAAACTCTTTCCCCTGCCTCTGCAGCTTTGGTTATTTTAGCATTAAAAGAAAGTATTTTTAGAGTGAAGGAAGTTTATTTTTATTGGCAAATATTTAGGAGTTTATTTATTTTAGGCAGCTATATCGGTTATTGGCCAATAGAGGGGTTTTTTTTCGGAGGGGGGTTATCAGAATCGGTCAATATTTTATGTCGATATTATTATTTTTTATATCGGTTAATATTGGATATTTAATGTCTTTTTTGCCTTTTACGTTTGCCGTCATCTAACGCTCATTTAAAGTTAATCTTTCAAATATGCACGATACTTCTCTGCCGATACCGAAAACCGATTATTCAGAATGATATCTACCGATATTTATGAGGAAAAAAAGGAAAGAAAGAAAGATTTTTTTTTTCAATTATGCTGTAAACTATACAGGGAACCCTCTCATTTAGTAGATTATAATTTCAACTGCTATTTTTTTAGATAATTATACTCAAATTAAAAACTGTTCTTGACTTATACAAGTAATTTGCAAGTAAATCCTGAGGTAAATATGCAACGTTAAATAATGCATTGTTCACACTTTTTCTTTCCGCTGTTTAAACACTGATTGAGCGATTACATGAGACATGTCATATGATACATTTTGGGAAGTTTTACTGTATCTTTAAACATACCTTTTGATGATAATGGATGTTTTTTCGTGCTACAACTATAAGCTATTTAAGCCATTTATTGTTTCAATTTCACTATAAAATCAACATAATTTTAAAGCTAAGACTTTGTTTCATATCAGAAGTAACAAAATACAAAGCTATTTATGATTATTGTATGGGAGGTGCTACAAATGTTTGGTGTTGGGAAAAACCGCTGACCTGCAACCCTGGCTTGAACTACGGGTGATTCATAGGGTCAAATCGAGCCTGCTTTAACCTCACCATTTTTTTAAACTGTTAATGCGTTAACTTCGACAGCAATTCAAAATGAGACATTTTCTTCATACACAGTATGAGTTGCACTCTGACAAGTTTTTCTGCCCCCTTTTGATTGACAGGATTTAATCGGCCCTGATCATTGGCTGTTTTTAAAATAATTGCTTTTATCAGCCAATACATCGGTGCATTCCTACTTTCAAACTTTCTAATAATTTAATAACACTGTTAAATTAACCTTTAGCTAATCACAAAATGAATATTTATTCTTATTGTACATTATGATGGTGTGATGTTTAAATTCACGCTTTTAAACAAATTAATTTAGGTAACATTTTAATTTAAGGTGACGTAGTTACACGCTACATGTACTTACTACAGTAATAACAATAAATGATGCATGATTACAAGTAACTAACCCTAAACCAAACCCTAACCGTAACTATATAGTTGTAACGACACAGAAGGGTGACGGTGGATGTAAAATAAACAGTTTATTGACAGATCGGGAGCAAAACAGAACACAACAGGTGAAGGATGGTATACTAGATGACACGTAGATGACTTAGCTGACTGTAACGCAAATGAAGATGAAGGAAGTGAGGTTGAGGATTATGTAGATCGAGGAACGAAGACACCAGGAGGTTATGAGGATCCGAAGACTGCAGACTACTGAAGACAAAGATGATGATGAAGATGAGGATCAGGTACGGGAATGCTGGGAATCTCTGGTGAGAGCAGGAAGAGTCTGTGTAATGTGTGACGAGACCAGACAGTGAACTGGAGGGAGTGCAGGCTTGAGAGGCTGATGAGGGTGAACAGGTGCAGGTGATTAGAATTCCGGTGATGATGAACGAGTGGGTGGATCTGGTGCTGATGGCTGAGTGGATGTCAGGCATAGGAGGTATGCCATCATCACCAGATCCTGTGGAGGGAGACAGGGGGTCAGTGTAAGGTTTGAGAATGGAAACCTGAAATGAAGGTGAGATTCTGTAATGTGAGGGGAGTTTCAGGCAATATGTGACATCATTAAGCTGCCTCTGCACCTTGAAGGGACCCATATAGTGGAGACTCAACTTACGGCAGGGCAGGCCGAGATGGATGTCCCGGGTGGACAGCCACACCAACTGTCCAGGGTGATATTGGGGTGTGTTCCCTCATTTGATGTCTGCCTGTTCCTTGTGTCTCTGCACTGCCTGCTGGAGATGGACATGGGCTGAGTCCCACATCCTCTCGCTCTGCTGGAACCAGTAGTTGACAGCTGGAACCTCTGATGGGTCGCTGGACCAGGGGAAGAGAGGTGGTTGGGAACCCAACACGCACAGGAACAGAGTAAGGCCGGTTGTAACCTGGCGAATGGAGTTCTGGGCTACTAAGGTCGGTCATAAAACCGATGCCCAGATGGGACCAGGGACGGTTGGGTATGGGTAATGGTGTGAGTTTACCTTCTGGGAGTCGACGGGGAGTGTTGCTGATGGCACAGACCAACCTCTGCCGTATCAGGAGATATCCTGGGCCATAGAGGGCCACCAGTAGCATTGGCTGAGGAGCGACAGGGTTCGCTGGCTACCTGGGTGTCCAGAGCCCGGAGAGGTCTGAGCGGAGTATATGAGGGATAGACGATAGGTCAGTGGTATAAAGATACATCCCTCAGGACCTCGCGGCGTAGCAGGTTTGGTCAAAGTAATTCTGCTCCGCAGGGGACAGCTTCTTAGAGTAGAAGGCACATGGATGGAGGTGTAGGGATGACCCTGCCGCTGCAACAGCACTGCTCCGACTCCAGTGGTGGATGCATCGACCTCGATGACAAACGGTAGCTCAGGGTTCAGATGGCAGAGACAAATGCTGTCTTAAGGTCTTCGAAGGAGAGGAGGGCAAGAGGTGTCCAGGACAGAGACTTGGGCCGGTTTTTCAGTGGAGGGGTGAACTTATTAAGCTGTAATTCTTGATGACACAACAGTAAAAATTTGGGAAGCCCAGGAATCTCTGCAACTCTTTAATGGTGGTGGGTTGTGGCCAGTTCTGGATGGATTCCACCTTCCTCTGGTCCATTTGGATGGCATTTTGGTCGATGATGTACCCCAGGAAGTGGGCAGAGGAAGTGTTGAACTCACATTTCTCTAATTTGAGGTAGAGTTGGTGATCCTGAAGATGCTGGAGAACTCCTTTTACATGTTGATGATGTTCCGACAGGGTTTGAGTAAATCAGAATATCGTCTATGTAGACGATGACGAACTGGTTTTGGAAGTCTCTAAATACCTAGGTTGAAGAGGGACATAACAGGTCTTGACGACTGCAGACAGGCAATGTTGGAAGCAGGATTCTCCCCACTGGAGGATCTCCCCTGAATTCCAGTCCACACGTGGCTCATGTTGTTGCATCCACGAGCGTCCCAGGATGATGTCAGCTGTAGATCCTTCCAGCACCATAAACGAGATTTCCTCTGTGTGCAGACATCCTATGAGGAGCGTCAGGGTGGGGGAGAAATGACAGATGCGACCACGGCCCAGCGGTTTTCCCAGGATGGAATGAATCTCTAGATTTTGGGGACTACGTTTCCTCTTAACGTTGAGCCTTTGGAGGAGGTTGAGAGATATGAAGTTCCCCGCTGAGCCGGAGTCAATGAGGGCTTGTGCTGAAATGGAGGTTTGACGGGTCAGAACATATAGGGAAGTATGAGTTAGAGGAGTAATTTTAGGTGGAAGATGGACTGCACTCACCTCTGGGCGTGGTGGTCGGATGGGACAGTTCTGTAGAACGTGTCCTTCTCCCCCACAGTATAGACAGAGATGGTTGTTAATCCTCCGCTGACGCTCCACAAGAGTGAGATGGTTGGAGTCGAGCTGCATTGGCTCAGGTGCTGGAAGGGTGACAGATGTTGCAGCGGGCGGAGGGTGCAGCGGGGATTGGTGCGGTGAGCAGGCTGACAGTCGTTGTGACACCCGGATGTTTTTTTTTATTAAATTCTCGATCCCCATGGCATCATCATAAACGACCATCAGTTGGCGAATGTCAGTGTCAAGCCATGTCAATAGGTGGTGAGAAGAGCGGTTTCGTTCAATCCATTAGAGGCTGCCAATGTATGAAAGGTTAAAGCATACCTCTCTGACTGATTTGGTACCTTAGTGAAGACGAAAGAGTTGATCGTGAACGGAGAGGGATGAAGTTGATTGTCTGAAGACCTCGTTGATAAGGTTGATGAAGGCTTATAATGAGGTGGTTACTTGAACGTTGGACTGCCACAACGACTGTCCCCACTTCTCTCTGTAGCGCTCGACCAGAGAGAAGAGAAATCATGAAGGCCACCACTGGTGAATTTCGCTGGACGGGCCATGGGACTGGCAGAGGCAGCAGCAGAAGAAGGTGGTGACAGTGATTGCCGAACTGCTTGAACCAGTTAGGCAAACGGATCCGTGCTTGTGTTTGGGCTCTCAGTGCTCTGCATGGTAGGTCTGGTCTTCTGTCACGACACAGAAAGGAACAGATGGTCGATGTCAAATTGACAGAGTTTATTGACAGATCGGGAGCAAAACAGAACACAACAGGTGAAGGATGGTATACTAGATGACACGTAGGACTTAGCTGACTGTAACACAAATGAAGATGAAGGAAGTGATGTTGAGGATTATGTAGATCGAGGAACGAAGATACAGGGAGGTTATGAGGATCCGAAGACTGCAGACAACTGAAAAAGAGGAGGCTTAAGATCAGGTACGGGAATGCTGGGAATCTCTGGTGAGAGCAGGAAGAGTCTGTGTAACATGTGACGAGACCAGACAGTGAACTGGAGGGAGTGCAGGCTTAATATGGTGAGGCTGATGAGGCTGAACAGGTGCAGGTGATTAGAATTCCGGTGATGATGAACGAGTGGGCGGATCTGGTGCTGATGGCTGAGTGGATGGTGTGAGTGACTGTGACAATAGTAAGTACATGTAGTTAATTAATATTACTTATCTAAAGTAAGTACAATGTAATGACGACACCTTAAAATAAAGTGTAACCTGAATTTATTTTGACAAAAAAGTCAGCTATAGAATTTTTATAATTTATGGGTTATTCGGCCATAACATGTCAGTAATGATAATCGGTATCTGCCAGAATTTCAATATCACTGTATTATTCTCAATTTGATTTTGATTGTCTTTAATCTGGTCAGAAGTTGTTCAGGTTCTGTCAGGGGACTGTTAGCGTCCCTGCTTTGCATGATAGTTTTAAAGAATTTGAAGCTATTGATGTCAAGGAGGGCACTTAACACACTTGGAATGGAGCATAGAGCTTTTATTTGAGTGGAGATTTCCACTATGGAGAAATAATAGCGATTACAGAAAGGCCGGAGGGAAGGAAGCGTCTCCAGTGGGTGGAGGGAGCCATTGTTTTCAGAACTGTTTTATGGGAACTGTGTCAGCTTTTACAATAGCATGACGTTTATTATGCCAGGTCAAGATTTTATGACTGGTCAACTTGAGTTATTAGTTGGTTCTAGCTTGCTACAGTGTTTAAATATTTGACACCGTTACTTTAACGTACTTGTTTCCTTTCGGCCATTTGTAGACCGATATTCCACAAATGTAAGTGTTTTACCTGGAATAAAAGGAAATAAATTGATTAGTTTGACAAAAGAAAGCATTATTATTTGCAGTCTTGAGAACTGTTTTTGATGTTTGGTGAAATATGGCAGTGTGTTTTTTTTTTTTTCTTCTAAAAGGTCCTCGTCTGTCCTTGAAGTTTGTACTTGTTTTCCTTGGCATAGCTGCTACTTGCTTGTTTGCTTTCAATTTCTATACTTAGTGCACAACTGACATTGCCAGTACATTTCAAAACAAGTCCAAATTTGAGTAATATTAAGCTCTCTATTGTAAAAAAAATCTTGTCTTTTTAAACATCTCTGAACTCCTATTGCTCTTACGTGATAAACTGTATATTTCAATTGAATAAAAACACAGTTAAATTTTTTTAATAGCATATTGTATTTGCTTATGGCTCCTTTGTTTGTCCAGATCTTTTAATTCATTTAAAAAAAAATTTAAAATGTTTTTCATACATATGACTAGAATGCATTTTCTTTGATGACCATGTTTTTCATTTCTGAGTTCAAATTCAAGAGCGCCCGTCAAAAAGTCTTGATATCATAATGAAAAAAACCTCATTACAAGAATGAAATTCTAGAAAAGAAAGCCATTGAAGCAAACCATTTCTTCTTTAATTTCTGCTTAAATAATAATATATAATAATAATAATAATAATAAAAACTGTTGTCCACCAAATAAAAGTAGGTTACACTTTATGTTGACGGTCCACTTTAGACATTCTACTAACTATAAGTAACTTTGCAACTAACTCTTATTAATTCAGAAAACTAGTTAACAACGATTAACATGATAGAGAATGATCATGATAGAGAAGACCCATGCAGAGCCTCATAACTGTGTCATGGTCAGTAAATCTTAAAATATCATATAGTTTGTCCTTTTTATGACAAAGCAAGGTTAGTTCAGGTTGTAAGATGTTGTGGATCAACTGAGAAAATATTTATGAATTATTAATTTAAGATATTTGAACAATAATATACTTTAAAACAAATGAAAGCGTTTTCTTTAAAGACTCTTCAAAACCGTATGAAATGCATATTTAAAGGACAAATCAAGTGAAAAATGAACCTGGGGTTAATTAACACATGGTTACCGAGTCGATCGTTCCCTGCGATGCGTTTTCATGAAAATCGAATGTATAGAGTTTTATCTTTAAAAACAGATTAGCTCATAACACTAGTATATGGGGCACAGAGTAAGTAAAAATAAATCGCTAGTTAATACCACTAACAAGGCTCAAAATAGCCTCACACTAACACGGTAACATAATGAGGGTCCCTACATACAAACCGAAGCATTGAGAACTTTGTAAGTGTACAGACGATACTTTATAAAGACAGTACATTACGCGTTGACATGCAGGATCCATCTTGGAAAACAGTCTCGAGACTCTCGACTAATCGAGCCATGAACGCTGTGCTACGTTAGATTTCACAAACGTAATTCCTATCGACCAGCTATCCTATCGACGGCGTTCGTGGCTCGATTAGTCGAGACTGTTTTCCAAGATGGCTCCTGCCTGTAAACGCGTAATGTACTGTCTTTATAAAGTATCTTCTTATTAAACTGTCTGTACACTTACAAAGTTCTCAATGCTTCGGTTTATATGTAAGGACCCTCATTATGTTACCGTGTTAGTGTGAGGCTATTTTGAGCCTTGTTAGTGGTATCAACTAGCGATTTATTTTTACTTACTCTGTGCCCCATTTACTACTGTTATGAGCTAATCTGTTTTTAAAGATAAAACTCTATACATTCGATTTTCATGAAAACGCATCGCAGGGAACGATCGACTCGGTAACCATGTGTTAATTACCCCTAGGTTCATTTTTCACTTGATTTGTCCTTTAATGTGCTTTAAAAAGATTCTTCTTCACAATGTCAAAAAGATTTCTTCATCACAATGTCAGTGATTCAAATGGGAAAGGCAGCGGTATCTTGGAAGCAGATATTTTTGATGTATAAAATATTTCACGTGCTTGTGATGTAGGCCTATATTTCAGCAAGAAGGAAGAAGAGAAGACTGACACTTGTGATAATTGATAATAACCTTCTCTGATACCTCTTTTATCTGAAGTGAATTTCTAACAATGAGCTCATAGGATTCACATCGTCTTTATTAGCACTGTAAAGCAAACATCACCACACAAAATGTCATTAAGACTAGCTTTCTAAAAGTGTCTTGAGATATAGCTTGTGTAATGTTGGTCAAACAGACGGTTAGAGCCACAATTAGTCTTTTAAAACCAAAAACAATCCATCATAGCCTGTAGTTTTACCTTTAGTCATAGTCTTTTTGATTTTATGAGTTTTAAAGAAAGTGTGACCGGTCAATGAACTATATCATTCCTTATACTGTACTAAAGTAGGTAGGCCTTCGTGTTCTTGGTCTCTCTGCTGGTCCTGTATTATAATAATGCATGTGCGCCCTCTTCAGGCTGTATACTGTTATTATTTCATCCTCATCCATGAGCTTCATGTCTGTAAACATCACTGCCTGAATAATGACCTCTGTGGGTCACGGGACAGCTGGTAGATGTCTCCTTTATGTGTGCGGATGACATGTCATGTTATGTTTTATGCGGACAGGAAGCTATGCATAAGGATTATATTGTGTTCATGGACCTTTTTATCAACATCAATTTTTGACCTTTTGAAGAATTTTTGATCTTTTAAACATGTTTTTACTTGAAATTTTGTTAGTTGAAATTTTCCATGTACCGTTCATGTTTGGAGTTGGTAAAGGATTTGTTAATGTTTTTGTAATTTATGTGATGAAAAATACAGAAAAAAACGGTAATATTATTGTAATTTAAAAGAACTGGTTTCTATTTAAATGAGAGTAATTTATTCCTGTGATCAAATCTGAATTTTCAGCATCATTACTCCAGTCTTCATTGTCACATGAACATTTCTGATTATTGTCAATGTTGATAACTGTTGCGCTACTTCATATTTTGACAGTGGACATTTTTTTTTCAGGTTTCTTTGATGAATAGAAAGTCAAAAGAACAGCATTTATCTGCAATATCTATCTTTTGTAACATTATAAATGTATTTACTGTCCATTTGTATCAATTGAATGCATTCTTGATGAGTAAAAGAATTCATTCTTAAAAAAAAAACTTTGCACGGTGATGTAGTCTCAATTAATATGAGATTATAAAAGTTGTATGTTTGATAGTTATTAAAAAGGATTAGAAAAAATGCTGGTAAAATAGTCTAAAATTGTTTCAGGGCACAACAGCTTAATGTCAACTACACAAAACATAAGTAATATATATGTGTATGTGTATGTATATATATATATATATATATATATATATATATATATATGTATATATGTATATGTGTGTATATATGTATATATATATATATATATATATATATATATATATATATATATATATATATATTATTCTTTTTTTCTAAGACTGAGCAAAAGTTTTGAGGTTAATTGTGATTTTGTCATCCGTTTATTTAGTATAAAATGTCAAAATAAGATTTTAATAATCTATATTATTATAGTTTTTTTTATTATTATATTTTCGTATTTAGAGTATATGTATTGGCCTGAATTCCTAGATTTGGTATATTCCCTAGTAACATTCATTCATAACGGAACAAAAGCAGTTTGTTTATTGCACAATATCACCTTTAACTCCTTTGACTTGTGTGCTTTGTAATTATTAAAAGGAGGATTGCAATATGTCCAACCACTGGACAGCAAGTCGAGGTCAAATCAGTTCACATTCCAGCGCCATTGGCATCGAGTCAAACCCGAACCCCTCCACATGCACAGCTGCAGACGCTTCACCATAGTGCTGATATACTGGACACAAGAAGCAGAAATATGAGCACAATTCAGAAGCATCTGGATGTGCATTAGTCATATATTCAGTTATTTATAGGCAAGTAAAGGACTAATTAATTTGAATGCACTGAATTTGAATTTGAGTGAGTTTGAATGGTTTTGCTTTCATATCTGTTCCCTCTCATTCTGAAAGTATTGTGACACATCTGAAAGAAATTCTCACATATTCAAAAGAGCGATGGAAGTCTTTCACGTCTCACACTGGATGTGGTCTCTAAGCTCTCACTGGGTATTGAGGACAAATCTTGCTCTTTTCACTCAGAAAAGAATCTACTAGGGGTGTAACAATATATCGATATATAAAATGCTAGCTAAGAAGTTAGCTAACCCTAACCCCAAACAAAAAAAGTCTAAAAAAAAATCAACATTTCTATTACTTGATTAAAAAAAATACTTTTCTTTTATTTGCCAGGATTTTAAATTGATAAAAAGTGACTTTATAATGTTATTTTTATTTGTATTTCAAATAAATGCTGTTCTTTTAAACTTTCTATTCATCAAAGAATTCTGGAAACATGGATCATGCTTTCCACAAAAATATTAAGCAGCACAACTGTTTTTAGCACACATAATATAACATATAATGATAGTAAATAATAGTAAATGTACATGTAATAATAGTAAATAATGTTTATAATAAAATAAATGTTTCTTGAGCATCAAATCTGGAGTAATGATGCTGAAAATGCAGCTTTGATCACAGGAATAAATTACATTTAAAAAAATATTAAAATAGAAAACAGGTATTTAAAATTGTAATAATGTTTCACTATATTTCAGTTTTTTTTTAAAGTAAAATAAATGCAGCATTTGAGCATAAGAAAAGTGAAAAATCCTACTATTGAAAACTATTGAAAATTAGTGTACACAATTTGAATTGTCATTAATATAACACTACGGTGGAAATGTTTATGACTTTTAAAAAGAAAAAGAAAAAATACTTTATTTATCCTAAATAGTCTGTCCACATTTAGTCATTTTTTTCTCCCAGTACATTTTCTCTCAATCTTTCTCATGTCTGAAATTTGCAGAACGATGTGAAACTCTTAGTGTCAGATGTTCTTCAGCTTATGACGAGAAATGAAACTATACGGTGTGATGACTTCAAGTGTAATGCTCTAGATTACAAGATATTGCAACGAGACAAAACGGTTACATGGAATATACCCTCAAAAACCCCACAGTTCAATCTCTCGAGTCTGAAATATGAAGAAAGCCACCTGATATGAAGTTTCATAATCATTCATGCAGATGGTGCGAGAGTTAGTAAAGTGACAGTTCAACCGAAAATGAAAATTCTTTCATTATTTACTCACGTCATTGCACCCGTATGACTTACATGAAGCACAAAAAGAATTTAGTAGAATGTGTACGCTGCTCTTTTTCCATATGAAAGGAGAAAATATCCTGTCAAGCTCCAGAAAAAGACAAAAATTGCATTTTTATATGACAAAAACAAAAATTGCTGTTTGGATTTAAATAGGCAAATGCTTAAGAGTCTATGATTGGATCATTATTGCTGTGATTGTGTTTCTAGCTTGTTATATATTTGGCAACAGTTCTTCTAACCCTAATTGATGGAGTGTGTAGCTTTTCATTTCTTAAACAACCATGTAGGAAGACACGAGTATGGCCATATTCCAGGATGACAACGTCAAAATTCATCAATCTCAAACTGTGAAAGAATGGTTGGGAGGAGCATGAAGAATCATTTTCACACATTCATTGAACGTCTTTGGGTTGTGCTGGAGGAGACTTTACAGAGTGCTGGACTCTTACATTGACAATACAAGATTTTATCCAAAAAATGATGCACCTCTTTATGGAAATAACATCACAACATTTATTTCCATCAACAGCTGCATCAATGTTTGGTCAAGATCTTGTATTGACAATGCAAGAGTCCAGCACTCTGTAAACATATAACATTCTAGAAACATAATAATCACTACAATAATGATCCAATCATAAACTCTAAAGCATTTGCCTATAATCCAATCAGCAACTTTTTTTTTTTTTGGCCTGGCTATTTTTCCAAGTCTTCTGAAGCCATGTGTTTGTTTCACCTTAAATTGTTATGTCCACATTTATACACTAGATGGCAGCACTTCATCTTCAAAAATTCTCTCTAACTATATATCTTTATACGACTAAAAGAAGTTCCATACACTAACCCTCATGCCTATTTTTTAGCCTATTTATAACTCTTTACACCCTGTTTCTTCTGTTTGATGATTCAAATTCACACAGTTCACCAGTCCTTTTGAAGCGAAATGAAACGCATTAAGTCTTTTCTGTGTCTTGAAAGGAGATGTTGGACTATATTGGGAAGTATGCAGACATGAGTGGAATGTTCTAGAGGAGTGAGAGCAACACAGCGGCTGTTATCGTCTTTACTCAGCCTCCCACAGATGTTATCATCTTAAACCTGATGTGTGAAAACGAATATCGCATTCTTCAGCCATTTATCCAAACATAAATCGAGTTACGTAAGTTTGTAAACTTTCTCTTGGCGCCAAACAGTTTACGGCGTCTGAGGATTTTTTATTGACTTAAACAAGGTTTGGATCAATTCATCACAGTGTTAACTGTGCCTCAAATTACATTAATTAGGTTAGTGAGCCAACATATAATATTCAGTGTAGGCTGTTATTCTGGAGCTTTCCTACTGTTATGAGACGCATACATAACAGAGACTCTGTGGTTCATCTGGTGCTGATTGATTTGACTGTGCATGTGCCTACAGGCAGAACGTCCTGCCAGGAGGACTGACACATTTCAGCAAACACTTACGTCACTCTGGTCACATGGTGCACGTTATAGGTCTGAGCAATGCAGCCTCACACTGTTTGCAACAGGAGATTGTAAAATGACACAAAAGCCTACTTGTCCATTTTGTGATGTATGTAGTTTACACAAGCCAAGTCAAGTCACCTTCATTAATATAGCGCTTTTAACAATATAGATTGTATCAAAGCAGCTTTACAGTGATAATAGGAAATTACAGTAACTGAGATTGTTTTGGCTTTACATCAGCTCTAGGATAAGGTTGTTATCCAGCTAAAGTTAGTTTTGATTGATTGATTCACTTCCGTTGCAAAGATCATTAGTTATTAAATTAGGGGCCGCTTACACGACACCGTTCTAACAGAAAACACTCAACGCGCTCCGGCCGCCCATCCACACAAACCAGTGCCTGGTGGCTCGAGAACGCAAACCCTGAAAGAGATTCCAAGGTGCAAGCCTTGAAAAACCTTTCTGCGCAAACCTCAAAAACGTAAACCCGCGAAAACACAGACGGCGTGCACATGCGCATCACATGTTCAGTCCATAGGGATGCGCGTTTAAATATATATGTGCGCAGGCGTGTAATCCTTCTTTACAAACCAACCCTCAACAAACTACTTGTCTGGCCTTAAAAATATATAATAAATAATTATGTAACGCTTCTGTGTAGCCACGTGAACCGGAAATATCCCAACGCTTTATATGTACAGAGGTAAAGGGAAGGAGGCCTTTACAGGGGAGAGACTAGTTGACACTTCAGGACTGCGTTGTCGTCGTGTCCAGGCGCAGGTCCTTCATCAGATCTGGATACGGCCTGTAAACCTCGGGATAAACAGAGAGACTAATATTAGCGTAGACGCCATCCTTCTTATGATGTATCAAGTACATCAGGATTTATGGGAAGTGTTCCCGGTTCCATCTGACCTAATCTATGCAGCCTAACATTGAATTATAGAAGTCTATATTGTGTTATGTGAATGCTAGGTCAAATAGATGTGTTTTTATTCTAGATTTGAACTGACAGAGTGTGTCAGCTTCCCCGACAATGTTAGGAAGACTGTTCCAAAGTTTTGGTGCTAAATAGGAAAAGGATCTACCGCCAGCGGACGATTTTGATATTCTAGGTATTATCAACTGGCCGGAATTTTGAGATTGCAATAGACGTGAAGGACTATAATGCGTTAAGAGCTCACTCAAGTACTGGGGAGCTAAACCATTTAGTGCTTTGTAAGTGATCAGCAATATTTTAATGTATACGATGTTTAATAGGGAGTCAATGCAGTGTTGACAGAACCGGGCTAATATGGTCATACTTCCTGGTTCTGGTAAGAACTCGAGCTGCTTTTGGACCAGCTGTAGTTTGTTTATTAAGCGTGCAGGGCAACCACCCATTAGAGCATTACAATAATCTAGCCTTGAGGTCATGAACGCATGAACTAACTGTTCTGCATTTGTCATTGAGAGCATATGATGTAATTTCAATATATTTTTAAGAGAGAAAAATGCGGTTTTACAGATACTAGACGCGTGACTTTCAAATGAAAGATTGGTATCAAAGAGCACACCCAGGTTCCTAACCGACGACGAAGACTTGACAGAGCAGCCATCAAGTGTTAGACAGTATTCTAGGTTATTACGTGAGGAAGTTTTTTGTCCAATGATTAGAAACTCTGTTTTTCAGAATTAAGTGGTAGGAAATTACTAGTCATCCAGTTTTTTATATCAGCTATGCATTCCGTTAATTTTGTGAATTGGTAAGTTTCGTCAGGGCATGAAGAAATACACAGCTGAGTATCGTCGGCATAACAGTGAAAACTAATGTCATGCTTCCTAATGATATCTCCTAATGGTAGCATGTACAGAGTGAACAGCAACGGTCCTAGTACTGAGCCTTGTGGTACGCCATACTGAACTTGTGATCGATGAGACATCTCTTCATTTACTGCTACAAACTGATAACGGTCAGATAAGTATGATTTAAACCATGCTAGTGCAATTCCACTAATGCCAACATAATTTTCGAGTCTATTTAAAAGAATGTTGTGGTCAATAGTGTCAAATGCAGCACTAAGATCAAGTAACACTAATAGAGAGATACAACCACGATCGGATGATAAGAGCAAATCATTTGTGACTGTCTCAGTTTTATGGTACGCTCTAAATCCTGACTGAAAATCCTTGCAGATATTATTTCTTTCTAAAAATGAACATAGTTGTGAGGATACCGCCTTTTCTAGTATCTTTGAAAGAAGCGGTTTAATCATAGCCAGCTTAAAAGTTTTTGGTACATATCTTAGTGACAAAGATTAATTAATGATATTAAGAAGATGATCTATGACCTCTGGAAGCATCTCTTTCAATAGCTTAGCTCACACACACACACACACACACACACACACACACACACACACACACACAAACACACACACACATGATATATGTAATGTATATACACTGCCGTTCAAAATTTTGGGATTGGTATTAACAAAAAAACAAAGCTATTTTCCCAGCAATATTGTGAAATATTATTACAATTTAAAATAACTGTTTTCTGTTTGAATATATTTAAAAATATGATTTATTCATGTTGTCACGTGTCAGTATATGTTTGGACTTTCAGTTTGTTTTGATTTGTTCCTGTTTTCCTTTGTTCTTTTCCCTCCACTCCTTCGTTTCCATGGTTACTGTCATTATCAGTTCAGTTGTATCACCTGTTTAGTCAATCGTCGTTATCTGTATCACCTGTGTTCTGTTAATCAGTGTCATCTGTGTTTGCATTTAAGTTCCGTCTGTTCTGTCAGTCTTCGTCCGATCTCCATTACATTTTTTAGTGTGTGTTGCTACCTGTTCTGCTGTTTTGTGATTTATTACATTAAACCTTTGTTTGTGGAAATTTATCTTCGTCTCAGTCTGCCTTCCTGCAACCACCCGTGACACATGATTCGATCATTAATCCAGTCTTCAGTGTCGCATGATCCTTCAGCAATCATTCTAATATTGTAAATTGTAGTGAATTGTCATGATTACTAACCATCTTTAAAAGTTTACTTAGTTTCAGAAAAGCTTCTACAATAAATTATTATTTCAGTATTTAAGTCTTGATCTGTAAGCCCTTTGTAGTTATTTTTCGTGTTTGTTAACAAAACATTTTTGAGTGCTGTTGGCTGTTTTTATTTTATGATGGAAGTTTTGACTGTATTCTCCTCTGAGATTTTTCTTGCTCTTCCATCTTGTTCTAGAATCTGACATTTTCCTCGTACCCTAATGATGGATGGTGCATGAGGGAGACTTGCACTTGAGTTTTGTAACAGTCTGGCAGGCAAAGTTTCCCAAATCCATCTCTAAAATGATATTGAGCATAAGTTCTGCCAAAACAGCCGTTACCCAGAGACAGAGTAAATAGATATTAAATTACATATTTTAGTCCAGATTAATAATCTTAAACTAACTAGCTTCTATGTGTCATAACTTATTATATTAGAGAAAAAGAGAACAACCTCCAAAGCTTTATACACTGTAAAAAAAAAAAATCTGTTAAACTTATGGTAAAAAACTGGCAGCAAATTTACAGTACCGTCAAAAATACAGAAGCAACATTTGTGGTTTTATACACTTAATCTTAAATTTACAATAAAAAAAATGTAATTCATTGTCTGATATAATGATAATGTTAATTTACGATCTTTTGAAGTACTATTATCTATTTTGTACCTATGTTAAATCTGGTAACCACCAATCACAGTGGTGTCGAGAGTCACATGATGAATCGAAGCTCATCACAAGCTTGGTAACACACATGACATTTTAAAAATGCAATAAACATGAATTTAACAGCATTAAATGTAACATTAAACCCTAATGTACATAACTGATTAGAAGAAAAAAAACTAAGAAAAACTATGAAGAAACAGTTATTTCAACAAAAATACATGAAATGTGAAGTGTCACGCAGGGAATTGTGGGAATGTCAATTTACGTTTTTTCACTGTAAATTATACAAAGACTTGTTCTTTTTCACTTCCTGTCAATTTAACGGTATTTTACAGTAAAACTACATTAAATGTACAGTTATATCTATCACAGTTATTCACCGTATATAGTACGGAAACTTTCTGTTTTGACCTTAGCATTTTTACAGTATTTTACTGTTAAAATCACTATCATTTTTTTTTCAGTGTAAGTTTCAGCCACTTCTGAAAATGGAAGGTGGTGTGTGTGTCCATGTTGCACAGTAAACAGCAGTCTGTACGGCTGGCTTGTCCTGGTGCACTGATGGTTCTCGCTGAGGATTGCATAACTCTTTCTGCAGCCGCAGGGATCGATCCCTCAGGACTCTGCCAGCTTGCTGTAATTATACTGATGGTCCTGCCAGCCAAGCTCTCTGCAAGAGACTTACCTACACAGAGAGAAACACATTCATCATATTCTGTATCATACTGCAGGGTCGGGTAAGACTGAGAATGTAAGAAAGAACTGGCTCCTTTTCAATTCATGAGTGTACACACGATTTCACCACACCCCACGGGATGATGAGTGGGAATTTGAATTAAAAGGACAGGAAGAGGAATTCACTGAAGGACAATTCAAAGAAATTAAACATAACCACACATGGGATGAATTTCATGAGTCCAGCACACGTGACTATATTTAAAGGGATAGTTCACCCAAAAATGAAAATGCTGTCATCATTTTCTCACCCTCAAGTTGTTTCAAACCTGTATGAGTTTCTCTCTTCTGCTGAACACAAAAGAAGATATTTTAAAGAATGTCGGTAACCAGACAGTTGATGGACCCCATTGACTTCCATAGAACAAGTCAATGGGGTCCATATTTGGTTACCCACATTCTTCAAAATATATATATTTTTTTGTGTTCAGAAAAAAGACATTCATACAGGTTTGGAAAACCTTGAGGGTGAGTAAATAATTTTAAATGAAATAATTTTGAGGTATATTTCCAAGTGTGTTAAAAACATGTCTATTTTGGTAATTCATACTGAAAGATTATAGAAAAATTCTTATTTTATTCCAGTTTAAATTATGTGACCTTTTCACTCCTTGAAACCAGAGATTTAAAAAAGTGACCAAGATCCAGAAAACAACATAGGCTAATAAGAAAGGTGACAACATTGATCAATACATAATGACAACATGTGTTTTTACATTGCTTTAACTCATCCAAATAAGTTATGTTATACAAGATTCAACTCATATTTTAAGTCAGTTTAATGTAATTTAAGTTGAAATAACTCATCTAAGTTGGTTGCACTTAAAATGGGCAGCAACAAAACTTAATGTGTTATGGAGATTTGTTCTTTTTTTTAATATATATATTTTTAAACAATTTAAAAGCAATAAGCATACATTGAAAGAGAGGCCAAACCATATCTGTCCATTAGAGGACAATTTCTAGATTAATTAGTTTTATTGTATTAAAGGGCTAGATTTGGCTCACTTAATCTTTTCCCCTGGATACATGAAAAATGCACTCTTCTTTTTGTTGCTTTCAGAGCTGTACTGCTCTCACTTTTGGTCTGGTTCTATTTTTAGTCTGGCACTAAGTGGAACCAGTGTTGCTGTACTGGGTGGGGTCTCATGGTTGAGATCCTAAAGTATATCATTATGGTTATTTTTAGCTCTTTCCGTCATGATCTAGCCTATATGTCTTGGGAAACAGCGAAACGTTATTAGAGGATCCTCTGAGCTTTCACTGTTTGGAACCAGATAAATTAATGGAAGTTGGTGGTATGACTCCCAACATGTTTCTTTCTCTCTCGCTCTACTCACACACACACATTTGGCAGCATATTTAAACTTTATTGTAATTCGTCTGCCTGGAAACGCTCGCCTTTGTTTGCCAGTTTCCCGAATGCAATCAAACACCCTCCATCCATGCCGCGGTTTCGCCAAAAGAACGTAACTCAGACAAAACATAACGTTTTATTGCCATAAATAACTTGACAAGCACACAATGAAAGTGTTGTTAATCCCCTTCTCATCCCCCTGTCTGATTTTAAACCAGTCCTACTGAGACAAACGGACATTAGAGGCGGTCTCGTACTCAGGACTCCCCTCTCTTTGTGTTTCAGCAGCTTAACTGTAACATACTCCGTTAGCAGTCTGATTATTTTACAGTTCTGGATTTAATCATCAAACTTTTATCATCCAAAATGAGGTTTAAACGGAACGGTTCGTACACCTTAAATAGGTAAGCAATTTAAATATCGACTTGGCATAATCATTCTTTCATTGATTCCAATGTTTTTCTCGCGGAATTTGGAATTCGCTCCATTTGTGTTTTTAAATTCATGACAACCGTTTCGCGTTCGAATTTAACGTTCGATTCCGCTAAAGCCACATGTGAGCGCTTCCGTAAGGTCACGCAGGGCGTTTGAATAGTCCGCGTTCCGAGGCTCTTTTAAAAACGTTTCAATTGACTATGTCATAACGAACACCTTTGTTTTATCATGTTTAATGAGTAACGCACGCTAGCAGCAACATGCGAACTCATTTTGCAGCGTTGTTTTAGTTTACGAAGTTGTTAAACGTTTACGTTTTCTTCTAACATGCAACAGGGGTTTAATTTCTGTGAAATAAACCAGTAAACCTGTACATCTTGCTTTTAGAAGGGAGGGGTGTTTCTTTTTTTCCCATTTCCATTGAGAGAACCGAAACTAATGCATAGCATCATTCGTTCCTATTGTCTCCCCTGCACTGTTATTCATTGGATTCAGTGAGTCCAGCATTTAAGGCTCTGAGTGACCAGTCCATTCATAGTCAGATCATTAGGACACAAGACACATGCACTTTCTCTGCTCATTAGGATTTCTCCCTGGTTTTCCCCAAAAATGTTAATTCTTCCTGGCCAGGTCTGGAAGAAAAACAGTTGAATTCTCTGCAGCTTTTCCCTTACAAAGGGAATAGGTTCTTATCACAGCTCGGGCGCTGTTGTTTCCAGAGCTTCTGCCCCGTAATCACTTTGTGCTGCTAGGAATAACGTCATCGAGTCCGGGAGAAGATCACTGTGTTCCCAGCTTTATGCAGAGAGAGCTAAGATTTAAAACTGAGGCTTGAGGTATAGCTCCTCTCAGTGGTTTTAGATTTGACACAATGGGTGACGTAATCTTTTTCTGTGGTTAGGTAATTGATCATCTGCATATTTGCATGTATACAGAAACAATAAAGAGACCACTTGCAATGAGTTTTTTTTTTTTTTTTTGTGTGTGTTGAATATAATGTGCTATTTGCTTACACAAATATCATTTTCTGTATAACATTAAGGTGATGGTGATTTTCTCTTATTAGTTTTTTTTTTAAGAAAGCCACATAGCCTATTATGTTGGTGATGTGTATGTTTGTTTATTATTAAACTGACATATATCATAAATGGGATAGATTATCCCAAAGATAATTTTCATTTTTCGAGTCACCCTCTTGTTTTTTCAAACCTGTATGCTGTTATTTTTTCAGTGGGACACAAAAAGAGGGTTTCATTTTGTTTTCCCCATGCAATGACAGTTTACTGACAAAAAAAAAAAGTATCTGTTTGGATTTAAATAGGCAAATGCTTAAGAGTCTATGATTAGATCATTATTGCTGTGATTGCGTTTCTAGCTTGTTATATGTTTGGCAACAGTTCTTCTAACCCTAACTAATGGAGTGTGTAGCTTTTCATTTCTTAAACAATATGTATGTTACATGTATGAAGACACATCATGGCCATATTCCAGGATGACAATGTCAAAATTCATCAAGCTCAAATTGAGAAAGAATGGTTGAGAGGAGCATGAAGAATCATTTTCACACATGAATTGGCCCCTCTGATTCCAGACCTTAAATTTTTGTCTTTGGGATGTGCTGGAGGAGACTTTACAGAGTGCTGGACTCTTGCATTGACATTACAAGATCTTAACCAAAAAATTATGCACCTCTTGATGGAAATAACATCACAACATTTATTTCCATCAAGAGCTGCATTAATTTTTGGTCAAGATCTTGTATTGACAAAATTCTGTCAAGTCCTTACTCTGTAAAGTCCAAGAATGAGATTTGTTCTTGTCTGTCGAGCAAGTACGGTTGAGCGGATGTTGACTGTATTTACTGACTTCAAAGCTGGTGTGGACACATTGACGCACTGTTCATTGATGGAAGGGAAGACTATTAATGAATAGCAATGTACATCGGTCCGTTTGCCAGAGGACTTCGAATAAAGTAAATGAGTCACATGGACCTCTTTACTGGTGCTTTTATTGTGATATTTGTCCTATTTGGAGCTTGACATACATGGTTGCCGTTAACTACGTCGTATGATAAAGAGCTACATAAAGATTTTTCAGAATTTCTCCTTTTATTTTACATGGAGAAAATGTGTAGGTAAATGTCAACATAATTTTTTTGGGGTGAAAAATCGTTCTCTTGCATCAAAATCTTGCATCACGATATGACACATTATTTCACGATAACGATATATCACAATAGAGTTATTTTTGCTTTAAATAGTTTTTGTGATATTAAAATTTTATTGGAAATTCTAAAATCTCATCACCAATTTCAAAATCACATAAAAAAACTAATACTAGCCTAAGTAAAAAACAAAAAAAACTCAAGCTCACTACAGACAAGTAAATAGTGATAAAATAGGAAGATGACAAAAAACTACAATAGAACAAAGCAGGTTTATTAGACTGCTGTCACTTAAAGAGCTAATGCACTGATCTAATATACTGATACACATGCACTTTCTTTCTCAATTATTTACGTTCACTTTAAAACATAAACGACTGTTTATGAGGTTACTTGAAAAGACGGGCATTTTGACATAATTATTAACATATTATTACATGTATTTGACTGTTCAAGCCCAGTAAGGCTAGCCTAGAAATCTAGACGCACCCTAGCGGCAGCAAAATGTATTTCGCAGCCAGGGTAGTCTAGCAACTCTCAATAAACCTTCTCACTGCAAAAACCCAGATTGGGTCAGGCCAATCACGTTGTGTATAGAGTAGGCGGGGGCGGGCTTAACATACACGACAGAGTTGCGACGGTTACCTGCTGCTACTTGAAAACAAAGAATGGCGGCTGCTGATGGAGAACAACGGTCTTTCGAATCGGCTTTGGCCGCGACTCTGGAGGAAAAAAGGAAGATGTGTTCGTCGTTTTGCCGGCCAGATATGGCAAAAGTTGAATATATCAACTAAGCTCCGCTGTTGGGAAAACGCTCTGGTTGTTTGAAGCGCTGTCCTATTGCGTGCAGAGGGAATTTGAAAGACAGCCGTTTATCCCGCCCCTCGGATTGAACCGTGACTATGGTGAGTTTCCAGACCTAACATCTTGATGTAGGTCTGGCTTGCCAGGCTACAGTAAGGCACTAAAAGGAACTCCAGTCCAGGCACTAAGTTCAGTTCTCACACACTGTATGAGCAGAGGCTTCATGTGCGCACGTTTCAGGTGTGCGGCATCTCTCAGGGGCTGGTTACACGACACCGCTTTCAACTAAAAACGTAAAACTTTTTATGCATTTTGGCCGTTCATTTACACTACAACGGCGTATTGGGTGTCTGAAAACAGAAACTTTTGAAAATGGTTTTCAAATTGCAAGTTTTTCAAAATGGTCTCCGTGTAAACAACAAAAGCGCTTAAATGGTTTAAAATCACTTGTTCAAAATAAACTGTAAGGCTGAAAAATGCATGCAAACGATAAGCTTTTTGAGAAGGCACAGAGTGGCAACATCACGTGAGCGTAACCGCGATAGAGACAATAGTCCAAAATCTCCCCTACTGCTGAGAAATAACACTGTCTTTGTGATAACTGTAAGCTCTGTAAACAGAAAAGCAAAATCAGACAGCACATATTAACCAATCAGGATGCGGCTCTGTCAACCTCAGCCAATGGCGTGAGTTTGGGAATAGTTGTTTCACTAATTGTTCACTAATTGTTTGTCTGAATAATGAGAGACGGGTAATGTTTGGGATTCAGCTTCGAATGGATAATTTCTTTGGCTAGAGGAGCAGAAATCACTTTCTTTGATTTTATTTTCATTCTTTTTCTTTTTCCATCTCTTTATGCCTTAATAGCTTTGGTTCCAGAGTCATTCCCCTACATTGCAACATTTCAACAGTTATTTATTTATTTAACATTGGTCTCTTATCTTGAGGTACTTACCCATGCAGAGAGTATTTTTTATCGTTTTTTTTTTTTTTTTTTTGAGAGAGAGAGTGGAGAAAGTTTTCCTGGAAAGAAACAGCACCATTTGCAGGGGCTGTTTGGGCCCTTAAAATTTTCCTGGCTCAGAATATTCCTGCAGTGGGCCGTCATCGGTTTGCAGCAAGTCTATTTGCCAACCCGTCGCTCCCGCCTCAAAGTCAGAGCCAACGGGAGAGTGAGATGGGGAGGAAAGGGAGAGAGACAACGACAGAATGAGAGAGAGAGAGAAGATGGGAGGGGGGAAACTGAGGGAATCAGCAGAGAGGAACACACAAGTGCTGAGCGACTGTATGCGCTGTGCTCGCCTGCTGCGGACGCTTGTATTTGTTTGCTGACTGAAGTGTTGTTCTGTCTGCACCGCGGCAAGGGAAATCGCCACCTAACAAAGCCCCAACTGTGTGCAGTCCAGCAACTGAAAACAGATCGGGAAACAGGAGAGGGAGTCTGAAAGTGTGAGGGAGAAACAGTTTGGGGCTCCACTGCAGATCTGTGAGGATGCTATGCCAAGAGTTCCCGCTCTAACGGATGCCACTCACCTGTAGTACATCTTAAAGCCAGCACAACAGAGGACAGGACAATCTGATTGCCGACTTCACAAGCTGCATGGGGGTTCTAGTGTGTTGTGACTGCTTCTTTTACAGGTACCAATTTTTGGATGTTTTATCATCCTCTTCCGCATGTTTTTTTTCTATTCCCCACTGCCTTGGAGTTGTGGATGTTCTTGAAGCTGTGCCAGGTTATGCAGAGATCAAGCATGATGTTGTACGATGAGAACCTTCAGCTAGAGAAAGAGCAGATAGTTCAAAATCAATGCAGTTTGTAGTGTGTGGGGGCTGCAGACCGATGTTGGTTTGGACACTGTGTTCCCAACTTGCTTTTTCCCTACAGCTAAGGGCAGACTTTGCCCTTTCCAATGTTGGTTTCGACCTCTACCTCAATTTGGAAAGTTAAGCAAGGCGGCTGTTCGAAAGTTAGTGAATGTTAACAGACCAAAGCATGCTCTTCACATGGAAGGCTTGAGAGATGCTGTTTCCTTTTTTCCCTTTACATGTGGTTGTAGTTTTATTTTACTGCGGTACTGCTATATATAACAAATCTCTGAAGTTCCATGGTTTTTCAAGGATGCCGTCCAAAGTGAAAAGTCCCAGATGTATCTGATTAAAAGGTTGAGTTTTTTTTTTTTTTTTGCTGATCCATCTATTCTTTCTTCTACCCTCTTCATCTTTCCTTCATGTTTCCGTCTCCTTTTAGACTTTTGTGTTGATTCACAGTTAATGTTTACGCTTGGAAAGCTGGAAAACCATCATGATCTGCTTGATCTGGCCGTTTATTTTGTCTTCTGCGGCTGAAATGTTTTTGGCTGTCCGGTGTGTAAGGAGTTCACGTCTTTTTAGTGCAGTATCCAAACACTGTTTTGTTTTATAACACCGCCGTCAGGTGGTGTTGTTTAGTCTTTCAGGTTTACGTTGCCAATCGCAACTGTTCTCTGGGATGTTGTTTTTAGACACACCTGCTTTCCGCAAAAACTGGTTAGCCTCTGTATAGTGTCTGATGTTTAGATAACAGCTTATATCAAAGTTATTCTCAAGTTGCAATAACTGCTCTAATAAGCTGTGTGTAGATGGAAACTGTTTTGTGTGACCAATCCAAGACTTGGATGAATGGAAAATGCATCCTTGCAAAGTTCACGCTGTATCAATTATAGTGTTGCTAAACTTGTTTATAGGCGAAGTCCAACTCTCAAAATCTGTAATCGCATCCTGTTTGTGATTGTGTAAACAGATTTGTTGAGTGATTTGATGCTTCCTCAAAGGTGGTCAAAATGTGGTGTAAGATTTTTCATGGAAGTGATTTGTTATGGAAGTGTAAGAAGTTTAAATTTATTCCAGCGCTGTCTGGTTTTGGAGTATGTTGTTATCTGCTATGCCATCTGACTGGGTCGTCTATTTAATCTGATGTGCTTTGATTGGACTGTGTCGGTCGGCGGTTCCTTTCTGTCTGCATTCTTCTCTAGCTTCGGGCCAATCTCTTATGACGATCATGTCTTGGGAAGCTAAGGTCTATTTTCATGATCTTAGAGGTTTTCATTTGAATAAAATTAGCATTGTGAGGAATACTTAATTTACATAACTTCTATAAAAGTAACTGTTAATTAGGAAGGTGGAAATTTGGATTGTATTTAAATGAAAAATAATGTACAATGTATTGGTAGCCATGTTGCTTTTGTCTAGTAGTAGTTTTTTAATTTTTTAATTTTTTATCTTCAGTCTGATTTTGTATGCTGATAAATTCCAGTCAACTGTTCTTAATTTCACACTCAATTATTTTTCTAAGCCAGGTTTCAGAAGAACTAAACTGGACTGTACTAAACCCATTTTTTTATTTGTGACGTCACCTAAAAACACAAAATTCTAGATTATATCTTTAGTCTAAATCCTATTAAAATGGGTAAAACCTTAAAGTCCCCCTGTGGTGAAAACCAATGCTGTTTATGTCTATGTGGTGTTTTTAATATGCTTTAAGACAAACCATGTACAAATGCATAAGAAAAAATTGAAAAAAAATTTGCTGAGTATTTTCTCCTTAAAACTGCATTGAACCAAAGACAGTCTCAAAAACTTGGTTTGAAATAGCTGGTGTTAAATTTCTGACATCACAAACTACCTTGTAACCAATCACGTCAATTTGTGATCGTCAACGAGTGGATCTCTGAGCTGGTGTGAGTGAGTGGAGGCGGGGCTCATTTGAACTGCGTACATAGAACTGCGTATATTAAATGAGGCAAGGGTGTAGAGTTACATTCAAGCTATTTTAAAGCATGAAGAATTTTTTTTTCAAAGAAAAACATTTGAATAAGTAATTTTGGTGATCAAAGATGAGTTTTAAGGGATACAATTATTGACTACAGGGGGACTTTAAAGATTTGTACCTTTAGCCATCATATCAGCTATAAAATAATTACTCAGAAGGTAGGATATACTAGATTGTATTTAAAAATTATTGTACAATTTAATTGTCTTTAACAAGTTTTAGCAATAAATTGGCAGTGCATTTATAATCAGATACGTATATTTGTCCACCATTTTGTTGTATGTTGTCATCATTGAATAATGTTGTCATATTGTCTGTAGCCCCTTCAGACCTCCCAAATTCCCACTGTCATGCCCTCTTCCGTCTCTTGTGTGAAAATTATGTAAGCGCCTCCTCCCACTGCGATAGATCCGGTTGCAGCGATGCCACTCTTGCTCTTCCTCAGCATCCCGAGCTGCAGCGTGAGCACCTGATAATGCTTAATCAGCATCAGTACCCAAGGTCACTCCATTCATTCCCACCTCCGCTGGAGACTCTGCACACATCCAGCCGTTTGACACCTAATCACATCAGCGAAGAATAAATGAATGCTTAAGTGGTGTAGGGCATAATCTGTTTTGGCGGTACTCTGCAAGCCACATGTCCACCCCTCCCAGTACTCGTTTAATTACCTTATAGATGGTGTTCATTCTTGACAGATATGACCCTTTCATTACTTTTTTAATTATCTGTGATAAGTTGTGGTGAAATTGAGGGAGGTTAGGTTTCCAAAAGTCCACAGAAGTCCTCACCACTCCCTTAGCTTGATAATGTTCACATCTCATAACGGGAGTGATGGTTTTTTTGCAGTGCTAAGCCTTTCTATATTTAGCAGACAAGAGCTTCTTGTTGGAGGAGAATTACAAGGAGGAACGCAGTATTGCTCATCACAGCAGGTTCCTATTACGTAACATTCAGAGGTCGCAGCTGTGACGTCATCCGGTTGGAAATGCCTTGGGGCCTCGCTTGTTCAGGTATTCTTGCACTCTGATGGACCCATTTAGTTACATACGTGCGTCAAGGTTACATCATGCATAATTTTAAAGGTTAGTTCACGACATTTAACCCTATTTACACGTTTTGACATCAAGGGATTCTTATCATCATGGGAGTTACCTATTTGGAGGTGTAAACTGGATGAGTGAAATTCTTTGAAGAGATGTTACGATGGCGTATATAGAGGATAGATGGTGCCTTCATTCAGGGTTGTTTGGTCCAGTTTTATAAATGACCTCTTTTGAACCATTTCTTTTTCAAAAGGAACGATCTTTGTTTGTTTAATGTGGCAGTTTTGCACAGAGTGCTTCAGCAATCCTACATTGGACCCTGTGCTTATAACAGATATGGACAATCCTACCTCTTGTAGAACATAGTTTTGGCTTCAGATGGTGTGCCTATGGACAACTCACTAACCGTCGAATGCCTATTGTACATAAATGGTAAGAACTGGCTGAAATCACCAGTTCCAGTGTGATTGTATGGTGTCTACACAGTTTCACAGATTAAATGGCGTCTTACAGTTTCACAGATTGGATGGTGTCTACACGGTTTCAAAGTCAAGGTGCGCAGGTTTCTATCATTCTGTCAGGAAACTGAGTTCCCAGATCGAATCACAAAAGTTTCTAAAGGTCATCAAATCTTTAAAAGATGTTTAAGAGTTTTGTTTGAGAGACCTCTGGGCAAAAAAAGCAATATCCCTGAGCACACCTGTAGATTTCCCTCTGTTCTCAAAGTTGTGTCAGATTTCAGATATTCGTTGAACTCTGGTTAGTCACTGAATCCACTTTATGATTATGGAGATTATCACTCATTAAAGAGACCAGCTGGATAGATGTTTGTGTCCATACTAAGAGTGTTAGACCGCTTTTTATGGTGATCTGACAAAAGTCCGATAATCATTCTTCACGTTTTTGCTGTTCAGATCTGAGAATGAGAGGCATAAGTAATCAGGACAGGTAAGCATAAAAGGTTTGCTTACTTCTGAAGCATGTAGCCGTGTCCTCTGCACTTCCGTTCTATGTTTTTCACATCTAATGGAAAGCATGTCAGTCTTGAGTTTTAAGAACTGGTACTTCTGAAAATGGTTGGCCAGACCAGCATCGGGTTTGTCATGACTAGGAAACAACATTCTGTTGTTGTGGATTCAGGATCCTCAGGGATGATACCAATGGGCTCTGAGGTCTGTCTGGATGAGTTTCTTCGAAACTACCTCCCTCCCAGAGGCACCTAAGCTACTTAGAGGATAACAGTTTCCATGAGCCTCACACCTGAGCTGGGAAGCTGTTTACATTTCCAAAGCCAATAAAAACATGAGGCAGAGCCTTTCACATGACAATGCTTTGTTTTGAGTAGACTCTCAATCCCAGTTATTCTGAGGTTGTTTCATTGAGAATGTCAACTGTGCACTGTGGCGACAAGAGACTTGTTATTAAATTAAATAAAAAAAAATGAAGAGTATGATTAATGTGTACAAATTGGTAAGCTTTGAATGAATCTCCGGTTCATCTCAGTGTGGCTGGGTGGAGATGTTTATGTAAACACCGGAAAAATGTCTATGATAGTGGCAGACCTGCTTAAGTAGAATCAGGAGAGGGTTCAGGAAATGAGCATCTGAGGGCACTTAAGGGCCAAATTACGGTTCCTGGGTGGTTATAGAAATTTACTTGCCAAAAAAGGAGTTGGGACACATAACCACAGAGTGATTCGCCTAAAATAGCACGGAAAACAGCTGGAGTACATGTACTTAAGCTCGACTTGCAGATTTGTAGAACAATCACTTGAACAATGCTGTTATCAGAAAGTCCTTACTGTTTGGCATTTGACCCCATTAGGGTCAATACGCATTAGTCGCTGTCTGAAAGAGTGTTTCCTTTTCTTGCACCCCTCACCAACCTGGTAAAAAAAGGCATTGTATTCAGTAACACAATTGTATCGTTGTCTTAAGCATGTTTAATGTACAAACATGGCATCCCGCAGCTAAGCAGTCAGCTTTATTCTGCCTTCGTACACAAAGGTCTTTCTGTATTGGACTCTTACATACACCCCAAAGTCATGACGACCCTCTGTCCTGGCCCTTCCGTGCTTCTGTTTACAAAAATATTGACATACCCAAAAGGTCATTAAAAACATGTCTTTGTCATTCTCTGTGCTGTAGAGTATTGAAGAAAATACCTTTGTTTAAGCACAAGTAAATGTTCAGGTTTTGCTTATTGATGCAAGAATTATTTTTTTAACTTGATTTTAACCTCTAGACTAGGTTCGAGGCATGCGGCAAAGTGCTGTAAGTAAGTAAAGGAATCCTTCCTGGTGGCAATGGCTATAGTCCCTGGAGAAACTACTTTTGAATGGCTGTCAATGGAGAAAAATACTTTTTACAGATGGTGTAGTTACAGCATTTACCAGTAGGGGCTAACTGGACTGCTAACCAATCACTTGGCCACTTGGTTGATGTACCGATGTATTTCTCCAGTAGGAGGCAGTGAAGTTCTTGTTGTAAAAACAAGACTGCTATCCACTCTTTGAAACTCTTTGTGCTTTCAGATGGAACTTGTGGTTAACCAGTGCAATTTTGCATCACATGGTCGTCTTGCCTTTTCATTTCTTTACTGTTTTTGTTTTTTAGCCCATAGCTATTTTTGCTCATGATCTTTTTAAATCTTTGCAGGAACTTGTCATCCATTTCGGATGCGTGTCTGTGCGCGTTACTATTCATGTATACCTCATTACTTTACATAATGTCTGTCCACACTGATGAAGCTTGTCTCATCATCTTTCATCTCTTTATTCTCCGAACAAAGACCTTGATTAGCTTTTCCTACCCCCGAATCCAAGGATCAAAGGCTCTGGCTCCATAATTACCAACATTCAGAAGCTCTTTCACAAGCTGAATGAAGCCAGTTCTTTCCACTGCTTTATTTTCTAGTTTTTTAAATTGATGTTGCTATGGATTAACAGCTGCATCCCATCTTTAAGTCTATAACCCCCCTACTCCACTTGAAATCATAATGACTATTTATTTAAATCTCTGTAATTGATGGTAACTGAAGGTGACAAATAGTAGTTTTTAATTACCAATATTGATAGGGCTTGTGCCTGATGTGACAAGCTGACCAAAAGATAAAAGACCAAATTTATCTTTACCTAATAAATAAATCAGAAATGTGTTTGACAAAGTTGTTGATTTTGGAATGGACACCAAGCAGTTGATTACTGTTCATTGGTTAATTGGTAATAAAGTTATCAAGTGAAACTGTATCGCTACTCTGTGTAGATTCTGGGGTTTTGTTGGACAGTTTTTGCACAATTGCTTTGGATACATACAAGTTAGAACTGCAGCTACCAACTATTTTGAGACTTTGATTTAATCTGTCGAGACTTCAGGATACGTTTGTACTTTTGTTTGCCCTGTATCTAGATCCTCAAACTAAGCCGAATCCTTCAACCGCTGGAATGCTGCGTGTGCGGTGAAGCCTTTTGAACATGCTACAACACGTCTCGCTGTTTCCTTCATTTTCTGTTTTGCTCACTTTCCTTTTGGCCATTTAACATTACATGTGCATTTTCTCTTTTATAGTCTCTTGGAAGCGTCCTGTTTTTTTTTTTGGTTGAAAATGGGCATAGTGATGTCACGCTTGCACAGAATCCAATTGTAAACCTTCCCGGAATTTGTACGAATTCTGCGTATATTTCAGCCAAAATTGAAATGAAATCTCACTAGAAAGATTGAAAACCGGGTGCTGTAAAAACTGAGGTTTTCTTCTTCATCCATCTCCCTCTTGCTTTCACTGCTCCCTGCCGTGTGTTTTGTTAGCCGAGAGCAGAGTGTGTTGGTGCATGCAGTCGCTCCTCTGCAGGAATGTGCGATAGGATGCGGGACCATGTTAATGATGGCCATCTTCCAAAAATCTCTTCAGGACAGCAGGGGAGATGAGTAGAAGGACATCTAATGGTGTTGCAACAAATTATTTTATGTACTTTGCTAATAAAAAATGGACAATTCATACCAAGAATAAAGAAACAAACACTTACTTTTGAACTATTGACCTATTGGTGACCAGAACAAAAATAGATCTTGTTTTGGAAGTATTGCATCTCATGATTTGTATAATGCTTGGAATGAAACTGTTGAAACACTCCAGTCCAGATCATCAACAATGATTGAAGAAGGACGAACTCCTCCACACATGATCCTTGAGCCACTCTGAATTGAAACTAGCAATCAATTGTTGAGAGATTCTTGAAGCATTTAATGTCTTTTCTCCGATTGCAACAGGATTGTGGGTAGGTTCTTATCTATCTTGTTCATCTCACGTTGCCCTCGGTCTTTCAGCAGGGCTGGATTACTCATCTGCTGGATGCTTTAGCTCCGGGCCTAATGTGCTGTGTCTGAGAGGATTTTTTTCTGTTTGCTTTGTCTAAGAGGAATGTTCGTTGACTTTCTCACCGAACGAGTCGAGCCAGCCTTGTGACCAATCGTATGATCAAGCTTGAGGAAAAAGTACTGGCTGATTTCAAATGTTTGCTCCCTTTTACTCAATTACATTTTATTTTTTAACCTGGCCTGCTCTCATTGAATGATGTGTAACATTTGTTTAATCACTCTAGCCTTGTCTCAAACATGATATCTCATCATACAGTACATCTGTTCCGTTCTATAATTGGTAGTTGGACACATGTGAACATGACTAAATGCCTACGATTGAAAGTAAAGTCTGAAGCGCATCCTGTAAATCAGTGACTTAATTGTGTTATCAGACACGGCAGATGCTGCGACGTTGTTTCAGTTGTCGTGAATTAGGTAGGCTAGTCAGTAAACATCTTGTGAAGTGTGTGGGATCAGATGACAGATAACATTTAACTATGCAAGACCAGCCACTCATGTATTTTTTCAAAAGATTCTCTTGCGCAATATGTGAAGATTACTGAGATAATATGCTATTATTATAATTTTTTTAAACCTTAAGGAACTTTCTAAATGTGGTAATATTACTCATTGTCTGTCGTAAGAGTATGTCAGACTAACACTGCTTCTTTTGTGGTTTTATGATTCACTAGCTTCTAGATTAAATATTTTCCTTTTGGCTTTCATGGAAGACACAAGATTCCAATTACGAAAATTGCTTTTGTAACAACGGTATTATATAAAAATCTTTCCAGTGAGGTATAAATAAAGACTCATTTCACTTCATAGTCAACAACACAAGATCTTTGTGTATTATCTTTTCTGTATTCAGAGGCAGTAAAAGACGGGTTGCACATCCATTTTTTCAGATATTTGTCTTTTGTAAAGTATACTAGTCACCCCTAAATACTAATTTCTATAGCTAAATAATTTTGTTTCACTATCAGCAGTCAAAGTAACGTTTAAACATGTTCCCTCTGCTCTTCTGACAGAAATTTTTGTGTAGTTTGGCTTCTGACACGGTTCAGTGTCAGGCACTTTTTTATTGATAGCCTATTTTCTTATGTTGTTTAACCTTTAAAACATTACTTGGACCCTTGATATGTTTGGCTTTGAGTTTGGAATTGTCCGAAATATTAAATAAATATTAACTTGACCTTTTTAAATGTGGTATTAAAATATTGTAGCTCTTATGAAGGTTTTTTTTTTTTTAACAAACCAGAACAAAGACAAAACAAGTTGTGCATTGACATGTTACCTCAGAATGTCTTGAAATAAGGCTAAATGTTTCCTCTTAAATGTAGTTACGAAGAAGGAACGTCATTCGGAAGATGGTTAGACCACATTGGCCAGAATATAAAACGCACTGAGAGGATCAACAGACAGTAGACCTACAAACTAAACTGCATGTTAACCAAAACACGCCCCGCCCACGTGCGTATGATTGGCTGTCGTTTTGGCGTTAACATATCATGCCCCGCCCATTGCCTGTTCTGATTGGCTGTCCTTTGGTAGAACGAGAACTTTGGAGTAAGAACTTTAGATGCACTGAGTACCTGCCTATATTCTGTGAAAACATCCACGGAGGGGAGAGGGAAAGACCGGTCAGTTCAAAACACTTTGGACTCTCAGTCCAAATTTGTTGATAGCACTTCGGATATGCACTCGCAGAAAACTCCCAGAAACGGATTAAGTTGCAAGATGGTTCTTCAGGCTGTTGGTAAAGTTTTAAGGTGACGTGGCTTTGCTGTTTTTTTGTTTTGTTTGTTTGTTTGTTTGTTTGTTTTTTTCAATCTATTAGATAGTCACACAATTTAGCCTACACTGACAAATTATTTGATTGAAATGTATTCTTAGACTTCCCTACATATTAGATACATGAATGGGGGGCTTTACGAATCTTAAGATTTAAAATGATGTTAATGACAGTGATTAGCATTTTACGCTATAGGACATTTGTTATGGGAATTATTATTAGCACACCATGAAACGCACGCGCGCATTACGATCTCAGATATCAGATTGGTTGAGAAATATTACGTGTCTCATACTTATATATTCATGAGCAAACATGAACCGTTCATTAAAATTGTTCGAAATCTTCGCGCACTTGCACCTGGTAATTATTCTCGTGAAATAGATAATGAGTGCCTAGTGGGGAAAACATGATCGATAGATGGATAGATAGTGATTTGAAGAAATTATGCTGTATGCCTATGTGAGTTTTGAGTATTTTATGCCGTCTGTGTGTGGCTTTTTTAACCTCTTTGGGAGCCAAAAAATGATTTTTTTATTTTTTTCATTATTTTTGTATAACTGCATTTAAACATTAGCATGCTTTTAATATGATAGAAGGGGGTAAAACAGTATTTTAAGTGTGTGAGTGAGGGGTGGCTTACAAAGACCCCCCTCTTCCCCCACCTCTCTGTTGTGATGCTGGTGCTGTGTTTAACACAATACTGTCACACACTCTTCATGCCTAGAAGGTAGTACAAACTTGGCTAAACACACTCATCCAAAGACCAGCAAATTTACTTTAGCATTAATGCTAAAGGTCACCAGGTTTGTTTGAAACAATTATAAGTGCTATATAAAAAAGTTTGAAGCAAATATAAATTCATCCTGACACTGACAGGTTAATGTTAATGTTACTGTGATGTTACATTAATCAAGACTACTGCAAGAACTATGCCAATACATGTTGGTGCTTACATTATTTAGTGCTGGGCAACGATGAATCGCATCCAAAATAAAAGTTTGTGTTTACATAATATATGTGTGTGTACTGTGTATAGTTATTTTGTGTATATAAGTACACACACATGCATGTATATATTTAAAAAAATGTTATTTATATATAAAATATTTATATATAACATAAATTATGTATAAATATACAGTAAATACATGCAAATATATCTTACATATATACATGCACATGTGTGTATTTTTATATATATACAAAAAATAATTATACACAGTACACACACATATATTATGTAAACAAACTTTTATTTTGGATGCGTTTAAACGTTGGCCAGCACTAATATATATATATATATATATATAAAGAGCAAAAGATACAATGCAGATACAGGTAGATGCTGGATTGTTTTACTGCTGTTTACTGATTTCCAAATTGTAGTTTTAGTATGAATGGAAACTTAGATGTTTCCAGCCCTGTTCTCTGAGTTTTGTTCGAGTCAGAATGATTTAGGGATGTTTAGATGTTTTGGCTGCTGCAGATGCTGGATGAGATTTCGCACAGTGTGTGTTGCATAATGTCAAGCCTCATGCATAGTTAATCTTTGAGATTCTGAACAGCACACTGCATTTAATAATTGCTTTTAGATGTTTACTTGGCAATGTAGTTAAGTGTTTAATTGCTTCAGTTCCCTAAAGAACTTGTGAACCTTATTTATTTCAACCATTTGAGGATAACAAGAGAATGTTTCACATGGTTTAAGACACTTCCAACAAACACATTGTGTTTTAGACAAACATCATGTTGTTTAATATTTAAAAATTAATCACTAGAGGTCAATGGAGACTGATTTTGATAAAACCAAAAAATCCATGGAAAGGAATGCATTTGAGGATCCAGAACACTGTTATGTCAGTTGTTGTTTTTTACACGAAGAAACAGTTTGTGCATCCAAAAATCTGAACGCACATTGTTTTATTTTAGCCTTCCCAGGGTTTCGTCATTTTCCAGGAAGCGCTGTTTTCGTGAATTATGTGGCGCAGGGCAAATTCTCAAGCCATTAGCTAGTTTATTTTAGGAGAAAGAAAAACTTTCTAGCTGCCAGCGGCCCTCCTTTTACACACACACTTCATGCCCACTCAGAGTTTCCCGCAGATATCTTTGCCATAAAAGGCATTGTAGTTTCAAACTCTCAAACCAAGCCAAGGTTTCGACCAAAGACCTGTATCATCCACTCAGCAGCAGAAAACCATCTGTGTTTGTGCACCGAACACTAAACTCACGTGTCACAACAGTCTTACAGACAACCATTCTTGGCTCCACTTTGGTAGTGTTCACACTACAGTTAAATATGGTGTCACTCCACTTGTGAGTTTGGTTGCGTTCAGACAGAGGCGTGTGTTTTGACTTATTAGCAAAGAATACTTTGCTTGGGAACATAGGGAGCATCGATGCTCCATGGTGGGACTTTTTAGGGAGTGAACATTTCAGTGCACTGGAAGGACTTTGCAATTGACAGTTCTTAAAATGTCAGACTCCCTGATCAGTGCCCTGACTACTGAACTAGGGAGATGATTGAGACGCACCCTCAGTTTCTGCGAGAGAGCGCCCCCTGGCTTCAAGTATGAATGAAACATACATTGCATGAGTGTTTAGTGACCCATAATCTTTACATCACCTCATTTTAGATAAGAATAAATCATTCAGGCTTAGACTATTTTGTCTCTTTGAATTTAAATCTATAGATTTATTCACATTGGCCCATGAAAACCTATGTGAACACATTTGCCCAAAAAAAGTATGGGCAACAAATTTACGTTTTATTAAAAGTATTCTACGCCCATGGCTATAGTGTTTACTGTGTTAATGTTGTGTGTTCAGGACTGACTGAATGCATTTTGGGGAAGTCAATCCAACATGTACATGTAGTTGTCACTCCCAAAAAAGGCTGGATCCAAACTGGAGCTGACATAATCATTAGAAACAGAAAAGCAAATGAAGAACAATTAGTGTCGCTGCTGTTCATAACATGGCAAGCAATAGATAGTCATGCGCCTTTGAGCTAATATAATTGGAGGACAAGGTTATGAGATGTATTATGTGAATGCTTGGCTAAAGAGATGTGTTTTTAGTCTAGATTAAGCTTGCTGCGATAGTCAGTGTTGTGTTCAGCCGCAACACCGCTTACATCACTTGCACACCACAGCACCGCCATTTTGATTTTTTTATAGGAATAAAAATAATTTTGTTTAGTTAGAAAATAGACACTACAATTGAAAAATAAATGCGTCTACTCAATGCAACATGAGTCGAACAAGAGTCGCAGCACAGATCAGCAGCAGGAGTGAGGCGATGACGGAAGATTTGGTTTCAAAACGAAATGTAAAAGGGCCTATTTGGCAATATTTTTGATTTAATCCAAATGCTAATAAGGAGTTTTGAGCTAAAATGGTTTTAAAAGTCTTAAATTCTGATGCCTTTGTTCGTAACCACTCCTCAAGCCCGATTTGGCCCGCTTTGGACCAAGGTATTCGTCGGGCCAAAAACACCTGGCCGTTGGCCCTGAGGAAGCCCCGGCGAGGCCCGATCAAGCCCCGGAAGTGGAAAATTGGGGTTACATGATCATATTTTCTTGAACTGGTAAGAACTCTAGCAGCTGCATTTTGGACTAGCTGTTACCTCAGAGTGTACGTATATATAACCTTTAAGAAATCGTATTCTCTTTCTATTAAATTCTGTCCTTTATTAGTCAGCGGAGGAATGTGTTTTGAAGAATGTTTCAAAGATTCTGAGAGATGTTCGGATCTTTCAGCTGGGCTCAAGACTCATTCATAATCTTAGATGGACCTGACAGCTGCCTGCTTGCTTGCTGGCTTCACTCTCACTTGCTATTGCTTGACCCTCCAGTGTTTATCCTTTATGCTGATCCTAGATCAGTAGTGAAGGTTCTTTGATAATAAATTGGTTTTACTTTATTTTGATGGTTTAAATATTCTGTTGACTAGAGGTAACGTTGCACCTACATGCCAACTAACTCTCTTTAGACAGAGTGTTAGTAGAGTTTTAGTAGACTGGTAGGGTAAAGATTAGTAGAATAAGTTAACTTGCAAAGTTACTTATTGTCAGTAGAATGTCAGTTGGGGAGCATCAAAATAAAGAGTTAGCAGATATTAGCTATCTACTAATATTCTAATGAGAGTTAGTTGCATCGTTACTTATAGTCAACAGAATGTCTAAAGTGTTACCAATTTTATTTGAAATATGGAAAGTGAAGCTCATCCTAGTTTAGAATAATTTCATGAACTGAACTGGATGTTTCATTTTCTGCTCAACCGATTTCACTATGTGAAACTATTTTACTATGTGCCAATTTTGTATTTATTCGTATGATATGGATACAGAAACATAACATTTTTTGAAAAAAATGAAGGTCATACACCCTGTCCGACAGTGGGACGTGTAAGCAACATCATACGCAAATGTACTGTGATTCATACAAAATCATACATTAGCCACCCATTCACCAATATGTAAAATGTTTATGAATTTCCCTGAGTGTTTTGGTAACACTATCCACTATGATGCTAGTTTCTGGGTGGTTGCTAGTACGTTGTCCCTCTGCTAGGTCTCTGTTATTCTGGTTTCTATATGGTTTGGGTCCATTCTTCAGTGTAAGATTGTTGGATGTCATTTGTCATATAGCCTAAGCCATCCTGATCATTCAGGTATCAATGTCCATGGCACATGGGCAGAATGAGTTTTGCAAAGTTTATTGGCTCAATGTAATAATGAGGTGGCTTGTTGTTATAAGGGCAGTTTGTCTGTTGAAAGAGGAACAAGAAATAACCTCCTTTTTTTTGTTCTGTCTATATTTCCTTCATTTTTAGAATTTTTCAGTATCTTTGACCACAAGCAGTAAATTAGCTCATTGTGTGAATTCCCTTGGTGATTTATCTTCATTCTATTTCCTGTTTTACCCAGAACACTAATCATGTGTAGTTAAATGGAATGACATGCAACTAAAATTGAAGTTTACCAGACTTCCCACGCTCCAATGATGTTTGATCAGACCGCGCTCCGCGATTAACCCTTTTAGACCTTTGACACGAGTCAATTCAAGACCTTGATATGGATGATAAGATCTTTCCCGCTCGGAAGCAATCCAGAATCCCGCTAATCTCACAAACCGTTCCTTTTGTCTTGGCTTCAGTTTAAAAACACTGTTTATGGACTTTGGTCTCTGCGATAAGTCCTCTTCCTGCTCCGATGATGGAGTGTTGTGTGTGGGAAAGAGGAAAAGGTGAAGGTGGTCAGAAACTTGAGGTTTGGGAAGAGGGAATGTTTACAGTGCTGAGAGACTTGAACAGGATATCAAGTTGGTGGGTGAGCAATAAATTCGATTCCTTTGTCCGAAGCAAAACACTGATTTAAGGCTGCAAGGAAGAAAAGAGTTAAAATGAGCGAGCAGTAAAGAGAAACTCTACCTAATTTGTTCACATAAACATAATAAACCAAATAGGGGTCGAAGCGAGCGCAAGGAAAGGATGTAAATTCTTTATAACCCGTCCTTGCCTGTGCTCTTGTTATTAGCTGTTTAATGACCCCTATAACCTTTGTCCCAACCAGCTGCGGGATCTGCCACAGCAATGCGATTCTGGCATTTACGTGTTAAAACTAGCACTGGAAGTCTGTTTTGACACAGGAGTTTGAAACAGACAAGAAATGTGGTTTACTCCAAAGAAGCGGAGATGTAGGACCACTTTGGGAAGTTTTTTCAAAGTGTTTGGAAGTTCTTACACTTTCTTGTCTGGGTCGATTTATTGTTTCTATGAGGTTTACATATACAATGACTTGAATGGCCTCTTTTAAACAAAAAATAAAATAATGTTAAGCCTTTTTTTATGATTTACAAATTTAAATCATATAGTAAAATTTTCAGTATTAATAGTATTAATTTTATAAATTAAGAATTTTAAATGAGTAAAAAAAAACTAGAGCTTAAAAACATTTTGTATAAATTTTAATGGGACAAGACAATGGACCCTTTAGTTTGTGAATCGTATTCATAAATAAAATAAAAATGAAATGAAAATGTTTAAATTTGGGAATACGTATCACATAAACTAAATGGTAAGATTTATAGAAAACAAATTTTAAGCTCCATTTTTTTTTAGGAGGCCTAAAGTTCTGAAAACAAAACATAAAGAAAGAAAAAAGAAAAGAAAACTCCTTAATGACATTCATAAAAACTTTCTTTTTTTTTTACCATTTTACTACTTATTAATATTCAAAAAATCTTTGTCTACCAAGTAATGTGGTGCAGCCAACATGCGTCACCAACAAAACAATTAAGGAAATAGAGAGGATCATAGAGAGGATCTCTGCAGACACTCATGACTGTGTGTCAAGCCTCTTAAAATATCAGATCATTTTACTTTTGGGCTATCTTACTTCAGTTCAAAATGTCATGTGTGAATCCCCAAAAACTCATATTTATGAATAAGGAAGCATTTCATGATGTTTGTAAAAAAGTAGTTTTTTACATTAAATAATGCATTTTAAAATGTAATAAATTAATAAATAAGATGTGTACACCTCACATATATGTAAGGTGTAAGAAAAATGTTTGAACATTTTAGTAGTTACACCATATGTCATTTTTAAATGTTTGAAAACCTGTGTATTTGGTACCACTACTGACAACGAGACAAACGCACTTCAACTTTGTTCAACTCCATGCATCTCATCTTAACGTGTCTCTCTTCTCCCGTCTTGCAGGAAATCCAAAACGAAGCCCAATGGAAAGAAAGCACCCGCTGAAGAGAAGAAGCACTACTTGGAGCCAGAGTACACAAAAGTGCGGGTCATGGACTTCGACCTGAAAGATTTGGTGGCGCTTCCCACCAGAGAGATAGACCTCAACGAATGGCTCGCCAGCAACAGTGAGTTCCTAACCAAACATTATGGCTGTTATGAGTGTTTGCCCTGTATTTTGAGGCTGAGAGTCTTTGTCCGTCTTCAAAAATAACCTTCTGTCAGTCAGGAGTTTGTAAATCAGTCACATTTTAGTGTGTGTGTGTGCAAAGTACACAAAGCCATTACTGAGCACCACCTTCTTAAATTGTTATTGCTGTGAAAAGAGAGAATTTGAAGGAATAGTTCACTTCAAAATGAAAATTCTGCCATCATTTACCAAACAATTGATGTACCCCATTGACTTCCATGGTATTTGTATTCCTACTATGAAAGTCAATGGGGTCCATCAACTGTTTTTAACGACATTCTTCAAAATATCTTCCTTTGTGTTCAGCAGAACAAATAAATTCACACATGTTTGAAACAATTTGAGGGTGAGTAAGTGATGACAGAATTTTCATTTTTAATTGAACTATTCCTTTAATTATGAGCCAAATTATTTCTGAAACTAATGAGATGGAACAACAGCAACAACAACAAAATACCAGAGACTGCAACAACAACGGCAAACATTAAACCGTTCACGTTTGATGTTAGCATTTTGCTAAGCTAACAACAGGATAGTTGAATAAAAAAAATAACAACAGTACAAACAAATTTCTTTATGAACCAAATTTTATTTCCTGTTAAAAAGTAAATGTAAAAAACAAAACAAAAAAAAGAGTTAACTAAGGGACTGGTCAAGTCAAGTCAAGTATATTATAGCGCTTTTCACAATACAGATTGTATCAAAGCAGCTTCACAGTATTAAATCAAAATAACACAACAAGGTTTGTTTCTAGTGGAAAAAACGTCCACGTTTGGTAAGGCTGATCAATAGTATTTATTGATTGATTAAATTAAATTAAATATCCCCAACTGAGCAAGCCAAAGGCAACAGTGGCAAGGAACCGAAAAACTCCATCAAGTGACCTAATGGAGAAAAAAAAAAAACAAGTAATAAAAACTCAGTGAGTGTTTTAGCGCAATTTTCTCACGTCATGGGATCACAACACTAAGAGATAGTAAATCTTTTCCTGGATTTTTTTTGTGCGTTCCCGAGATTAGACCTTCCTTAACATAATGCCGAAAACCCGAAGTCTCTAGGTGGTCTGGTTGAGGAGTAGATAGAAGTGCAAGATTGGTGCGCACAGACAGAACAGAAATCATGAGTTAACAATCGCAATTTTGTCCGGTGGAAAATTGCGCTAAAAACCTTGGGAGAACCCAGGCTCAGTCGGGGGCCAGTTCTCCTCTGGCGTTTATGAACTAGAGGCCGGATTTAACTGTAAGATTAAAAATATTATATGAATGCCTGGCTGAAGAGATGCGTCTTTAATCTAGTTTTAGACTGGGTTAAACAACAAACAGTATCAGGAAGGCTATTCCAGAGTTTTGGAGCTAAATGTGAAAATGCTCTCCCTTTGGTGGATCTGGATATCCTAGGTATGACCAAAAGCCTCGATTTTATTGATCTTAAAGAGCGCGATGGATTATAGGGCGATAGAAGATCCGTTAAATAGACTGGAGCTAAGCCGTTAAGGGCTTTATAAGTCAGTAGCAATACCTTGTAATTAATACAGGACTTTATAGGTAACCAATGTAGTGATGATAAAATCGGTGTTATATGATCATATTTTCTTGATCTAGTAAGAACTCTAGCGGCTGCATTTTGGACTAACTGTAGCTTGTTTATTGAGGATACAGGACAACCAGCTAATAAAGCATTACAGTAATCTAGTCTCGAGGTCATGAATGCATGAACTAGCTTTTCTGTATCAGAAACTGATGGCATATTACGTAGCTTAGCAATGTTTCTAAGGTGGAAAAAGGCTGTTTTTGTAACATATGAAATATGATTTTCAAAAGACAGGTTGCAGTCTAGTATAACACCCAGGTCTTTTACTGTAGAGGATAAAGTTACAGGACATCCTACAATGTTAAACTTGTATTGTGAGAGGTTTTGTGGGCGTTTTTTTTAACCGATAAGTACCTCTGTCTTGTCTGGATTTAATACGCGCCATCCAATCTTTTATATCTTTAACACACTCTGTCAGTTTAGATAATTTAGCGTTTTCATCCGGCCGTGATGAAATATATATTTGAGTGTCATCAGCATAAGAATGGAAACTAATTCCATGTTTCCTTATAATATTTCCAAGTGGCATCATATATATTGAGAATAATAGAGGGCCCAACACAGATCCCTGCGGCACTCCATAGTTTACTGAAGTTATGATAGATTTTTCTCCATTTAAATGATAGCGGTCAGATAGGTATGATTTGAACCAGCTTAATGCTTGTCCTTGAACACCAGCATAATTTTGTAGTCGATCTAAGAGTATTGTGTGATCTATAGTATCGAACGCAGCACTAAGATCAAGTAAAACTAGTATTGAGATACAGCCTTGGTCAGAAGCTAAAAGTAAGTTTACATGTCAACATAAATGTCAACTAAAATGTAAAACTTTTTATGCATTTTGACTGTTTGTTTACATGACAACGGCGTTTTGGGAACATGTTTCAAAGTGCAAGTTTTTGAAAACGGTCTCCATGTTAACAACAAAAATGCGGATCTCTGAAGACGATAACGTCATGCACATGCACATGCGTATTACGTGTTCAGTCTATAGTGTTTCATCACCATCTAAATGGCCTGGCAGCAGAATACAGGGTTTTCAGTCGTTTTTGCGAATCCGTGTGAATGGGGATCGTTTTCACAATAGTGTCGCCTGTACGCGGAAAACTCTAAGGAAAAACGTCTCCGATTTAAGGATATCGTTGTCGTGTAAACGTACCCTAAATATGGTCCTTAGCGTTAGTGATTTGAACAAACCCCTAACCTTAAGTATAAATCCCTAACCAGAATGACTTCTAAGTGACTGGACTTATTATTTTCACCTGGCGAACAATAAAACGTTCAAGTTTGATCTTAGTATTTTGCTAAGCTAATGACAGGATAGTCAAATAAAAGCAAACACAAATGATGTTTAAAATTATACATTTTTAATTGCAAAAATTTGAGTATTGGATAAAACAATTGTTTATAATCAACATTTCTCTTGCCTCAGCCACCAACTTGAATTTTTTTTCACTAAGCTTATTACAATGTATTTTGGGATTTCCTGCTAAAATGAGGCATCTTATGAGGCACCATGATTAATTTGCTACGTTTTTGAACAGACTTCATGCTATGACAGTGATGCCATAAACACTTCCTTCATAGGAAGTTCTTAAGCTTTAGTGATTGTGAAATATCAGTGAATGTCTTGTCACAACTTCGCTGAATGTCTTTTCTTTTGTCCTTTGCAGCAACAACCTTCTTCAATCTCATAAATCTGCAGTATAGCACAATCTCAGAGTTCTGCACAGGGGACACATGTCAAGCCATGACGGCCTGTAATACGTAAGTCCTTTCATTTTCATTTCTCTTTCTCTGTTTCGTATGTCTTGGGGCGAGAATCAGAAACCTTCTTTTTACGAGAACTGCATTTGAAGGCCAGATCCCGGATCAGCACGCTGGCTTTGTAAGAATCTGGGTTTGTAGGTCTGATTCGGGTTAATGCATGACTGGAATGAAAGCTGACACACATTTTACTGAAGCCAGTGCTTGTTTGGCTTTCAGATGTGTTTTGAACGAGAGAATACAAGGGAACTATTCTCAGAATTAGAGGTTTTGTAACTTTGTTTGAGGCGGAACCAATTAAATTAACTTAAAAGCCTATAGTTAAATGTTCCCACAGGCTGAATGGGTGTTAAAGAATTAATTGTGACAACATTTACCTTTCAGCTTTAGTCTCTTGACCAACTCTGTGAAAGTAGCCTAATACTTACTTTTTACTCATTTTAAAGAGTAAAGAGTAAAATATTGTGTGATTTCAATTTCCCAGAATGGATTTTGCGCTTTCTCCTTACCTAGACTTTTAACAACTTCTCTATACTCTATCACAAGTATCAAGAAAATCCAGAGAACAGGATGTATTTTACCTAATAACTTAAATAACAACACAAATAATAACAAAAATAAAAATATTATATATATTTAGTTATAGTTATAGTTATATTTATTTTTAATAGCAACTATTATTATCCTATAATGACATTTAAATGTGTTTATTTGAAGAATTTGTAATGTTACTATAAGAAATATTTGGTGTCCCCAACACTGCTGTCTTTTCCATCTCACCGAGCATTTTAGAGAACAACTGAATTTCTATAAAATAGTTCAAGCTCGATTGTGATGGAAATGAGATGCTACAGAGAAGTACATCCCTGCCAGATAGTGAGAAATGTCATCCATTTTAAGAATTTTTTACTGAAATTACAAAAATGCTCTGTAATTGAGTATTTCTTCACACAGTTAATTGACTTATTGAACGTTTTCTCAGAATAAGTGTAATATCATAACCGTCACACACAATATCAATAATCCACCCTCATGCATTATACCAAAATCCATTTAAAGGTTGATAAAGGTTTTTAAGGAGACCTATGTCTTTTTTCAAAGTCTTGATGTTGTTTTTGGGGTCTACTAGAATAGGTTTTCATATTCAAAAATGTAAAAATAAAATAAAAAACACATTATTTATCACATATTTAACAGTGTTGCAGCTCCACTCTTCCCAGTCTGTCAGTAACGCTCTAGTTCCTGTCTCTATGAGCAAAGCACAATGCGCTCTGATTGGTCAACTGGAGCAGTGTGTTGTGATTGGTCAAGCTTTTTGAGCGTGTTTGGGAAATGTCCCACTCCTTACCATAACCACCAGTTTCAACACAACTAACGCACCTCAACCAGGCCTCATATGATTTATTATGCGTATGCCTTTGGCAGGAATGAATTATTTAAATGAGGAATATTGTGACGTGTTTGTTCCCGGCAGAAATCTCATGACTACAATGGAGGCGTTTCAGGGAGTTCAGAATCAGTGACACTGATATAGAGAAAAACTCCTGCTGGGTTCACTGTGATTTGTAACTTTGCAGACGTTTTTCATGCTCAAACAGCAACATTACACTAAAGAATGTTAAAAATGTAAAAAAGCATAATAAGACCCATTTAACACTGATTGTAAAACGGTTTGAAAACGTATAATTTTGAAAATGAAGCATTCAAAAAATGCCCCAATTGTAGAATCACTCGAACAGAAAGTCCCACGAGTAACCATGTTGACTTTTAAAATCTTTGCTCAACTCGTTTGCCCTGTTTGGCCGGAGCGAGTCCTGGGTGTGAGTCGCTAAACTCCTCATTTACACACTGACCCGTAGAACCACATGCTTGACTATTCATGGACAAGATTTACCAACACACAGAACACTAACAATTGCGCACTAACCCCAGGCATACCACGGAGGGCAAGGATGGGTGCGCTCAAAACACAAGCCTTATTTCAGTCACCGCCAGCTTTACAATTGATAAATCAATTACTGATGAAAAGACTGGGAAGAAAGAATGGACAAATAGACCTGATGTTCTGTCCCTCCATTTATGATTTAGTGCCGAGTTATGTGGTTATATGCTGAGGTATTTTATTAGTATGATTATTGGGTGTTTCTTCAGTCATGGACACGGGTTGGTTTATTTTTTTTATTTTTTATTTTCCTTTCTTTAAATTACATTTATTTTTTATTATTTTCAAATTCTTTTTATGCATAAATGTTGTCTTATTGGCTCAGACTTTCAATCTTAAACTATAAAAAAATATTTAACTATGATAATCTGAACAGTGAAAAATGACAAGTGAGACAAGTGATCTGTAAGGAGCTTAAGGTAAACATAATTGGTGAAAAGCATATTTTTAAATGTGAAAATTTTGATAAAAAAAAGAATTGATAAAGTTTTTTTTGTTTTTTTTTTGGAAACATAAAATGCTGGCTATAAAATTAGCCTTAAAAAGACAAATAATTTGGCCATTTTATTCCAAAAAATGTTTATAATGTAGTTTTCACCACTTAATTTTATTAAACAAACAACTGATTTAAAAAACACTGGTGAAAATGTTTGTAACGTTTCAAAAAATGACAATTCTTCTCTAATGCATGTAGAGACTGTTGGACATTTGTAGATAAATTTGATTATTTTTTTATTTATTTTTTCAAACGCCCATAGTTGAAGAAACACCCTAAAATGTTTTCTACTTGTACTATTGCATAAATTGTGAAAAAAAAAAAAAAAATCCTGTTTCCAATGGTTTGTTTTCAGTGGGCATTTTTACACTAAATAAAAAATATATATAAATAAACAAAGGTGTTGTAGAGTTTTGTACAGGTATGTTTAGTAGTACTTGCAGTTATGAAATTAACTGCCGCCATTTCCACTCTGAATTGAATCTGTAACTCTCCACTTTACTCCACTTTAGCTTACACTGACCGTTTTCTCACTTAAAGGGATAGTTTCATTAAAAATTTAAATTCTGTAATCATTCACTCATCTCATGTTGTTCCAAACCCGTAAGACTTTTGTTCATGTTTGGAACACAAATGAAGATATTTTTAATGAAATCTGAGTGATTTCTATCCCTCCATTGACCGCTAAGCAACTACCACTGTAACGCCCCAGAAATGTAGTAAAGGCATCATAAAATTAGTCCATGTGACTCTTGTGGTTTGACCTCCATTTTATGAAGTGACTCGAGTGCTTTGTTTGTGTTCCGAAGATGAACAAAAGTCTTACAGGTTTGGAACGACATGAGGGTGAGTATTAATGACAAAACTTTCATTTTTGGGTTGTATCCCTTTAAACAAGTGATCTTTATTTCATCCGTTTGGTTCATGTTTGGTCATGCGTTGAATGCATCAGGTCACTGGGTCCTTGCATGGTGTACGGTCAGTTATGCGGACAGTTTGCATTCCAAGAGATTTGTAATGTCTACACCCAACCCCCCACCCCCCGAACCCACGCTACCCTCCCAAACTGAGCAATCCTCCTTAAAAAAGGTGATAGCAGCCACATTCCAGTTGTTTTAAACCGTAAACTGTTGTTCACTTTGTCCTAATGTGTTGGAAATGTGACTCACAAGAAGTGAATTTTAATTTTAGTTTGTCGTCTTTTTCACAGAATATACTACTGGTATGATGAAAGGGGGAAGAAGACGAAGTGCACAGCGCCTCAGTATATTGACCTCGTAATGACTTTCGTGCAGAAATTAGTGACGGACGAAGAAATCTTTCCCACAAAATATGGTGTGTATAATTACTGCCCTCTAGCAGTCGTAATAGAGAACTACACGATTTGAGATTTCAACGTTTGCAGTAAAAGCCCTTAGATCAGTGGCGCCCTCTAGTGTTCATAGAGTAGAATGAGCTTTGTGAAAATAACTGATCTGGGCTTTCTCCTTGATTTACTTTTTTCTCTTGCAAGAAATAGCCATGTATATAATAGAATAGGATCATGGTAAAAACGATCCCTTTATGAGGAATTAAAAAAAATAGAATTATGATTTATAAAAAGTAATTTAATAACAACTTGGTTTAAGGTGTCCGTTTTACAGTGTAATTATGCATTTAAGTACTGTGTAATAATAATAATTAGCTACATGTATTTACTATAGGATTAGGGGTTGGTTTAGGGTTAGTTGCATGTAATTATGCATAATTTATAGTTATTACTACAGTAAATACATGTGTAACAAGGACACTAAAAATGAAGTTTTTGTAGTCATAGTATAGTGTAGTTTATATTATTTAAACAAACTTAATTTTATGTAAATATTTAATGCTTTATTTATTTTTAATTCACTGACATTTGATTTAATTTCAAACAATAAATTAAATGAATCATTTGAGTTTTAATTAAACCTGATTATTTTAATAGAGTTTTTATTTACTTTTTTCTAAATTATATAAAAATTATAAACCATAACTGACATTAGTCATTTGTGAATAATTTGTGAATAAAACATTATTTTTAATGAACAATATTTAATGAAATAAAATCAATAAAACAAAAACAAATGCTAACTATCTCAATTCCCTTTCAGGCAAAGCCTTTCCCAACTCGTTCGAGTCCCTGGTGAAGAAGGTGTGCCGGTTCCTGTTCCACGTGTTGGCGCACATTTACTGGTCGCACTTTAAAGAGACCGTGGCTCTGGAGCTGCAGGGACACTTGAACACACTGTACGCACATTTCATCGTCTTCGTCAGGGAATTCAACCTGATCGACCCCAAGGAGACCTGCATCATGGACGACCTGTCGGAGGTGCTGTGCGCCCCCCTGCCCCCCCTCCCACACAATCACGTGACCGAGAGATGAGCCGATCGCAGACCTGACACAACTCCTCGGAGGAACATGACAGAAAAGAAAAGCGGGAGGCCTCCTTGGACGGGCCCCTCCATCACTTTTCCCTCACCGTGTTAATGTGAACTGATCAAAAGGATGGGACGGGGGACCGCTGGTCTGCAGGTCCTGTACCAGCACAGATTGGTGTGAATGTTTAACAGGACAAACAATCTGTCAACATTATCATTTATATAGGAACATTTTATATTTTCATTTGCTTTTTATTATTATTATTTTTGCGCATAAGCCCTTGGAGGTTTTGTTTTCTTTTAGGGAATGGTATTTCAGCTCGACTCTCATCAGTGCCTTAGATATATAGCTAAGGTATTGTTTGTTTATATGCAACACTGTTTAGAACATGATCCTTGACCTCTGGCTCCCCCTTGTGGAGGGAGTGACGTCACGCACCGACTGACTTTTTATGATCTCTGCAGCCTTATTTCACCTTTCTCTTTCATATTCCAGCCATCATTCATTGTCCATTTTCCTATACGTTATCTAAATAATTTCCAGCGGTTCAAAAATGTATTCTTTAGCCTTTCAAGATTATGTAAAAAGGGTGTGATGGTTTGAATGATGCTTTAGAGAAAGTCTGGACTTGTGTGTAGGTTTCTGACAAGGATACCACCCCGACTGCAACATGCCCACATCTGGGACACGTGGATTCCACACGGCCCAGATGTGGGCCGGATCTGGGCCGACACTATGTTGCTGTCTGGGATATCCGCAATGTCTGCTCGCTCGGAGAGATGATGCAGACTGGGACAAATATTTGTTGCATGGCAGTTGACTTGCTGAGTTGTATTGATGAGAGAGCACATTCTCCATTATTTTTTTATTTCACTTTTTATCTTTCTTTTTTTAAATGATCAGAGGTCATGAATATTGTGGCAGAAAATGCACATTAAGCCCCCCCACCCCCCCAAGAAATAGATTGTAACAATATATATATATATATTAAAAAAAAAATCACAATAATTGCCTTTAGCGAGAGAGCATCTCTCCTCCTTAATTAATTTATTTTTACTTTTTTATCTATTTGCAGAGTTCTTCTGTTCTTGCTTTCTTTTTATGTATTTTAATTATCTAAGTTAAAAGCCACTTAATATTTTAGGCTCTGCAAAACATAATCAAATAAAAACAAGAAATGCCACTTTACCTCTGTGTTGCGTTCACTTCATTAATGAGACGGTTCGGGTGAATGGAAAAAGTCCTCGATGAATCGGCATCCTTGGGAACTTGGTGAGGTTAGTTCAGATTTGAAACGTGCACACATGAAGAAATTGTTTTGTGAAGAGTCATTTAAGATTACGTTCAGACTGCCAGCAGAAGAAGACACAAAGACAGACTAAAACCGTGTGTAAACATCATTGTAGAAAGATTTGATTATGGAGAAAATCCTGAGCAGTGATGCCCATGTTGCTTCTTTTTTGTTGGACAGGAAAGTGAGTTCAGAAAGTGAATCGACGTAGGTGATAAGATATAGGTAGATAAGCTATACGATAAGATAAGATGCCTTTATTGGCATTCAGAATACAATGAAATTACGAAGTTAAAGGGATAGTTCACCCAAAAATTAAAATTAGCCCATGATTTACTCACCCTCAAGTCATCCTAGGTGTATATGACATTCTTCTTTGAGACGAATACAGTCAGAGTTATACTAAAAAATGTCCTGGCTCCTCCAAGCTTTATAATGGCAGTGAATGGCCTTTTGAAGTCAATAAAAGTGCATCTATCCATGATAAAAGTGCTCCACACTGCTCCGGGGGTTAATAAAGGCCTTCTGAAGTGAAGCGATGCGTTTGTGTAAGAAAAATATCCATATTTCAAACTTTATAAAGTAAAATAACTAGATTCCGGCCAAACGAACATACGGATTACACTTATATGGAGCGAATTATGTGCCATAATTAAACAAACAAATCCAGCATTTTGCAAACAAACTCGATCTACTTCGCAAAGGGAAACTCGACTCGCAAACAAACTCAATCTGCTTTGCAAAGGAAAACTCGACTTGCAAACAAATAGAAAGCAATGTGCAAGTACAAAGGTCAGTTTGAGTGAAAATGCAGTGGAGTAGCAAATATGTATTGTGTTTTACAAATATAAATAAATGAGCCAAGATAATACTTAACAAATAAATACAAACCATCCAACAAATTGCATTTAACCTTTGAACAAATACCAAATCTAGTGCATACAAATGCATATCTGTCTGTTATGATTGTGAGACACTTGGCTTTTTATGAGATCTCTCGGCTCGATTTTCTCACAAATGCAGTTGAGCAACTTCCTCTTCTAAAACAGTAGATGGCGCTAAACTAGGGGATTAATTTAGCGCTAGTCTCCCGGGAGAAGCACTGATTTGAAACTTGTCTTTGCCTACAGCTGAGGAAAATGACTGGTGAACGGGTGTTTCTCTGTCTTATTTGATCTATAATTAACCTTTCTGAGGTTTTCTTTTGCAAAATGTTTTTAGTCGTATGGAGCTCCTTTATGATGGATTGATGCACTTTTATGATGGATTGATGCACTTTTATGATGGATAGATGCACTTTTATGATGCATTGATGCACTTTTATGATGGATAGATGCACTTTTATTGACTTCAAAACAGAAATAGTCATTCACTGCCATTATAAAGCTTATAAAACAGCTAATATTGCCCACAACCCATTGCGTGCGAGAGGGAGGAGCTTTGAGATCATGCAAACCATAGATATCCATATAAGGCTAGATGTCTTACGGCGGAGTCTCGAACGGAATCACCGGCGGCCATCTTGTCACAGGCAGGCTTTCTGGCGGGCTCTGTGGTACCTGATGTAAGGTGAGTGATCAGCACGAACACAAATACTCTTATCTCGCTGAAATCTTGACGGATTTACAAACGGTTTGGTTTCTTACAAACGTTATTAACGTGGCTATAATTCCGAATGCTTGATGTCCATGGTTATAATTATTCATATGTATGCAGTGCCATAACTACATCTCTGACGTTTATAACAAACCAAACCGTTTTAAAATCGGTAGAAAATTGAGCAAGTTATGGTTATTTAAAAAGTACATGCAGCATTAAAACACAATGTTATGAGTGAGCGAGCTGCCTGTGGCAAGATGGCCGCCATGTGCGGACGTCGACCTCCATTGGCCAGCAGCGTGCATGAGACATCCAGCCTTTATTATATGATATCAGAGAATGTCTAATAAGGCGAGAAGTTTCACTCTCAGTAAACTTCCGGCTTCTGAACTGGTTGCAGTTCCACTCTGGTTCCATATGAGGGCGCTCACAGGACGAGTGCAGAATGAATGGAGGTCTATGGAGCTATACCCCTCAAAATCCACTTTTCTCAGGATATAATTTTTTGTCTAGTAATTTGAATGTTGTATTCGAAAGGAGATGCAAAGAAATTACACATTGCTGGGTGTTAGATTTTTTAGAGTCACTTATTTGCTTTAAAAAGTATTTTAAAGTGTCAATGACATCATACACATCGTACGACCAGAGATACTGCTTTACGGCAATCCTTCAGTCACTTTGGTGCTTTCGCGCTCAGCACTTTTTTTTTTCTCTCGAGGCATCGACAACACAGCTGACACAGGTAAATACACGTGCTAGAAGAGTTTTTGTTTTGTTTGTTTCTGGTCCCGCTTCTGATGCCACGATGCCATCAAGCGGTATCTCTGGTCGTAATCAGTCCTTCACTGACCAATCAGCATTCATTAGCAGAATGCTAGCATGTTATGGGCAACAACAACTCAACCTGTAAGAAATCGAAAGGACATAAGTACTCGTTCATTCAACTTTCGACCTATAACCCATGTTGAACTTGCAAAACCTACAATCAAATCTGAGATTTCTCAACGGCAATCGGTTGAAAGAGACAAATTTAGCTGTCTAGCTCCATAGACTCCCATTCATTTTGCACTCATGGGTGATCGCCCCCAGTGGAACTCTGGTGGAACTACAACCAAAATTTGGTACAATAGGACTTAATAGGGAGTGGGCAGGCTCTCCGTAGACGGGCTCTGATGATATCTATGATGCAAACAGGACTGCCAACTCACACAGCGAGACTCACGCAATTGCCACTGTTCTCACGTGATCAAGCAACACGTCAGCGTTCTCACTCAGTGAAAAATACATGGAGGAGCAAAGAAGAGACAGCAGGTAACATCAGTTATGAAACAAAGTCTCAGCTTTCAAATTTAGTCTTTTTTTTTAAGAAATTCAAACAATAAATAGGCTACAATATATTTTGTGGCTCTTTAATATTGTAACAGATCGCTTTAGCGCCTCAGTTCAAGTGGCATGTGAACTGATCATCTCTTCCTCTTTACTACTAGTTATAGTACGAAACAAACATGAATGAACACAAAAAGGTATCTTAAAAGATACAGTACAACTTAAACGCCCAATCAGTGTTTTAACCGCAGAATCGTTTAAAAAAAATGCACTGTATTAGGCTACATATCAATTATATTTTTTACTCTTGTATCATCAAAACATTATAAAAAAACTTTTTTATAATAGAAAGGATGTTTTATTAAAGTTCGGGAGGAGCACGTTCATGATCTCTTCAAACTGCACAAGAGGATACCAGGTTTGTTTGTAACACTTTTTGCTTTAGCATCTGTAACTCACTGATTTTTTTAGCTAGAGTGCTAAAACTTTTATACAAAGTATCCACATTTATTTACTACGAAAGGCACCAATTCAAACTTCTGCAACAATATCACAGCCCATATAAATTTATGTCAAATACATGGTGTGCTGTTGTTGCAATCTGCCCCACTACCGGTGTAGTACAATTAGACAATTAGACAAAAGAAGCAAAAACAGGTTTATTAAAACAATCAAAAAGGACAATACGAAACATTTCAATTCAGGATTGATCACAGCTCAATCCACTTTCTGTTTGACTCAGGAGTTTGTGCATGTGTCTGTATTACTCTAAGTTAATCTACTAGAACAAACTTACTTTGTTCAAAGAACATGTAGATCTAAAAAAAAAAAAAAAAAAAGTGTCAATGTGTGACTCAAATATTTGTCTCAAAGTTTTTCTTAAGAAGCTTTGGTGTTATTGTGGGTATTGCTGAAGACTCCCTGAATGAAAAACACCTCAAACTCCACATTTATTTTATGTTAAGTATACTACAAATACATTACTTATTTATGTAGGCTATTTAATATAAATAGCCTGCAATTGTACTTTTGGCATAGGCCTACTTAAAGTCTGCTAAATTTGAACAACAAATGATGTACTTAGCACTTTAGTTATCCAGAAATAGTGCTGAGATTCAACTAAAGATATTCGTAAGTATATTTGATTGTGCTAAAATGGAACTATTCCATATATACTTTAGGTACACTTTAAAAATCTTGCATTTAACGACTGATATTATACTGAGATCATACTAATACTGACATTAAAACACATTTTAGGCTTAATATTAAGAAATGTGCATTGTGCAATAAAGAAGTAAAGTCAAGTCAGGTCATCTTCATTTATATAGCGCTTTTAACAATGCAGATTGTTTCCAAAGCAGCTTTACAGAGATAAGCGTATAATTTAGGGTAACAGAGATTGTTTTGGCTTTATAGCGGTTCTTTAATAAAGTTTTGATTGATTCGCTTCCGTCGCAACGAACATTAGTTATTAAATTAGGGGCCGCTAAGACGACACCATACTCTCTACACAGACTTTAAACGCGAACCTGTGAGAAACGCTGATGGCGTTCACATGCGCATTAAGAATTGGGTTTTTTTAAACTACAAATAGTACTTAGCCTAGAAATCTAGACGCACCCTAGCGGCAGCAAAATGTATTTTGCAGTCTAGCAACTCTCCATTGACTTTCGAGCTGCAAAAACCTAAATTGGGTCAGGCCAATCACGTCGTGTATAGAGTAGGCGGGGCGGGCTTAACATAATGACGACAGAGTTGCGACGGTTCCCTGCCACTTGAAAACAAAGAATGACGGAACTGCTGCTGCTGGCGAACAGTCTTTCGAATCGGCTTTGGCCGCGACTCTGGAGGACTTGGAGTTAGGTTTTTCTTTGAGAAAAGAGCAAAGAACGGCACTTAAGTCATTCTTTAAAAAAAGAAGATGTGTTCGTAGTTTTGCCGGCCAGATATGGCAAAAGTTGAATCTATCAATTAGCTCCGCTGTTGGGAAAACGCTCTGGTTGGTTGTAGCGCTATCCTATTGCGTGCAGAGGGAATTTGGAAGACAGCCGTTTATCCCGCCCCTCGGATTGAGCCGTGTCTATGGTGAGTTGCCAGACCTAACATCTTGATGTAGGTCTGGCTTGCCAGGCTAAATAGTACTACAAATAAAGTTTAATTATAATATTTATATCAGTAAGTCTCAAGCGATATGTCAGTAAATATGTTAATGGATATGTAGTATACTTAGTATCATGAAACAAACTTGGTAGGCTATATGTTTTTTTGGGTATTCTTTATCATTTGTTCAGATTTGCATGCATTTGCATAGTAAAAGTTGTTTGCGCAATTTTCAACCACTGAATATTTTCTTTCAACTTCTATGTTCTCTAATCAACTATTTACAGACTCTGACTCCTGTTATTTGAGGTTCAGGTTGAAAGGTACACAACGCTACAACAGAATCTAACCCCCCTAACCCACAACCCCTACAGTATCAGGCAGCTTTCACCGCCAATTGTAAAGACCTTTCGGCACGACCATTACTCCGACCTGCAGATATCTCCATGCAGGGCCCAGTTGTTCAAAACGTTTAATCCGGATCAGAATTATCTAGATGTGGAAATCCCATTTTTACTCTCCTGGAACAGGTAATCCATTTTACTTTTGTGCTGGTTTTTCAAAGCAAAATAGATTTGGATCATCCTGATCCAGATACACACTTTTCAGATTATCAAATCTGGATTAGCAGTGCTCCAAATGGCCTTACATTTCACAATGTAGGCAGCTGGCTAGCTAAACAACAGCAGGTAGAAGAATGTGGGACACTTGAATTTTTTTATTTTGAGAGAAATAATAAAATAAAAAAACGTGAACAAACAAACAAACATCCCCTTCCATTTTCAATTTTCTTAAAAAAAATGTCCAAAATTGTCTAGAAACATGCTGCAAATACTCACAACGCAACCAGAAACAGAAACACGTTGCACATACTCACTACGCAACCAAATACAGAAATGCACTGCAAATATCACAGATCACAACAGAAATGTTATAAAGGGTACCCCAACAAGTGACGAACCTGGCTGGGACATGCTTATTGTTCAATGTCTACTCATCTGTGGTGTTGTCAATGACCTGAAAGGTGAGTTTTTTTTTGTTTTTTGTTTTTACATCCTGATCGTATGTGCGGTGTAAGTATTTGCAGAACGTTTCTGTATTTGGTTGCGTTGTGATTAAGTATTTGCAGCATGATGCTGTATTTGCATTTTGAGTATTTGCAGCACGTGTTGTCAAACTGATGAAGATCCAGGGTGTTTCTGTATTTTGTTGCATTGTGAGTATTTGCAGCACGTTTCTGTATTTGCAGCGCGTTTCTGTATTTGGTTGCCTTATGAATATGCGCAGCGCGTTTCTGTATTTGGTTGCCTTATGAATATGCGCAGTGTGTTTCTGTATTTGGTTGCGTTGTGAGTATTTGCCGTGTGTTTCTGTATTTGGTTGCGTTGTAGTATTTGCAGTGTGTTTCTGTATTTGGTTGCGTTGTGAGTATTTGCAGTGTGTTTCTGTATTTGGTTGCGTTGTGAGTATTTGCAGTGTGTTTCTGTATTTGGTTGCGTTGTAGTATTTGCAGTGTGTTTCTGTATTTGGTTGCGTTGTGAGTATTTGCAGCGTGTTTTTTGTCAAGTCAAGTCACCTTCATTTATATAGCGCTTTTAACAATATGAATTGTTTCAAAGCAGCTTTACAGTGATAATAGGAAATTACAGTAACAGCGATTGTTTTGGCTTTACAGCAGCTCTAGGATAAAGTTATTGTCCATTTATTTTTGATTGATTGATTCACTTCTGTTGCAAATATCATTAGTTATTAACTTAGCTAACACGAAACCATTCTAACAGAAAACTGCAAAATTGTCGTCGTGTCCAGGCGCAGGTCCTTCATCAGATCTGGATACAGCCTGGATGAGGCGGACTGCAGTAAACCTCGGGATAAACAGAGGGACTAATTTAAGCGTAGACGCCATCCTTCTTATGATGTAACAAGTACATCAGGATTTATGGGAAGTGTTCCCGGTTCCGGCTGACCTACACTATGCAGCCTAACATTGAATTATAGAAGTCTATAATGTGTTACTAGGTCAAAGAGATTTGTTTTTAGTCTAGATTTGAACTGACAGAGTGTGTCTGCTTCCTGGACAATGTTAGGAAGACTGTTCCAAAGATTTGGTGCTAAATAGGAAAAAGATCTACCGCCAACAGTCGATTTTGATATTCTAGGTATTATCAACTGGTCAGAGTTTTGAGATCGCAATAGACGTGAAGGACTATAATGCGTTAAGAGCTCGCTCAAGTACTGCAGAGCTAAACCATTTAGTGCTTTGTAAGTAATCAGCAATATTTAAAAATCTATACAATGTTTAATAGGGAGCCAATGCAGTGTTGACAGAACCGGGCTAATATGGTCATACTTCCTGGTTCTAGTAAGAACTCGAGCTGCTGCATTTTGGACCAGCTGTAGTTTGTTTATTAAGCGTGCAGGGCGACCACCCATTAGAGCATTACAATAATCTAGCCTTGAGGTCATAAACACATGAACTAATTGTTCTGCATTTGTCAATGAGAGCATATAACGTAATTTAGATATATTTTTAAGATGGAAAAATGCGGTTTTACAGATACTAGACACAAGATTTTCAAATGAAAGATTGGTATCAAAGAGCACACCCAGGTTCCTAACCGACAACGAGGACTCGACAGAGCAGCCATCAAGTGTTAGACAGTATTCTAGGTTACTACGTGAGGAAGTTTTTTTTGTCCAATAATTAGATTCTCTGTTTTTCCAGAATTAATTAGAAGGAAATGACTAGTCATCCAGTTTTTTATATCAGCTATGCATTCCGTTAATTTTGTGAATTGGTAAGTTTCGTCAGGGCATGAAGAAATATAGAGCTGAGTATCATTAGCATAACAGTGAAAACTAATGCCATGCTTTCTAATGATATCTCCTAATGGTAGCATGTACAGAGTGAACAGCAACGGTCCTAGTACTGAGCCTTGTGGTACGCCATACTGAACTTGTGATCGATGAGACATCTCTTCATTTACTGCTACAAACTGATAACGGTCAGATAAGTATGATTTAAACCATGCTAATGCAATTCCACTAATGCCAACATAATGTTCGAGTCTATTTAAAAGAATGTTGTGGTCGATAGTATCAAATGCAGCACTAAGATCAAGTAACACTAATAGAGAGATACAACCACGATTGGATTATAAGAGCAAATCATTTGTGACTCTTATGAGTGCTGTCTCAGTACTATGGTATGCTCTAAATCCTGACTGAAAATCCTTGCAGATCCTTGCATTTCTTTCTAAAAATGAACATAGTCGTGAGGATACCGCCTTTTCTAGTATCTTTGACAGAAAAGGTAGAATTGAGATTGGCCTGTAATTGACTAATTCTGTAGGATCAAGTTGCGGTTTTTAACAAGCGGTTTAATCATAGCCAGCTTAAAAGTTTTTGGTATGTATCCTAATGACAAAGATGAATTAATGATATTAAGAAGAGGATCTATGACCTCTGGAAGCATCTCTTTCAGTAGCTAAGTCAGTAGCCTATAGGGTCTAACATAGCCTACATGTTGTTGATTTTGATGATTTAACAAGTTTAGTAAATTCTTCCTCTCCTATAGCAATGAATGAATCAAATTTTTCCTCAAGGAGACTACAATGCACTGCCTGACGCGATACTGTAGTAGAAAGTTATATAGTTATAATTTTCTCCCTGATATTATCAATATTAAGTAAAGTAGTTCATAAAGTCATTACTGCTGTGCTGTTTGGAAACATCTGGGCTTGAAGCTTTATTTTTTGTTAGTTTAGCCACTGTTTCAAATACTTACCTAGGGTTTTGTTTATTTTCTTCTAATAGGGTTTAAAAATAAGCAGATCTAGCAGCTTTTAAGACCTCTCTGTACGCAATTGTGTTCTCATCTGAAAAACGTCTAGTTTTGTTTTCTTCCAGTTGTGCTCCATTTTTTGGCTGTATTTGTTTGTGTTGTGAGTATTTGCAGTGTGTTTCTGTATTTGTTTGTGTTGTGAATATTTGCAGTGTGTTTCTGTATTTGGTTGCGTTGTGAATATTTGCAGTGTGTTTCTGTATTTGGTTGCGTTGTATTTGTAGTGTGTTTCTGTATTTGGTTGCGTTGTGAGTATTTGCAGCGTGTTTCTGTATTTGGTTGCGTTGTGAGTATTTGCAGCGTGTTTCTGTATTTGGTTGCGTTGTGAGTATTTGCAGTGTGTTTCTGTATTTGGTTGCTTTGTGAGTATTTGCAGCGTGTTTCTGTTTTTGGTTGCGTTGTGAGTATTTGCAGTGTGTTTCTGTATTTGGTTGCGTTGTGAGCATTTGCAGTGTGTTTCTGTATTTGGTTGTGATGTGAGTATTTGCAGCGTGTTTCTGTATTTGGTTGCGTTGTGAGTATTTGCAGCGTGTTTCTGTATTTGGTTGTGTTGTGAGTATTTGCAGTGTGTTTCTGTATTTGGTTGTGTTGTGAATATTTGCAGCGTGTTTCTGTATTTGGTTGTGTTGTGAGTATTTGCAGTGTGTTTCTGTATTTGGTTGCGTTGTGAGCATTTGCAGTGTGTTTCTGTATTTGGTTGTGATGTGAGTATTTGCAGCGTGTTTCTGTATTTGGTTGCGTTGTGAGTATTTGCAGCGTGTTTCTGTATTTGGTTGTGTTGTGAGTATTTGCAGTGTGTTTCTGTATTTGGTTGTGTTGTGAATATTTGCAGCGTGTTTCTGTATTTGGTTGTGATGTGAGTATTTGCAGCGTGTTTCTGTATTTGGTTGCGTTGTGAGTAGGCTATTTGCAGTGTGTTTCTGTATTTGGTTGCGTTGTGAGTATTTGCAGGGCATTTCTGTGTTTGGTTGCGTTGTGAGTATTTGCAGTGTGTTTCTGTGTTTGGTTGCGTTGTGAGTATTTGCAGCGTGTTTCTGTGTTTGGTTGCGTTGTGAGTATTTGCAGTGTGTTTCTGTATTTGGTTGCGTTGTGAGTATTTGCAGCGTGTTTCTGTATTTGGTTGTGTTGTGAGTATTTGCAGTGTGTTTCTGTGTTTGGTTGCATTGTGAATATTTGCAGCGTGTTTCTGTATTTGGTTTTGTTGTGAGTATTTGCAGTGTGTTTCTGTATTTGGTTGCGTTGTGAGTATTTGAAGTGTGTTTCTGTATTTGGTTTTGTTGTGAGTATTTGCAGTGTGTTTCTGTGTTTGGTTGCGTTGTGAGTATTTGCAGTGTGTTTCTGTGTTTGGTTGTGTTGTGAGTATTTGCAGCATGTTTCTGTATTTGGCTGCGTTGTGAGTATTTGCAGTGTGTTTCTGTATTGGTTGCGTTGTGAGTATTTGCAGTGTGTTTCTGTATTTGGTTGTGTTGTGAGTATTTGCAGTGTGTTTCTGTATTGGTTGCGTTGTGAGTATTTGCAGTGTGTTTCTGTATTTGGTTGCGTTGTGAGTATTTGCAGTGTGTTTCTGTATTGGTTGCGTTGTGAGTATTTGCAGTGTGTTTCTGTATTTGGTTGCGTTGTGAGTATTTGCAGTGTTTCTGTATTTGGTTGCGTTGTGAGTATTTGCAGTGTGTTTCTGTATTGGTTGCGTTGTGAGTATTTGCAGTGTGTTTCTGTATTGGTTGCGTTGTGAGTATTTGCAGTGTGTTTCTGTATTTGGTTGCGTTGTGAGTATTTGCAGTGTTTCTGTATTTGGTTGCGTTGTGAGTATTTGCAGTGTGTTTCTGTATTGGTTGCGTTGTGAGTATTTGCAGCACGTATTGTCAAACTGATGAAGATGTTTTCTTCAGTTTCAGAGTGTTGAGCTCTCTCAACCACCGTACTCATGTGAGCCACAACTAAAACAAACAAATACACGATCAATAACAATGCAATTGTTAGAAACCATACTTTTGACTTTTTCATCTCTGAGGATTGTGCCAATGTAATTTGCAGTGATTTAAAAAATACTTTAAATTAAAATATTATTTTTGTTTGATATTCACAGCTGATTGGGGAATTATTTTATGGCATCTTTTTTTTTTTTACTGTTCTGAAAAGCATAATAGGTAGCCTAATATGTGCTTTGTTACGTTAATGGTTTAAATTAATCAATAGCAAAATAAAGATATTTATGTGCATAAAATTTTGGTTTTGCACATGATACAAATGTTGTATTTATACACATTTATATTTTTACTTTGCACATGATACAAATGTACATAACAATTATTATTATTATTTTATTTATTTTTAACCAATTTTAAAGTTTTATTACATATTTGTTCCTGAAATCCACCCTTCTGCTGGGATCAAAAACAAGATTGGATTTTGTGATATAATATAACCCATATTAAAAATTGTATCCAATCGGATAGCCGAAATCCGGTCAGATTACTTTTTAACAACTGGGCCCAGAAGATATGTGGGTCAACTTCAGATCTAGTACTAGGCCACAAGGTGGAAGCATTTCTCAAGTAATGCGCTGTTACGCTTATACATGACACTAATTTACTCACTCTAGGGCGGGGCCTTAGCTCATGAATATTGATTATGATAAGTGACTCCCGGGTCACTTCAGGACGGTTGCCTCGCAACATCGTCATGCGCTAATTATATTCTGGTAAATCAGAGTAGGATTCACAGCACCGACATGTGGGCCTATCCATTAATATTCAAAGTGTAAACCTTTAGCTATGCTGTAGCTATACTGTAAGGTCTGTCCTGTGCATTACAAAGCAATTCAATACAAACAAGCTGGTTTATTTATAACAAGGCATACAACAGGGATTGTATTAAAGTCATGCGCTTCTTCAAAGCATGTGCATAGTCATTCACTTCCTGAGACCTTAATTCAAACGTGCATATTTCTCAATAAGAGGTCATTCATATAAAGAAAAGTTGCAACAGTGCATTCGTATTTCTTGGATCCAAACGAAAATATTATATAATAATATATATTATATCTTTTTTTAAAAAAAAATTCTTTATTTTTTTACTATACATACAAACGTAATATTTCACCATTAACCTCCTGAGACTTACCACATTTTTTTTTTTTTTTCCACTGCAGTGGACATATGTACACCGTTTTGTTGTTATAAATAGCTATATTTCGATGTCAGTTCTTTTTATTCCAATACAGTCGTTTAAAATTGATAATAAAGCGTCTCAGGATGTTAACGACGGAACAGATTCATGTTTCTTTTGGTGTGCTGATCTTGATTCTTCTCCTCACTGATGCGACTGCTCTGTTGGACTCCTGCAGTTTAAACCTCTCCAATCCTCCCGCCTCATCCAGAGCTCGCGCGCTGCAGCTCGGCGTGGGCACTTTAACGGTGTTCCCGAACTTAGAATAGTCCACAGCATACATCCCATCTTCTTGAGACACCGTAGGCACAAACCTCTGACCCCATAATATCTCCTCGGACAGGTAAGAGGTCCGCGCTTGTGTGGTGATGCCGGTGGTCTCCACAACCCCCTCCAGTACGACGACCACCTCAATGTCCTCGTGCAGCAGATCAGCCGCCGATAGATCGTACAGCGGGCTGTTTTTGTCAATCACGTGACTGATGATGAGGGGTGACACCAGAAAGATGCTGTTGGTGCCCACCGGGTTGTCCATCTGGATGTCTATCTGATCCAGAGGCACCATCTCGCCCTCATTGGTGACGGTTTTGCGCACCACCTGCATGTGGATGGCGGCACTGATGATCATGCTCTTCCTCAAGTCCCCGAGGCGAAACATGAAGCACAGCTTGTTGTTTCTGACGGTTATAACCGCGTGTTTGCTGAAGATGAGCGTTTCCGCTCGCCGGTTTGCTTGCGCGGTTTTCATGAAGATGCATCCCAACATGATGGCATTGATCAGCAAGCCGACTATGTTCTGAATGATCAGTATCACGATGGCCGATAGGCACTCCTCAGTGACCATCCGTCCGCCAAAACCGATGGTCACCTGGACTTCAATGGAGAACAGAAAGGCTGAGGAGAACGAGTGGATGTCTGTTACACACGGGACAAAGTCGTCACCTTTCGGGTCCAGGTCTCCGTGCGCGAAGGCGATGAGCCACCAGACCATCCCGAACAATAGCCAACTGCACAGAAAGGACATAGTGAAGATCACCAGAGTGTGAAGCCATTTTAGATCCACTAGAGTGGTGAAAACGTCTTGAAGAAACCGTCCTTGTTCGCGTATGTTCGTGTGCGCGACGTTGCACGTCCCGTTCTTGGCGACGAATCGCGCCTTCCTCGGTTTAGTCGTAAATTTGGGCTGTAACACATTCTCCGCCAACCGAGTCAAGAAATAGTCATCGGGAATGAGTCCTTTTCTGGACAACATAGCTGGTCCATACTACAGTTTCGCGGCTGCGCTATTAAGTTGTAATGGCAAGTGCGCTCATCTTCAGTGCGCGCCGCGCTCGGTGTCCGTTCACGCGCTCACATGAGGGTATAGGAGGTCCCGTGGGAAGACGACACTTTTAGTGATCCGGCTGCCGCTGTCAGTCAACTGCAACCGGATATTTTCTCGCACATCCTCAGATGTGACTTCAGAAAGACTCATTCAGCACAGGGCATGCGTGCTAAACGCGAACTTTACCACAGTGAAGAGAACCCACTCTGCGTTTACATTAACAGACAGGCTACTATAATACTACACGTCTATACTTATGTAATAGTTAGGGCTCCAGTTTTAAAGAGACAAACTATACTACTAGTCAGCAATGCTGTACTACACTTTACTCTGCATTAACAATATAACTTTTTACCTATTAAAAAGAGCTTTTTCTCATTTCTAACTTCGGTAACACTATTTTAATGTGTCCTTGTTACACCACGTTACTGTATTTACTATAGTAATAACTATAATTAGGCATACTTGCATGCAACTAACCTTAAACCAAACTCTATTCCTACCTTAAGTAATTACTGTACATGTAATTAATTAATATTTCTAAGTAAATGTATAATTACACTGTAACAGGGACACATTAAAATAGTGTAACCCAAATTTTTTAATTGCTTTAAAAAATAGATATATTTAAAAGATTAGCATACCATATAACAGACAACAAAACTGTACTGGACTTGTTACACTGCATTAACAATAAAAATCAGTGTGTGAGTGCAAGTTTGCATGAGACAAACTACACTAACCTATGTTATATAATAACCTATAACTGAACTACACTGTAGCTTACTATACTATGCTAATTAACTGTGAATTAGCAACACATTTAGCTTTTAAAGGCTGCAAACTACAGAATAAAATACAAAATAGTGACTAATTTCCTAGCCTACTATACCATACTGTGCTATACTTCACTCTTCATTAACAATAAAAAAATATTGGGCTGTAGTGAATAATTATATATAAATAATTCTATAGTATATACTAAATAAACGCAATAGCACATTACCCTACAGAAATTCTGTTCTTACTATATTATAGCAGACAACAGTGCTGTGTACTACTACTGTATACGATGATCTTCATTACCAATAAACATTTAGCATCAGTTCTAACTACAGTATGTTATACTAAAGCTAACAGTACTGTACTAAAATACGGTACAATAATAGTGAAGTTAGTCATAGAATTCACAAAACATGTATTCATGTTTTATTGGGGGTATGAAGTACATACTAGGTCCTAGATCACGTCATTTTCACAAGTCACAACTTTTAAAACAGTATTTGCCCACTTAAAGCTTTTTCAGAAGTAAGTTTTGTTAGCTGAACAATCAATATGCTGCCTTGTTTTCATTCCTGTCATAAATTAAAAAAGCCACAACCCTGACTAAGATATATACTTCAGTAATGTAAGGTTGTTAACTATACAAGTTGATGAACTATAAATATTTGTTTAAATTATAATATATAATATATCATTAATATATAATCTATATAAAAATCTGTATTTTTTTATATAATAAAAAAATAATGCAAACGGAAAGATAAAAAAAGGGCATACAGGTTGTTTAAATATTTTTTATTAATAAATGTTGAAGATTTTATTTACAAATGTGATTATGATAAATACAGTTATAAATAATTTATAATTCATGGTACAAGTGCACTTTCAGTAAAGGGTCTCCGGGCTCATTTGTCGGCTCGCACGAACGACGCGAACACGCTGTCCTCTTGATTCAGGAGAACCTCAGGTTTATCAAACTCCAGAATGACTCCTCTCTTCATCACAATCACCAGGTCTGCATTCAGGATGGTGTGCACACGATGCTGTGGAAACACACACACACAGAATGATGTTAAATGGCTGGGAGCTTGTCTGACTGAAATGCCTCTTAAAAGCATTGATTCGTCGTCATGCTGTTGGGCTTCAACTACAGCTTCAAATATTAAAGCCTGAAAGCAACATAATGGGCAACTTACGGCGATGGTGACCACAGTTCTGTCGGCGAAGGCAGTCATCACAACTTTCTGTAGAATGCTCTCCTATAAAAAAAAAAAAAGCATAATTAATATTATATAATATTTAATATAATAAACTATAAACAACCTATTTAAAAAGGGCATTTTATTATATTTATTCTATATATATATATATATATATATATATATATATATATATATATATATATATATATATGTAATATATTTTTTTTAAAATTCAAACGTTTAGCATTTTTATACATAGAATTTCTGTAATAAAAATGGAAATGTATAATTTTAAACATCTTAACCTAATCTATTGTTATATATATACATATATATATAAAATTACAGACTTTTTAACCTAATCTATTAAAAAGGGCATTATATCATATTATATTATTTTAATAATTCAAATTTGTATTTTATATGTAATTTATTATTAGAAAAATTGCAGGAAAATGGCTACATTAAATATAATTTACATATATTATAAAGTTAGAAATTATATAAAATGTATGTTATATTATTATTATATATAATTCCATAAAAATGTATATAGAATTTCTAACTTTTTAACCTAATAATATAATCTTTTTAAATGCATTTCTCTAATTTAGTAGTTTTTATTAACAAATTATATGAATAAGGATCTAATTAAAAATGAACATGAATTTTAGTATATTACTTTATATATTAGTGTTTAATGATAGCTTACATCAGGGGTTTTTAAAGTGTGGGGCTGTAGAGCTGAGCGACATGACAATAGAGATTTATATAGTTTATCTTTATGTAAATATTTCCATGCAGCACAGGACTGCTTAAACACGATAGAGCAGCAAAGGAACATGGAGGAATGAGAAGAAAGATAACTTTTTTGATAAGTTACAATAAACCGCGACAGAGAACTTCATTCGGTACATGTGCTGAATTCAGTTCACTTTCACGGCTTATTGCGCTTATGTGTCAAAATGTCTGGTTATATCTAAAGTGAAATTAAACAGTTGAGCGAAATTTTCATTTCATTGGATCCATGCATGAGCTCTTAAAGTGACAGCAGCCTCATATAAGCCAGTCATTAATGTTAATCAAACCACAACAGAAAAAGAAAATCATTCACTGCTCTTGACTGAATATCTTCCATACCGTTATTAAAGGGATACTTCACCTCTGGAAAGATGAATGTGTATTTAAAATGGGTCATTTAAGTAGAATAAATGTGAAATTAATTTTGAATTTGGAGCTTTCTAGACTGAGAAAAGCCAGAAAATGTATTTTTGGCTTATGTGGATGAAAGACAACAACTCCCAGAATGCACTTGCTTCGCTGCCCTAGGAGGCCACTCCCAAGCCACGCCTACCAGTAAGAGAGCGCAGGGCTAGGCTACTAGTCTCCGTGACGACGAGTCTGCCCGGGATTTCGAGATCGCCCGAAATGTCCGGGATTCGGCTTTTGCGTTCTACACTCGCCATTCATTATGTTTACTGTGGCGAGCAGGATGAGGCTGACGGCCGCGGGAGAACGGCGCGATGCCGGTGGCGTCATTACTGATGAGCGGCACTGTGAGACGCACCGGTCTCGCATCTCTCATGGAGGAGCGGGAATTTTCTTAGCAATGTTAAAACGCACATCAACCGATCACTTGTTTAGCGTTCATGTAAACACTACATTCAGATTCACCAATCGGAATGAATTCAGTTAGATTGAAACAAAAGGTGTGCATTTAAACAATGAATGGCGACCGCAGAAAGCAAAAGCCGAATCCCGGACATTTTGGACGATCTCGACGGCCGAAAATGTCCCGGAAAAAGAGGATGTTAACCCCTACTACTTTCTCCACAACAAGAGCCTGCTAGCTTAGCTTCCAAAAAAAGATGGCTGACACTATGTGTACATTCTGTGAGTGAGATCCCACCCTCTATGTGCGGGTTGAAAACATGCGGGACAGCCCCTACTACTGGCTGTAGTCTTTAGCCTCTGGCCAAAAAATCCTCAGATGACGCAAAATGACGATTTTTGCATCATCTGAGGATTTTTTCCAGACAAAAAATACATAAATCTCTCGTCTCAGGGGGATATGAGGGTAGAAAGCATGGTAATTCGAAAATACTACAGGTTTTCTACTAATACAAAGCTTAATGCTAAATCCTGAAGTATCCCTTTAAGAATCTGTGTGTATGTGTTTTGACTTTGAAAACCTCTGGCTTCCATTCAAGCTGGCATGGCATTTTTATTTTGAATTCTTTATACCAGTACTTTTCACACGGATGCTTTCCTTTCATTTTGAGTCTATCAAATTGTCCCTCACTGTGTGTCCATTCCTCTATGAAACCCAGCCAGAGCATTTAGCACAGCCACGGTTCATTTACTCCGGAGAGATGAAGGCAGAGGAGCAGTCGGAGGAGAAGGGTGTTTGAGAATAGTGTGAAGTGAATCGAGGTCATGACCCCTGGGGGGTTTCCTTCTACCTCTTAGACTCTCTATTGTACTTCTAAGCGCACACACACACACACCGTAGCCATGTCTATGGAAGCAGTGGCCTCGTCCATAATCAGAATACTGCTCTTCCGCACAAATGCGCGCGCCAGACAGAACAGCTGACGTTGCCCCTGGCTGAAGTTCTCCCCACCTTCGGTTATTATAGCATCTGAAAGCAAAGAAAGAGTATCATCAATCATATATTTAGACTTTTTAAATTAAATCTTAACCTTAAAGAGGCCTGTTCACACTAAGGATGGTAGCTATAACTATATAAATATGAAGTTTTAATAATCGTTCTAATTCTATGAGAATAGGGAAGTCCACACCACAACCATAAAGAAAACAACAAAGAGGAAAATCATTGTTAGAATCACTTCCAGGACGATTTGAGCATTTAAAGTGACTATAATATGTGTTTGTCTAGACTTTCTAAACATTCAATAAACTGTTCCATTAAAAAAAAATGACAGGGTTAAAGTTGTCATCATTTACTCGCCGTTATACCATTCCAAACCTGTACGAACACTGATCCCCATATAGACTTTCCTTAAAGTGACATTTTTAATATATTTCAAGTATCATCTTCAATGTTCCACAGGAGGAAAAAAAATTATACTGTAGGTTTGGAATGATATGAGAGTGATTCGATTATGACAGATTTTTAATCTTAGGCCGAACTATCCCTTTAACGTGATTTCTATGAGTCTCTAATCATGTTTTATTGTGTCTTACCTAGTCCTCCAGGCAGGGTTTTAACTACTGGTTTGAGTTGTGCTATTTCTAACGCCTCCCACAACATGCTGTCTGTGGCCTTCATCTCTGGATCTAGATTAAAACTGAACACAAGAAAATTAGATCATATAGAACTTCTCTATCAATTCAGTTTGCCCCAGAAATCCTTCATCTCTACAGCCATACTTTTAAAAACACCTAAACGGGACAAAAGCTATAGTAGATTCAGATGCTCATTCATGCTTGTATGTCATCCATTCATAATGTAAATCTGGGGGAGTTTGGCCTGTGAAATCACAACTCAAGTGTCAAATTCAAACTGATAATGCTGAACAAAAGTATATTCGTTTTTTTATTGTAAATGAATAAAATGTCTAGGATATTGGGACGATTTTATTCACTCATGCAGTATTCGGTTTCAAGAGACGCACCGGATGGTTCCGCTGAATAAGAAGGGATCTTGTAGAATAATAGAGAAGCGCGACCTCAGCGTCTGTAAAGGCATCTTTGCTATATCGATGTCATCAATGATTATTCGCCCTGTTGGAGTATAGAGACTTAATATCCATGTCACATATTATACTCTGTAAAATGAATGAAATTAGCTTGGCCTTAAAAAAAGAGTCACCCTCAAACGTGTCTACCATCCGGAAAAAGGCCAGTGAGAAAGATGACTTGCCACTTCCTGTTCTACCACAGATTCCAAGCTGTAACAGATCAACACAAAGTAAAGGGTTTATGGGTAACATTTAACAATATGTAATCAAAATAATTGCCTGTGTGTGTGTATATAGAGGGTATGCATTGACGTCACTTTCCCTCCAGTCAGACTGAGTGGCAAAACATCTTGCAACATAACTGGCTTTAATAGGGGAAACTGTAGTTTGACTCGACTCGACTCGAGGGAGTTGGACTCAACAGTGATCCTCACACCTCACCAAAGAGGTGGTCCATGGACACTGACACAAGGCCAGATCTCAGCTTTTCTGTCATTTTTATGTACCTGATTTTGACCCCCGGGAAATACAAGCAAAGCCTGTGAATGCTTTACCTGCTAGACAAGACTATAAATACAATATATGTAGATCTATATCTGTATCTATATCTATATCCCAGCCCTAAATCTTGTTAAAGCACTAAGGAATTAAACATAAAATTGTGACTTTCTGTAAAGCTGCTTGGTAATGATCTGACTTGACGCTTGGTTGTACTTCAAGACATGATGCTTGAAACTGACACGTGAAAGTCAACGCTTGCACCTTGGAACCCATTTCAAGGTTTGCGTTCTCGAGCCACCAGGCACTGTTATTGTGCAAATGAGCAGGCCAGAGTGCATTAAGGTTAAATAACTAATAATCTTTGCAACCGAAGTGAATCAATCAAAACTAACTTTAGCTGGACAATAACTTTATTCTAGAGCTGCTGTAAAGCCTAAACAATCTCTGTTACTTTAATTTCCAATTATCACTGTAAAGCTGCTTTGAAACAATCTATATTGTTAAAAGCGCTATATAAATGAAGGTGACTTGACTTAACTTGATGAGGACTTCATACAGTAAATGGAAATTCTGGTTGTTCCAATATATTTTGTAGAAACTCAGCTGTCACCGTCAGGCAGACCATAGAGGCTTTCGCACCGGAGGAACCTTTCATAGTTTCTAGAACTATTGGCGGAAGTACCTGGATTTTGGCGTATTCGCACCGCAGGAACTAGGAACGATTTTAGTTCTAGGAACTCCTTTTGGAGGAACTAATTTAGCTCTTACTTCAGAGTAGTGTCTAAACCAACAATATAGGAACTACCAGTGACGTTAGTGAACGCTGATTGGCAGAATGCAAGCAAAACACCAACACATGCCATTTTTAAAAAAGCTGTGTAAACACACAGATTATATCCTATACATTTACTTCACAAACTAACTCTACGAACATGGAAAACAGCGTAAAGGTTAAGAGGCCCATCTATCACTAAGGAGAAAATCCAACGCAACTTTGAGGGGACCAAGCAAAACATGATTATGTATTTCTGCTCAGCTAGCGGCACTGGACATCAACCACACGGCATACGCTAATACCTGTTCATATACTGTCTACTTTCTATGTAACAGTTCTAATAACACATTAGACAGGACTGTTAGACAGATCATAAACCAATGAACACGGAGAAGACGAGCACTGTGATCAGGTTCTGGCTCTGGGATTCTCAGCGCCGTCAAAATAAAAGTCACAACAACAGCGCTGCTTACGTCACTTCTGAGTTCCTACTGGCAGTGCAAATGCAACCAGGAAAATGTTCCTATGGGAACCATTAGTTCTCGGGGAACCACCCTGGTGGCTAGTTCCTAGAACAACCCTGTGCGAAAGCCCCTTATATGGAGTTTTGTGCAGTAAACTGAATGTACTGTATTTAAGAACTCCTTTGAGCTTCTATCTAGGGCTGACTTCTAATAGTCGAGGATTCGACGATTCGATTCGGAGAGGTCTGATTCGACTATGAACCTCTTAGTCGAATATACATGGGCGTCAGTTTGGTTTGAAATGTGCTGGGGACAGACGCATTCGCATTTTCAGAAGGGATGGGTACCATTTTTATTTTATTTTTTTCGCTTTCGCGCAGGTCATGTTTTGAAAGACGATGTCCTGTAGCTTACTAATGTAAATAAATAAAAATGTATTCAAAAACCTGCTTCACATTTTCAGCAGGGCTGTGGAGCGGCTGTGAGTTGACTCCACACGGTTCTCATGTGCGTTAAAAAGCTTTACGTGGTTTAATGTACCTAAACAATGATTACCAAATTCCCCTCTCATGTTGCTCCTCATAACCACTTAAAATGGTAAAAAAAATCGAACCCAGAGTCCAATTATTATGGACGTTAACAGATAGGCCTATTAAGCGTTTCTGCTTCACATTTTCAGCAGGGCAGCGGAGCGGCTGTGAGTTGACTCCACACGGTTCTCATGTGCGTTAAAAAGCTGACTCCACACGGTTCTCATGTGCGTTAAAAAGCTTTACATTGTTTAATGTACCTAAACAACGATTACCAAATTTCCCTCTCATATTGCTCCTCATAACCACTGAAAATGGTCAAAAAATCGAACCCAGAGTCCAATTATTATGGACGTTAACTGATATTAAGCGTTTCTGCTTCACATTTTCAGCAGGGCAGCGGAGCAGCTGTGAGTTGACTCCACGCGGTTCTCATGTGCGAGTTGACTCCACGCGGTTCTCATGGGCGTGAAAAAGCTTTACGTGGTTTAATGTACCTAAACAACCATCACCAAATTTCTCTCTCATATTGCTCCTCATGTTTATGAAATGTAATGATATATGTGTGATATATATGTGTTTTTTAGCTCTTTTGTTTGAAATGGAAAAAATCTAGCTGCTATCTAAAAAAAAAAAGAAAAAAAAAAAGGTCCGACTATCAGTCGACTACGGCAAAATCTAACGAATCAGATTCGACTATGAAAATCCTTAGTCGAAAACAGCCCTACTTCTATCTATCTATACTTGCTTTGTAAGGTAAACTGGGTTTGTCCTACATTATCCAGCCATGGTCGCCGTTATGTTGCCAAGTCAGTCATGTTTCTGGATCAACATCTTTTGTTGATCCTGGAACAACATTCCTTTTAGAAAACATAGTCCTAACTCTATCCCTACCCCTAAACATAACCCTACTCATAACTTAACCCTACGATAGATGAATAAGAACGGTGTAGAAGCCCCTAACTCTTGTTCTAAGCCTAAACTTGACATAAACTGTAAACTTGTCCCTCAAATCTGATTGGTTGTTTGGAATGTTGTTCCAGGATTAACAAAGATATTGATCCAGGAACATGTAAAATCAAGTTCACCATCCAACCATACCCCTTTGTAGAACACACTGCAAATTTTTTCAATGAACACTGACAAATACTTTACAGTTATACAAAATACAAGATGGTAAATATTTAATTGATGAGTTGTCAATATTTGGCCTAAGGTATGATTTTTACCTAACAATTCAACAGTCAACATAAAAAAACGGTGACCGCAAATCCATGTTGCGCTGCCTGGATTCCAGTTGTTTCTGCGAATGGCAGTGATCTGGGGTTTTAGGGATTCTGTAGCTTTCAGCAACCTGTAAAAAGATAGCTCATTTCTTGTTGAATCTATTTGTATAGTCAATCGCACAGCTCTTTTGCGGCATTCACGCTTAACACCATCACTGCCACTCAGTCATTTTGCCACTCAGTGGGTGTGACCGCAGTGACTCCGCCTACTGTGCATACCCTCTTTATATTTAAATAAGTTGAATATCATTATTTAACTTTCTTAAGAAAATGTACTTTCTTAAATATATGTATAATTGTACCTTTTGTCCTGGGCTGATGTGAGCATTGACCTGTTTGAGGACAGGCTTCAGGGTGCTGTCGTACCTCACGCTCAGATTCTGGATCTGAATCTCACCCCGCTGAGGCCAACCTTCTGGAAGCTGAGACGCGGCTGAGAGAGAAACATTTAACCAAAGAGATAAGAGGCGTACGATATACTGAGAAAGATGGACAGAATGTGAGAACATAGGAAAAGAAGTAGACAGATCTATTATATCCAGTGTTTAAATCAAGTCAAGTCACCTTTATTTATATAGCGCTTTTAACAATATATTGTATCAAAGCAGCTTTACAGTGATAATAGGAAATTAAAGTAACAGATTGTTTTGGCTTTACAGCAGCTCTAGAATAAAGTTATTATCCAGCTAAAGTTAGTTTTGATTGATTCACTTACGTAGCAAAGATCATTAATTATTTACTTAGGGGCCGCTACTGATACTCACACATTAGACCCTCGTAGTTTTCAGGTTCTGTCCTCAGCAGAGCTTTTATTCTCTTCACAGCTCCCAGCTGCACCTCCATGTCTGCCAGATTACGCACCATCCAGTTCAGGTAGTTGGACACCTGCGAGATAAAATACAGTAACAGAAGTTGTCCAATATTGCTGAAGATCAGCATGTAGAAAGTTAGATGTATGTGTGTGTGGTCTTGCCATGAGGGCGTATGTGAGTCCCAGCCCCACCAGCCCAGTGGACAGATGATTGTATTGGGAGTTTGTGATGGAGGCCACAGCTGCTGTTAGGACAATAAAAGCCCCAATGTACTCCTGCACAAGAGATACAATAGTATAACCATTACTGTTGAGTCGCTCAAGAAGTAACATCTATTTTTGCTAGTATTTAATCAAATAAAAAATTGTTTAACTGAAACAAACAGAACCAACTCTACAGATGTCACATATAAGGGGCTTTCGCACTGGGTAGTTCTAGGAACTAGCCACCAGGGTGGTTTTTCCCGAGAACTAATGGTTCCCTTAGGGACATTTTCCTGGTTGCTTTCGCACCGCCAGTAGGAACTCTGAAGTGACGTAAGCCGCGCTTGTTGATGTGACTTATTTTGACGGCGCTGAGAACGCCAGCCAGAGCCTGAGCACACAGTGCTCGTATTCTCTGTGTTCATTAGTTTACGATCTGTCTAACAGTCCTGTCTAATATGTTATTAGATAGAACTGTTACATAGAAAGTAGACAGTATATGAAAATGTATTAGCGTATGCCGTGTGGTTGATGTCCAGTGTCGCTAGCTGAGCAGAAATACATAATCATGTTTCGTTTGTCCCCTCAAAGTTGCATTGGATTTTCTTCTAAGCCTAAGGGTTAAAAGGCTCATCTATCACTGTTTTTAATGTTCGTAGAGTTAGTTTGTGAAGTAAATGTATAGGATATAATCTGTGTGCTTACACAGATTTTTTAAAAATGGCGTGTGTTGGTGTTTTGCGTGCGTTCTGCCAATCTGCCAAATCAGACACTACTCTGTAGTACGAGCTAAAGTAGTTCCTCCAAAAGGAGTTCCTAGAACTAAAATTGTTCCTTGTTCCTGCGGTGCAAACGCCAAAAAACGGGTACTTCCGCCAATAGTTCTAGGAATATAGTCTATACTATATTCTAGTCTATTCTATAGTCTAGAATACTAGTCCTATAGTAACTGACTTGAGTGGCTTATAAACTCACCATTCGAACCTCCAGCCAGCGGTTCGCTGCTGTGAGGAAGAGAGAGGCCATGTTATTGGCATCTGTGAACTCTAGAAGTCTCTGTCTGAATCTAGGCTCATACCTAAGAGGGAAAATACAAGAAGAATAATGTTTAATACATTTATATGTCATTTAGCAGATGCTCCCATCCAGAGTGACTGCCACGTTCAACAGATGAGCGAATACAACACTCAAACTCATAATTTTGCCCACCTGAAGGCTCTGATGGTTGTGAGCCCCTCTACTGTCTCAGAGAAGTGTGAAAGCAGAGGAAGCTGTGTGCTGTCTTCAAGCTGCTGGAGATCTCTGGAAATACAAGCACACAGGTCACTTACACTAAACATCTCAATAGAAAATACAATTCTCTCATCATCTACTCACCCTCATGCTATCACCAAATGACATGTCTTTTGGTGAAGGCATTAGGAAAGGACACGTTTTTCAGATAAATACAAAACATTTTTAGAGAAAAAAAACACCTCTTTAAGTCTATATGAAGTGAAACAATAGATGATTCACACTAGAATAAACAATAGAAATCCTTTTTCCTTTTTTACACTGTTATGTGTAAAATAACAAATAAATAATCATGTTAGCTGACGCCTTCGCAAAAACATCAGCTGGAGTCTATTGCAGATATAGATATTCATACATGCATCTAACTATGGTTGTAGGCACACAGTCAACTTGCTCTCGAGTGTTGAGGGACCCTGCTTTGACCAATTCCAATATGTATAGATTATGTATAGAAGCCCATAGAAACGTCTCCGACAATTGTCGCGTCTGCTGTAGACACAGTGTCAGAGCTCTCCGAGTTGTTTATGTTCATTATTTTTGTAATGCTACATTTTTTGAGATATGAGGTAATGCAGACTCTGCTTTGGCTGTGTGTTTTGAAGTGAGGCTGGGATCTTATGCTTTCAAAGCCAGCTTGCTATTGCTTTATATTCTGTATATATGCATACTACAAACCATTACTTCTAGCTGACTGTTGTAAAAAAAGTATTGAGTATTCATATTTTAGTTGTTTCGCTTCAGAAGCCACTGGGGTTGTAGGTAGTACAATCATGATGGTTATTTGTGCTGTTTTGACCGTCAACTTTTGGGAGCCTATTGACATCATATAGACACACAGATGGATTATTATTCTAAAAATCTTTGTTTGTGTTCATCTGAACAAAGTAAGTCATACATCTGGGTTGTGGGAGGGTGATTAAATGATTAGAGAATTAAAATTTTTTGGGTGAAGTATCTCTTAGTATTGAGAATAAATTTGTAGCTATAAAGGCATTATTTCTTAATATACAACATAAAACAAATCTGGACAAAAAGTTGCAATGGAGAGGTAAATGTCTTCAGATAGGTGATAAGTTAATTGGATTGGTTACTTTGAAGCGACTCTGAAGTATTTCTGGATGAAGTAGCAGGTGATGGCCAGTGGTGCTAGTACAATGAGGAAAACCGGCGTGACGTATGAGATCACACCCAGAGCCGACACACACAGCAGCGTGGAGCGACTCAAACACTCCAGGGTAGCGGGAATGTGCTGTAACAAATGGATAGAATTAAAAATCTAATACTAAATGCTGTGTTTGATAAATCACCAAGTGAGTAATACTGCAACACACAAACATTTTATGATTTGGGTATCGTAACAGCCTACCTGATCTATCGTATTGGTATCGGAAGAGAAACGGTTTAATATGCTTCCTAAAGGAGTCGTTTCAAAGAGCCTGGAAAAAGAAAGAGGGAACAATTTGAGAAAAATTGTAATCTATTTCAAAAGGTTAAATCACTTGACTCAAAGAAATAAAGGCTACTCTGTAAAAAAAAATAACATCCTCCCACTTTCAAATGATTTTCCCCACCAGCAAATGTCTTATGTGTAAATATTTCATAAAAAGATTCAACAACTGAGACAAATGGAACAGATTTCAAAAGCATTTGACGAACACAAATGGAACAATGAGTCCCTGAACGGAGCAGTCAGTATCTGTTGTGGCCAGAAGCTGCTTTCAGTCCTACAGTGCATCTCATCTTTATGAACTGAGCCAGATTTGCCTGTTTATGCTGTGAAATGTTACTCCACTCTTCCACCATGGCACTTGCAAGTTCTCGAACACATCTGGGACATGGTTACACGTGTTTTGGCACTGCAAGGACGATCAGCTGTCCTTGCTGTCTGCCTATAGCACTGTCTCATGCGTCTTAAAGGGCTTTCACACAGAAGGAGCGTTTTCATAGTTCCTAGAACTATTGGCGGAAGCACCCACTTTTTGGCATTTTCACACCGCAGGAACTGGGAACGAATTTAGTTATAGGAACGCCTTTTGGAAGAACTAAATTAGCTCCTACTTCAGAGAAGTGTCTAACCAAGTGGGAACTTCTGGTCTCTCTTGAAACCAACACGGAAGTGACTTAAACTGAAATTCATCGACTGGCCGCTAGAGACAGGCTCCAAAAGAGAGTCAATCCCATGTTAACATGCCCAACTTTACAAAAAAAAAAAAAAAAAAAAAAATTTTACAGCCTAGTACAAAAAATGGTTTTGGTCTGTAGCTAATTTTGCCCTTCATGACAACTGTGAAGGGGGTGATTTTTTTTTATAACTCATCAGTTTAAATTTTATTAAGCCTTAAAGGGGTGGCTGATTATGATTTCACTTTTTTGACTTTAGTTAGTGTGTAATGTTGCTGTTTGAGCATAAACAACATCTGCAAAGTTACAACGCTCAAAGTTCAAAGCAAAGGGAGTCATTTGCTTTTCAAGAAATTGCTTTTTAAGGACTACAACAAACGACTGGTAGGAACTACACAACATTACTCCTGGGTTAGTGACATCACCAACCCTAAAATTTACATAAACCCCACCCCCTGAACACGATTTATAGATTATCAAGACAGAATATGCTAATCAATGACTAGAAGATAACTACACATAAGCTACATAAATTCATCAACTAACCATTCAGAAAAGTCCTGTTGCATTCTACATGTCACCTCTTCTTGAATCTCTCCATTATTGTCTGAATCCAGATTGAACATAAAAGGCTAAAAGTTTTTGAAATTTTCAGTGCAGGTCTGTGTGAGGTAAAAGGACAAGAGCTGTTGAAGCTCCGCCCTCTGTGCCGGGAGCAGCAGCTCATTTGTATTTAAAGGGACAGACACAAAGTGGTGCGTTTTTTGCTCACCCTCCAAAATTGACAATTTTAACATGCTATATATATAAATATCTGTGGGGTATTTTGAGCTAAAACTTCACATACACACTCTTGAGACATCAAAGACTTATTTTACGTCTTGTGAATAGGTAGGGTTCAGCACAATAGGACTATGGCAAGTTCATGCAGGTGATCAGGAACCCTGAGCATCTTTCTCCGAGTGTTTTTCAATAGAAAGGTCTCTTTAAATGTCCTAAATTATTGGAATTGCGACTTTGTCTACTGCCTGTAAACAGTTAGTGTCTAAGGGACTGTTCAACAGGTGCGTGAGCAAAAATTGTTCATGGTTTTTTAAACAAGCATGAAAAACATTAAACGCTTTCCAATAAAGATCTGTAAAGCTTATTTGGATTATACAAAATTATCTTTCAAATACAGTATCCTGAAAAAAGGATGTTTCTTTTTTTTTGCTGAGTTTAGTTCACCCAAAGTGTATTTTGTCGTCTGTGAAATGAAAATGAAATTATATTTTTTTGTTCTATAGTTTGCGAGCTGCAGTTCCCATCCACTTCCACTGTATGTTAAAGAGCAACTTAGGACATTTAGCTAAATATCTCTTTTGGCATTCCACACAAAATATATTTACACAGGCAAAGAGCAATAAAACAAGACATGTTCAGATACATAAACTCTCTCTCTCCTATGCAAACACTGGCCGCCCACCTTGTATTTAATACATACCCACACACACCATGACGCATAACAAATTATACACAACATGCCATAATATTCCACATAAACACTTGATGATATGAAGGTTTAAGATGTACCTCATTGGGGCGAGAATAATATTACTGAGTAGACTGTGGTGCAGTTCTTTGGCCACCCGCAAGCCTGTCCACTCCACGGCCACTGATGTGGCCAGACACAACACGATACCCAGACAGCACAGCAAACTGAACACCAGCAGGTATGACGAGTGACTGAAACCAACGACCTGTGGGGAGAACAATGGCGACACTTAAAAAAACACCAACTCACTTAGTACATAGTTCATGAGTTGAAAGACTGAATATTTCTACACACAGGAAGGGTTGGTAAGCAATTATATCATGCTGATCTCACTCTAACACATGTTGTCATGGTTATACTTTCATAACAGTGCAATAGCTGCCTATTTTAAGCATTTATTTGCCAATATTATTGTTGCAGCCTGTCACAGTATTGTTGCAGAACGATAGCTATAACAATAACTGTATTAACGGCCACAGCAACAGATAATAATGTTCTGCACATGCTGCAGTTTTGTCATCTGACACTTTAAATGCTCAAGCGATTCTGATTGGCTGTCAATGTTTTTATCGTTTATCAGCTAATGTCCAACAATATGGTTTCTCATGTCGTTATCTCTGTGGTCTGGTCTTCCCCACTCTCATAGAATTATAATGATTATAAAAACTTTATAGTTATCGTTAGAGTTATTGTCTGTGGGGTGAACGAGCCTTAAGTGTACTTGACTCTGCAAAAAATCCATAACACTTCTAGCAGACAAATCATTTCAATCACACAGGAAGGTTTTTCTGACTAATTCTAATCTATGTACTGCAACCCTCCAAATGCTAATCGTAAACCCTGAAAAAATAACAAAGTGAAAGAAAATCAATCTGGCAATCAAGGTGGCTAAAAGGCTATTCATTACCGTAGAACTCCAGCAGAGAACATCAATAATGTGAACCAACTCAAAAACATAACTAATTAGTCTAAATCAGGGGTAAAGTCTACTTTACATTATGACATTCTGTGTGACGGCAAAGACGGCTGCTTAAAATGCGTTGAGCAATTATCTGAGCAGTAATTGAGCAGTATTGATCGGAAAAAACTGGTTTGTGAAAATGTGGAAAATATGTTGATAAGATGTCTTGTAGTGTCTCTGCTAAAGAGGAGCATGTGGAGTGGATAAAATTAGATTTAGAGAATTAGAGAAAATTAGAGCAGCAGTGTGCGGAGAGGATATTTAAACAAAACATTTGAGCTGGACCTGTGCGTCTATAAGAAAGATGGAGATCTGGGGCCTCATTTTATAACCGTTACGTATGCACAGAGGAGTCATAAATCTAGTATAGTATAAATCACTAATCATAAATGCAGTGCATTTTCACAATAACAGTTTAAATAAATAAAAGAATGATTTACACTATGTTTTACATCTGATATACAGTACACATTTAGAATAAATATGCCATTCTCATTAATGGAGTTAAGCACTTAAATTACATGAAATCATTACTGAGAAGTTACAAAAAAAATTATATTCGAATAAATAAAAATATATGTAGTGGATGCAATGCTTTTGAACACTTTTCCTGTGTAATGCTGTGTTTCAATGTTTTAACCACACCGAGGATTGCTTAGCGCATGATAATAGGATAACTCATAATATTTTCGTGAATATAATGATCAATAATGCACAATTAGGCCTATCTGTTTCCATTAAAAATACTATTTGGCCAATGGAAAAGATTGATATGTATTTTATACTATTTGATGTATTTATTCAAAAACAAGGCTTTTAGTTATGTAATATGAAGACACATCCGTAACTCATATGAATATGGATGAATATGCATATGCAAATGATATGTAGATGAGAATATGCATAGTAAAACTAGGCGCTGTAAGCTCCATATATGGTTATTTCGGGGAAGAGATGGGGTGGAGCGTGTTTGCACAATCTTCCGCTGATTGGGATTTATAAAGGGAATTTTGCACAGGTTCTGGGGTTCGCAAGGATTTATAGGTCTGAATATGTTTTGCCGTACGCAATTTTTGGCTTTCGGGAGCACTACACTTTTAGTAAGGATCCTATGCAGTTTTATAAATGAGACCCCTGGGGTCCCACTGGCTCCTTCAAAGCAGCACAATTTTAACAATCTGACTGACTCAAGGAGAGGTTTACTAAATAAACTACCTTGCCTCTAACTCTGAACAACTGGATTCTAGTCTCACTGTGTTATCTGGGCTGTCACAGCACATACTAGCTTAAGGCTGAGCTCTCCACAACATACACTTCCTCAGAGGCAGGGTGGTCTATTAATAAAGTGAAGTGTTTGTATCTGGCTCTTAACACCTTCTCTTGTTTTTTCCTATGTTCCATTCAACATTGATGTGCCTCCTGTAAATATAAAACATATCAATATTCAATCATCAATATTTATCATGGATCATTTTAAAAATCAACCCAAGCAGCCAATGAAATCATACATCTAAGCTATCCGAGGTCGGTGAACTGCCTCTTCAGCAGGTGCAAACCATAAATTATGTAAATTGGTGGCTAAATCATTCAAGAGGGGATTCATATGCAGAGTATATTTTCAAAGTAGAAATCAAATATACCAGACGTAAACAAAACAAAAAAACATTAACTGTAACACTTTACAATACGGTCCCAATAATATGCATTTATTAATAACAGTTTAAATAAATGAAAGAACGATTTACACTATGTTTTACATCTGATATACAGTACACATTTAGAATAAATATGCCATTCTCAGTAATGGACAATGGGGAAGAGATGGCAACCACCCACAATGCAACAGTTTTAGCCACTTACATTTGCAACAGTTGACAACCACCCACAATGCAACAGTTTTAGCCAATTACATTTTTCAGAAAGTGTCAAGTCAAGTCAAGTCAAGTTTATTTATATAGCGCTTTTCACAACACAGGTTGTATCAAAGCAGCTTCACAGTAATAAATTAGAACAATACATCAATGTTTGTTTCTAGTGGAACGTCTACGTTTGGTAATGCTGATCAATAGTATCGTTGATTGATTAATTAAATTAAATATCCCCAAATATCCCCAACTGAGCAAGCCAAAGGCAACAGTGGCAAGGAACTGAAAAACTCCATCAGGTGACCTAATGGAGAAAAAAAAACCTTGGGAGAACCCGGGCTCAGTCGGGGGCCAGTTCTCCTCTGGCGTTTATGAACTGGAGGTCGGATTTAACTGTAGGATTAAAAGTATTATATGAATGCCTGGCAAAAGAGATGCGTCTTTAATCTAGTTTTAAACTGGGAGAGCGAGTCTGAGCAACGAACAGTATCCGGAAGACTATTCCAGAGTTTTGGTGCTAAATGTGAAAATGCTCTCCCTCCTTTGGTGGACCTAGATATCCTAGGTATGACCAAAAGCCTCGAATTTAGTGACCTTAAAGAGCGCGATGGATTATAGGGCGATAGAAGATCCGTTAAATAGACTGGAGCTAAGCCGTTTAGGGCTTTATAAGTCAGTAGCAATACCTTGTAATTAATACGGGACTTTATAGGTAACCAATGTAGGGATGATAAAATCGGTGTTATATGATCATATTTTCTTGATCTAGTTAGAACTCTAGCGGCGGCATTTTGGACTAACTGTAGCTTGTTTATTGAGGATGCAGGACAACCGGCTAATAACGCATTACAGTAATCTAGTCTCGAGGTCATGAATGCATGAACTAACTTTTCTGCATCAGAAACAGATAGCATATTACGTAGCTTAGCAATGTTTCTAAGGTGGAAAAAGGCTGTTCTTGTAACATATGAAATATGATTTTCAAAAGACAGGTTGCAGTCTAATATAACACCCAGGTCTTTTACTGTAGAGGATGAAGTAACAGGACATCCTACTATGTTAAAGTTGTATTGTGAGAGGTTTTGTGGGTGGTTTTTTGAACCGATAAGTAGTACCTCTGTCTTGTCTGGATTTAATAAAAGAAAATTATGCGTCATCCAATCTTTTATATCTTTAACACACTCTGTCAATTTGGATAATTTAGCGTTTTCATCTGGCCGTGATGAAATATAAATTTGAGTGTCATCAGCATAACAATGGAAACTAATTCCATGTTTCCTTATAATATTTCCAAGTGGCATCATATATATTGAGAATAATAGAGGGCCTAACACAGATCCCTGCGGCACTCCATAGTTTACTGGAGTTATGATAGATTTTTCTCCATTTAAATAAACAAAATGGTAGCGTTCAGATAAATACGATCTTAACCAGCTTAATGCTTGTCCTTGAACACCAGTATAATTTTGTAGTCGATCTAAGAGTATTGTATGATCTATAGTATCGAACGCAGCACTAAGATCAAGTAAAACTAATATTGAGATACAGCCTTGGTCAGAAGCTAAAAGTAAATCATTTGTGATTTTAACGAGCGCAGTTTCAGTGCTATGATGCGGCCTGAACCCAGACTGAAACTTTTCATAGGTGTCATTTTCTTGTAAGAAAGAGCCCAGTTGAGCGGACACAACTTTTTCTAGTATTTTAGACATAAAAGGTAGATTTGAAATGGGTCTATAATTTACTAGATTATTCGGATCTAATTGTGGTTTCTTAATGAGAGGTTTTATAACTGCCAGTTTAAATGTTTTTGGAACATAACCTAAAGATAAAGACGAGTTAATAATATTGAGGAGAGGCTCTTCCACTACAGGTAACACTTCTTTCAATAGCTTAGTTGGTATAGGATCTAGTAAACATGTTGTTGTTTTAGATGAAGTAAAAAGTTTATTTAACTCTTTTTGTTCTATAGTTGTAAAGCACTGTAATTGTTCTTGCGGGGTGATAATTGAGGCTGAATTATAAGGCGCGATTGAGGATTGAACGTTTACAATTGTGGTTCTGATGTTTTCTATTTTCTCAGTGAAGAACTTCATGAAATCATTACTACTAAACTGTAATGGAATATTTTGTTCAGGAGACATCTGTTTATTTGTTAGTCTCGCCACGGTGTTAAATAAGAACTTAGGATTGTTATGGTTGTTTTCTATTAGTTTGCGTAGATGCTCAGCCCTGGCCGCTTTAAGGGCCTTTTTATAACGTGACATACTGTTTTTCCATGCGATTCTAAAGACCTCTAAGTTGGTTTGTTTCCATTTACGCTCTAAATTACGGGTTTCTCTCTTTAGAACACGCGTAGTATTGTTGTACCATGGTGCTTTACTTTTCTCTCTGACCTTTTTTAATCTAATGGGTGCAACAATATCCAATGATCCAGAGAGAATGGTGCTCATAGTGCTAGTTAATTCCTCAAGTTCATCTGTTTGTTTGGGTTCACTGAGCAGCTGAGACAGATCCGATAAGCTGTTTGAAAAATCCTAATCCTAATCGATAACGCGGCGCAGCATGATATATTACAGGAGTACGTAATATGCAAGTTACCATGTAATGGTCAGTGACATCGTCACTTTGTGGAATGATATATATATCGGTTGGATCGGTTCCATGTGATATAATTTAATCGAGTGTATGATTAAATCGATGAGTCGGTCCGGTAATGTTTTGCTTGACCCCAAAGGAGTTTAATAAATCTGTAAACGCAGCCCCTAACGCATCATTTTGATTATCTACATGGATATTAAAGTCTCCAACAATTAATGCTTTATCGAAGTTAACTAATAGGTCTGAGAGAAAATCTGCAAACTCTTTTAGGAAATCAGCGTAAGGCCCAGGCGGTCTATATACGGTAGCCAAGGCTAGAGATAATAGGGATGTTTTTCGAACATCTAAGAGCGTAACATTTAGTACAAGTACTTCAAATGAAATAAACTTATAACCCGTTTTCTGAGTAACATTGAGAAAATCTCTATAGATTGTTGCAACACCGCCGCCACGACCATTCAGACGGGGCTCGTGCTTATAGGAGTATCCTGCTGGAGTAGACTCATTTAGACCGAAATAATCATTTGGTTTAAGCCAGGTTTCAGTAAGGCAAAGCACATCGAAGCTATTATCTGTGACTATTTCATTTACAATAACTGCCTTAGGTGTGAGTGATCTAATGTTTAGAAGACCTAGCTTTAAAAATTGTTTTTGATTACCAATAGCAACATTTTCTGGTTTAATAACAATTAGATTTTTTCTAGATCCTGCAGTAGATTTATGATTTGATCTCACTAAACGAGGAATAGACACAGTTTCTATGCAATGTTCTACACTATTTATATCAGTTAAATTGGTGCAGCAGAGACTATGATTTGGACTTTTGTTTACTAGTCAAAAGGTATTTAACATTTTGGAGATATTATCTGACAGAAGATCCGATCCGAATCTGCTTGGGTGTAAGCCATCAGCACGGTAAAGCCTAGGACGCTCCCAAAACAGATTCCAATTATTTACAAAGAGAAGTTTCTGCTCATTGCACCATGACATTAACCATTCATTAAGCGCAAATAATCTACTAAACTTTTCATGACCTAGTCGGTACGTGGGAAGCGGTCCTGACACAATAATCGTTATATCAGGCGATGTGCTGCGTACCGTATCGATCAGATTCCTGAAGTCTTTCTTCAGAACCTCCGTCTGGCGCAGTCTGATGTCGGCCCCTCCCGCGTGCAGGACAACGGTTCCGACGCGCTCGTTCAGAATCTCGGGAACGTGAGCAGCGATTTCAGAAACACGAGCACCAGGAAAGCAGTGACTATGCACCTTACTTTTATTTAACGTAACGTGTACGTGTCGAACGATGGAATCGCCGATGATCACAGCATCGCGTTCTGTTTCGCGAAGAGGGGAGAAGCGGTTTTGTGTGGATATCTCGAAAACCGGGAGGGTCGGAGAGAGTTTTCTTGGTCTAGACCTGACTCGCGACTTCCGCTGCGGAAAAATCCAGGCTTCGTGATGGCATGTTGGAGCCGGAGTGAACGAGACCATGGCTGATCGCGACCTCGACGTTCGGGACCGATGTTGAGGAACGCACGGAGTAGACGAGGTCGGAGTCAGCGGGTTAGTAACGTTAATCTCTGATTTGTGTGCCTCGGCACGTGATGTTACAAGAGCTAACCGCCGGTCTATCAGCTCGGCTTTTCTTACTAAAAGGTCGTGGATCTGTTTCTCAACAGCTTCCAGCTCAGACTGCACCGCGTGCAGCTCAAATGTGTCCTCACCTGCACCAAAAGGTAGACTACTTACATTTGATATATTCGCCATTTTAACAGATGGACAGTAAGTTAAGTTAGCAACGACGCTACCAGTGGTGCTATCAATATTAATACTAATTTATGGCTTAAGTCTTGGATATAATCCGTCTTTTCAGTGGTACGGGTGTAGAGTAGACGCACGATAGGCGAAAAAATGTTTGTTTGTAAATGAGTGCGGAGAAGACGCGTTCAGCCGTGATCCACGGACGTAACCTATAAGAGTATCCAGCGTTGGATCACTAGGCTTGAGACGCGTCTGCTCAACAATCCGCGTTATAACTATGAGGTGAGGAAAAGTAGAAAATGTTCGTTGTAAGTGAGTTTAAAGAGAAATCAAGAATTATAAATCAATCGATGGAGCTCCAAAGACAACAACGCGCTCAGACGCGACGCATGCGCATTCCATGTATCAAGTTCATGTATGTATAACCGTCTAACTTTACCTGCACTAGGGAGCAGTTGTGTGCAGCTGCGTCGATTTTGGCTGCGATGACCTTGGACGTCCAGTGAGCAAGCCAGTAGTCGATGGCCACCAAAAGGGAGTGTTTGGTGAGCTGGGATAGCAGGAGCAGGAGAAGCAGGAGGAGGCCTGCAGAGCTCAGGTACGTCCCACAGGATCTCCAGGGAATGGTGGCTCTTTGCCTCATCACTTGAGACAGGTTATCTTCATCATCACTCTCCACAGACTCTTCTATAGATATGAAAAGAAAACATAGATAGATAAATAAATAGAAACAGACATGAACAGAGAGGATGGATGGATTGTGTAACATACAAAACATGTCAACTTGTCCCATCTATATAAAATATCCTTGTCCAAAGAACACAATTCAACCTTTTGAACGTGCAAACTTAAATGTGGAGAGCACACCCCACTTGCTCTAAATTTAAATAGAAGCGTCACACTGGCATTTTACAAAACACAAGTGTAGGTGGATAGCAAAAGAAAGGAGAGATACTGAAAGAAGGAATAAACATGAGAATAACGACTGTAAAGCCCAGCCAAACACTTGCACCAAGCCAAGAATACCCTTGAGTGGCAGAGCAGTAATGTTGTGTGTGTATATATATACTGTTTAGGTCAGTAGAAGAGCATTTACACACATTAGCACTCAGCACAATCTCAGTGCTGAAGAGACAGAACCATTCCCACATTCATTATTCAGTCATTCCATCATGGTCTGGTCCGTCAGCAGATGTTAAATACTTTTGCTCACTCTACCACGTTACAATTAAAATCAACAATGCTTAGCAAACAAATCAAGTGTATTATGATAGCCAGCAAAGAGGTCTATAATAGTAAAATGACCATGCACTGAGAATACAACATATGAGGAAGACATTTACTTTTTCAGGCAAAGCACGGGGTCTATTATTTTGTCAGTCATTGTAGTGAGAAGGCTAACCTTCCAATATAGCTCCAGTACTAGAGCATATTGACATTTGGCCAACTGCCACATTACTTGCACTTGTCAGCCATCTATAGCCAATTATGAAGGTGAGGGGGTGTAGAAATATAGAACAACTTTGGCCGTGGTGGGTAAAGCTTATACTGGAGTAGGTCAGGCCGTTGCATGCCTGCATACTATGTCCATCTTGCAGGCATACAAGGCCGACCTGTTCAGAGACCTTGATGAAGGCGAGGAGGGTGGGCCCAGATGCTATTAAAAAACTGCGCCAGGCCATGAATTTGTCTCTCCGGGCCACCAAGGAGACGACCAGTGCCATCTGTCATTCTACGGCAGCCCTAGTGGTCACGGAGAGGCGTTTCTGGTTAAATCTTTCTGGTTTTAAGGAGAAGGAAAAAGCATTTCTTCTGGAAGCCCCACTTTCACTTCGTCGACACTGTCACCTCAGTCATCAAGAGGTTTCAGGAGCCGAAGAAGCAAGAGGTACCTCCCTTGCCGAACTCAGGTCTCAGGGACTTTTGGATGGGGGCAGCCCCAGATGCGTACAAGATCCTGGGTGGCACTTTCAGCCAAAGCCTTCAAGTGGCCTTTACTTCGGCTAAGTGGTCCTGACACAAGTGGTTTCAGGCATTTGAAGGCAGGCCCCTCTGGAGGAAGTGATTTACACCTCATCATACAGTGCCCACTTCTCCTCTGTGCCCTCAAGAGACCGTTCTGCAGGGTTGCTGCCACCCTTGAGCTTTGGGGCGCAGCAGTTTCCAGCGAGTTCAGGTCTCAGTGTCTGACCAGAGACATTGCGGCACTCGGAGACTCGCCCCCTCCAAGGAGAGTTTTAGAGAAGCCAGTTTGGCTGTTCACTGCCAGCTATCCTATTCAGGGCGCCGAGATGACTACTCTAAATACACCAGAGACCAGTTTTTTGGGACCGGTTCCCTTTGTAGACCATCTGGCAGCATGGAAACTTCTGCCAAATCTGTCTCAGTGGGTCATGCAGACAATTGGATGACTAGTAATTTCCTACCACTTAATTCTGAAAAAACAGAGGTTTTAATTATTAGACCAAAATCCTCCGCATGTACTGTAATAACCCAGAATACTGTCTAACACTTGATGGCTGCTCTGTCAAGTCTTCGTCATCAGTTAGTAACCTGGGTATACTCTGTAATACCGATCTTTCATTTGAAAGCCACATTTCTAGCATCTGTAAATCCGCATCTAAATGATGTCATGCTCTCAATGACAAATGCATAAAAGTTATTTCATGCGTTCATGACCTCAAGGCTAGATTATTGTAATGCTCTAATGGGTGGTTGCCCTGCACACATAATAAACAAATTCCAACTGGTACAAAACGCAGCAGCTCAAGTTCTTACCAGAACCAGGAAGTATGACCATATTAGCCCCATTCTGTCAACATTGCACTTGCTCCCTATTAAACATTGCATGCATTTTAAAATCTTGCTAATTACTTACAAAGTACTAAATGGTTTAGCTCCTCAGTTCTTGAGCGAGCTCTTAACGTATTATAGTCCTTCACGTCTATTGTGATCTCAAAATTCTGGCCAGTTGATAATACCTAGAATATCAAAATCATATGAAGGCAGTAGATAATTTTTCTATTTAGCACCCACATCTGAACTGTCTTCCTGGCCTTGTTCAGGAAGCAAACACATCCTGTCAGTTTAAATCTAGACCAAAAACACATCTCTTTAACCTAGCATGCACAAAGGATTGTTAGGCTGCATAAATTAGGTCAACTGGAACCGGGAACACTTCCCATAACCAAGGGCGCCGTAAAGGGGTGGAAGGTTAGGACGATTCTAAGGGCCCAGGCTGATTTAGGGCCCAGAAGAGCAGACCCCCTTTTTCTTTTCTTATTTATTTTCTCTTTTTTATACATACATTAAATGTGCTAGGGCCCCTCATGGGCCCCTCACTAAATGTGTATTTTGTCCGTTTTGACCATAGATTTAATATTTAAAAAACAAATAATGTATTTACTGTTTCAGTCACACCCCTCCCCCTTACAATGGTTCATTCCACCTGCTCTGTCCGAGCTACGTAACGTCTCTTGCTTATTGCACTTGCTATGATGCTGATGCAGCGCAGGCAGTGACACACGCAGGCATGTCACATCAAAAGTTAGGGCATCAAAAAAGGAAAGGAAAGTGAAGACAGAGAACGCCGAAGTCGACAGTATGTCACACAGTTTTTCAAAAAGAAAGGTAGCTTGCCCTATTCCTGTATTCCAAAACTTTCAGAGTTACTTATTTTTGTTGCTACATGACCTGCTTTTATCTAGCTAGCTTAATAATTACTGAATTATGATTTACATCCAACAATAATAACATCTCTGGGTAGGCTATGTCTCTCAACACCATAGACTGTAAAAAATAGCTACACAGATTCAGCGGCTGCTGCACACCCACGTCCTCCTCCCCCCGTGCGAAATTCGCGTCCGATATTTTAGCTCGTTAAAAAATAAATACAACCTCACGTTATGTCAATCACACTTGCGCACTGCCTCCGAAAATTTCGTCCGTCAAAAACAAACAAAAAAAAAAAAATCGGATCGGGTTCGATTTTCTGCGTTTTTCGCATCTGTAACAAGGGTTTGAATGGTGTTTTGACAGTTTAGAGCCACAGAATGACGGATACGAAAAAACGCATGGGAAAATTTCGGATTCAGTGTGCAAGGACCTTCAGCTGAACAAGGTGAGCCTGAGCGCGAAACTTCACGAAGATTGAAGCCTCTCAACACGTCTTATCTACTGTGTTCGCCACATGATGATAACTTTACAAAACAAAAAGTAATCTATACGCTTCAAAAATCAGAAAATCAGTTTGCCGTGTGTGTCGTGTGTTCTGTGAAGTGACAGTGCTGCTGCTACGATCGATTATGTCAAACTTGACGTTCTTAATACGAATAAAATGCCCCAGAAAAAAAATAATATAAAAAACTGAATAAAACATGTGTCTGTAGTAACCATTGGCTATAAGGAGTTTACAAAATAGATATTTTAATATTTTATATTATGAAAACTAAATAGGCCAATAGAAATAATATGGTTATTACGTGTGTTTGACTTATACAAATATTTTCTTTCTTGTTTTTGTAGGCTTTGTACTCATCTTTAGACATTTTAACTACGCAATGTGCTAAGTATCTTTTTTTAAAGTATACAGGGCATGTTTATTGGGTTAAATTTTATCTGTAAAAAATGTAGGGGGCCCAGAAATTTTGGTTTCCATAGGGCCCAGAATTTCTGGCGGCACCCCTGCCCATAACACCCGATGTACTTGTTACATCGTATAAAGAAATTGCATCTAGTACCTGGATGGGAGACCTCCTGGGAAAACTAGGTTGCTGCTGGAAGAGGTGTTAGTGAGGCCACTAGTGTTCACCCTGTGGGTCCTAACGCCCCAGTATAGTGACAGGAACACTGTACTGTCAAAGAGCACTGCATTGTATGAATTAAAAACACACTAATATTTATTAAAACTACAAAAGCTATTCAGTCAAGAGCAGTGAATGATTTTTTTAATGACACAGACAGCAGCAGGTTTATTAGGCCGTTTGAGAGCTAATGCACAGATCCAATATATTGATACACATTCTTTTTAATATAAAATGTCTCTTTGTTACTCATACACCCATGTTTCTAAACATAGTAAGGAGGAGTTGCTTCGAGAAGGTGAACATCTAGAAATCAACCAGAGCAAAGGATATACCCCAGTTACCAAACACGATATGATCACGTTTTAAAATGTCAACAAGTTATCCTGGTGCTGAGAACAACAAAAACATAATAACTAAACAGCTGTGGTCCTATTCTCTGTACCTGGCTAACCAACCCTGCTCCAGGATGGCTACCATCCTGCAGAGTTAAGCTCCAACCCTAATCAAAAATACCTGAAACAGACAATTAGGATTATTTGAAAATTACAGGTTTATTGGAGCAGGGTTGTCACTGGAGTCTGCAGGAAGGTATGTTGCTCTGTCCCACTGGGAAGGAGAATTATGTGAGGATCTTATTTCTTAATTACAGCTTCATTACAATGCTCAATTCCAAGACTAGGGGTCTCATTTATAAAACTGTGCGTAGGATCCTTACTAAAAATGTATGTGCGCCCGAAAGCTAAAAATGTCGTACGCCAAAAAATATTCAGACTTATAAAACCGTACGTACGCCAGAACCTGCGCAAAATTCCCTTTATAAATCCCAGTCAGCGAAATATTGTGCGCACATACATCTCCTCCCCGAAATAACCATATATGGAGCTTACAACGCTTAGTTTTACTATGCATATCATCATCTGCATATCATTTGCATATGCATATTCGTTTTTCTCAATCTTTTCCACTGGCCAAATAGTATTTTTAATTGATTTAAATTTTTTATGGAAACAGATAGGCCTTGTTGTGCATTATTTGCACGGAAATATGTTCTTATACAATCTGCTGTTATCATGATAAGCAATTCTCTCTGTAGTTAAATCATTAAAACACAACAAGCCACAGGAAAAGTGTTCAAAAGCATCGCATCCACTACAAAAATTTATATTTATTGAATATATATTCTTTTCGTAACTTCTCCGTTATGATTTCATGTAATTTAAGTGTTTAACTCCTTTAATGAGAATGGCATATTTAATTGAAATGTTTATATCAGAAGCAAAACATAGTTTAAATGATTCTTTTTATTTATTTAAACTGTTATTGTGAACATGCATTGTATTTATGATTAGGACTCATATGGTGTCACCAAACTGCTCCATCTCCAAAATATTCATACGCATGGGTCAGAGTTTGCGTGCAGGTGCGCAAATTTTCCCATCAAGTTTGTTTTTATAAATCACAACTTATGCGTCGGAAGTGGCGTACGCCTCTTTCAGGGCCTGTTTTGTGCGTACGCAACGGTTATAAATGAGGCCCCAGGGACCTCAGCCATCTGTCAGTGGACCCTGGACTTCCTGACAGATGGTGAGGGTGGGCATCCAAACATCTTGGCATAGACCATTCACATCAACAGCTTGGTCAGGAATGCACAGCAATGACTATACTATCATAACTAAGTTCAAGATGCCACCCCAGGAGATCCTTTCCAGAAGGACTTGAGAAAACAATCACACAAGTCTTCAATAGCAGAGAGTGCTACAATCAGATAATTGACTCAATGCTGCAGTCAGCAAAAAACTACAAAGAGGAACAAGTGGGTACTACCCTCATGTCACCCAGATGTTTATTGAAGATTTGTGAGGATTCCTACCAAGGGCTTACATGGTTAACAATGCCAAACCAATAGGCCTTTTTTGCAGATAGGTTGCAAGAAAAATTAATTGTACCAGATGAGCATGTGATATAAACACTGCTAAACCATATTTTAGTGTATTAGTGTTTAATCTAATCTTACCTTCTACTTCCTCTTCAGTTTTTATAGCCTCTCTGGAGTACATGGCTCGCCTCAAGTTTTTTCTTTCCAGCACCGTCATATTCTCATCTACTGTCTCCTGGAACACAACAGAAACATAATGCCTAAACAAATATGGAGAACAGGGTATTCTGTTTAGCATATTTGGCTAGCCTAAATCAAAAAAAGTTCATTTTATTCTTTTCAAATTAATTCCCAGAGTATTTGGGTCACTTAAAAAGGACATTGGATAACAGTGACCTGTTCTCATCCTCATGCAAATGTTGACAGATCTAAGTCTATATGGAAGGGGTCATCTGAGAATATCTCCTGATAGTTTGGACCAAATACCGTAAGATATATCATGTGGAAGAAGAACCGGAAGGGGCCCAACACAGTTCCTTTAGGTACTTCATTGCTGTTTGATCATTAACACACAGTTGTGTAGATCAAATGTATTTTTGGACACGTAAAAACATTTTAGATAGTTATTTGACAGTTGTGTTGGCCACTAGATGGCATATAAACACTTGTTCAGAGACTTGGGTTTATAACAGTCACTTTTTTGTCTAAGTCTAAGTCCCACTTAGTGTATCCACCGTGTCCTGTCTTCTTGATTGCCAAGCCGTTTTTTTTAGTATAAACCTAGAGATTGGTTTTCAATTCAAACAAATGTCAACAAAAAGGTCAAGTGAGTATTTGGCTTCACAAAGCTAAATAAAAGCACTTGCCCTTTAAATCGCTTCTTCTAGTATCTCATTATTTTTTTGCAGACTACCTTCTCAAATTCTTTGTCTTGTCTGTGCATCAGACTCTTCCACTGCTCAAAGAGCTCAGGCTGAGAGTTTTGGATGTCCTTCAACGTTCCTTCTGCTTGTATGCTGCCGTCTTTCATCGCAATTATCTACAAATAAACAACAAACATTCAATTATTACTTCATTCTCCTGACAAGCCCCTGACACCACATAAAAAAGAAGGTTTACGTTTTTAATGGCCCATGAGAAGTAAAGCCAATATTTAAAGGCAAGCCTGTCCCTTTCTATCTGTCAGCTATGTCTAAATAACAGGGAGGTTAAAAACTCTTGACTGCTGGTGGTTTATTGAGTGCCAGGAGGAGGAACACTTTAACAAAGCAATTCATCACCCAGGGCCAGGGTCAGAGAGACAAGGGGCCTCATTAATTTCTAATAAAAACAAGGTTTAGGATGACATCAAATTGGCTTGAGAACTGTAAAAATGTCATGAGTTTCATGAAAATGCACAGTGCCTGTAAGCTTTCTCTGGTTAGGTATGTATTCTCTTAAGTCTCAATATCCAAAATGTACCTTCTAAAGTAAATTCATCATGTATTAAGCGTATTTTGCTGTAGTGCGGCAGATTAGTAAAAAAATCGTTCACTTTGGTATAGAAGCATGAAATTTGGCACAGATACTCTCTAAGGGCCACTATTTTGGAAAAAGGCATTGGCCACTCAAAAATTCAATATTGCTATTCAATGCTTATTATATCAATTATTCAAACAGTGATCCAAGCATAAAATTGTATACAAATATACTCTCTAAAGGACATGTTAATAGAAAAAGATGCTTGTCCCTCAAAAATTCAAGATGGCCACCATTTTTAAAGATGGCCACCGTTCCTGTCGAATATTAAGGCGAGACACAGCAGGCAAAAACATTGTTTTTTTTTTTTTTACTGTTTCATTTTAAAATTTTTGAATATTTGTCTTCAATAACATGTCTTCTTTCAGACTGTGGTGAAAAAAAGTCCGAAATACACGTTTAGGTCTTTATTTTACTACACTGTCTGTTTGCGTCTGTAGATTTCGCGTAAATTCAACAAAAGTTGTCGTTGTAAATCCGCCGATCCGCGATCTCTGTCTGCTCTCTGTCATCACAGGCACCGCTGGAAAGCTCTCTCTTCACTGTACAATGCTGTCGGATCCAAATATGGTCATTTCCTTTTTATCAGCAACCAATCGTGAAAGTAAAAGGGCTGAATGCGCAATCTCATTGGTTGATGATAAATCTTTAAAGCCCGTTTTCTCAAAATGACCTTTCTCTCATACTCCAAGTCTGAAATCTCCACTTCAGTAGCACCTATATACACCAATCTTTCCAGTCTTGTACCTAGTTATATTATGAAGACATGTACAGAGGGATCTGTAAATATATTATTCCTAGCCTGATTTATATAACATTTTATTCCAAAAAACATGGCGAAAATCATTTTTTTAAGGCTATTATATTATGATTTACAGGATAACAAAAGCAGATATCCATAAATGCCTCTGTAATTTTTTCCCCATCTAATATGTGAACACAATGAACATTTTTTTCTTTAATCTGGCTTTATCCAATACTCAGATTTCGTTTTTTTAAATATATTAGCGCATATTTAATTAGATATTGCCTAATTTGCATATTTAAACATTACATTACAGAAAACTTTTAATACATTTTTTTTCTCATCTTAATGTAGGTAATCAACTGGGAAAGTTTCATGGTGATATCTGCTAGTTATAATTCTTACCCTATTCACCTGTAGTGTCTCGCCTTAATTATTTAAATTGTTCAAATGGTGATGCAAGCATAAAATTAGGCAGAAATACTCTTCAAGGAACACTCTTTTGGAAAAAGGTATGTGCCACTCAAAAATTCAGGATGGCCACCATTTTCAAGATGGCCACCATTTCTGTCAAATAGTCATAATGTCTGCTTTGTCTGCCTCCTCTTCTTTGACCTGTCCAGCTAAGTTAAACTTGCCAGGGATATAAAATCCCTGCCGGCATAGCTCTCAGGTTCATTGAAGTTCATACACAAGCCTCTCCACCACGGCAAGGTGTAATCCACAGAGAGGAAGGGCCACTGTTAGAAAAAAGGATACGCTGCCGGTACAGGTTGCACATACAGTGGGCATGTAGAGGTCTGTAATTTTTATCATAGGTACACTTCAACTGTGAGAGACGGAAATCCAGAAAATCACATTGTATGATTTTTAAATAATTCATTTGCATTTTATTGCATGACATGAGTATTTGATCACCTACCAACCAGTAAGAATTCTGGCTCTCTCACACCTGTTAGTTTTTCTTTAAGAAGCCCTCCTGTTCTCCACTCATTACCTGTATTAACTACACCTGTTTGAAATCGTTACCTGTATAAAAGACACATGTCCACACACTCAATCAAACAGACTCCTCTCCACAATGGCCTAGACCAGAGAGCTGTGTAAGGACATCAGGGATAAAATTGTAGACCTGCTCAAGGCTGGGATGGGCTACAGGACAATAGGCAAGCAGCTTGGTGAGAAGGCAACAACTGTTGGCGCAATTATTAGAAAATGGAAGAAGTTCAAGATGACGGTCAATCTCCCTCGATCTGGGGCACTATGCAAGATCTCACCTTGTGGGGCATCAATGATAATGAGGAAGGTGAGGGATCAGCCCATAACTACACGGCAGAACCTGGTCAATGACCTGAAGAGAGCTGGGACGACAGTCTCAAAGAAATCCATTAGTAACAAACTACGCCGTCACGGATTAAAATCCTGCAGCGCACGCAAGGTCTACCTGCTCAAGCCAGCGCATGTACAGGCCCGTCTGAAGTTTGCCAATGACCATCTGAATGATCCAGAGGAGGAATGGGAGAAGGTCATGTGGTCTGATGAGACAAAAATAGAGCTTTTTGGTCTAAACTCCACTCACCGTGTTTGGAGGAAGAAGAAGGATGAGTACAACCCCAAGAACACCATCCCAACCGTGAAGCATGGAGGTGGAAACATCATTCTTTGGGGATGCTTTTCTGCAAAGGGGACAGGACGACTGCACCGTATTGAGTGGAGGATGGATGGGGCCATGTATTGCGAGATCCTGGCCAACAACCTCCTTTCCTCAGTTAGAGCATTGAAGATGGGTCGAAGCTGGGTCTTCCAGCATGACAACGACCCGAAACACACAGCCAGGGCAACTAAGGACTGGCGTAAGAAGCATCTCAAGGTCCTGGAGTGGCCTAGCCAGTCTCCAGACCTGAACCCAATAGAAAATCTTTGGAGGGAGCTGAAAGTCCTTATTGCCCAGCGACAGCCCCGAAACCTGAGGGATCTGGAGAAGGTCTGTATGAAAGAGTGGGCCAAAATCCCTGCTGCAGTGTGTGCAAACCTGGTCAAGAACTACAGGAAACATATGATCTCTGTAATTGCAAACAAAGGTTTCTGTACCAAATATTAAGTTCTGCTTTTCTGATGTATTAAATACTTATGTCTTGCAATAAAATGCAAATTAATTATTTAAAAATCATACAATGTGATTTTCTGGATTTCTGTTTTAGATTCCGTCACTCACAGTTGAAGAGTACCTATGATAAAAATTACAGATTTCTACATGCTTTGTAAGTGGGAAAACCTGCAAAATCAGCAGTGTATCAAATACTTGTTCTCCCCACTGTATCTGCGAGACGGAAGGCGGAAGGACCATCAGAATTGAGACTGGTTTCAACAATATAGGTGACCAGTTCAGAAAGAGCCATAAGAAAGATGGCTGGTTTAATCGTTTCACTCTGTGACTCTTTCTCAAGCCTTCTGAGGTGGAGTTTCTCTCTGTTGTAAAGATGAATGAGACACAAATGATGGAATGGTGCAATGGCATCAGCACCACTTAGTTGAGACAATAATTTAGCATCATTCAGTGTTTGTGAACATTCATGTAGTCTGTCATTCATCTGCAGTGTCATTACCTGACGTAGGTCAGATTCAGGAGATATGCTATCACAAAAAAAGCAAACCTGATCATCTAGACTTTTCTGCATCATGGTTCTGCGATGCTTTGTTTGGCCTTCATCTGTCTCACTACATTGAGCATCGGATTGTTGCTTCTGGGCACGAAGTAACTTTGTGTTGTTGAACTGAAGTCGACAATTGTAGTGATACTTTGCTTGGTTCCTTCTCAAAGTAGCTTCTATACCACCACCTTCATCCAATCAATGGTCAATTGGCATTTTGTTCATCTTGTGAAAGAGTGGAATGTTGGTGGCAATCATTTTATAGCCATCATGTTGAGAAACATGATGGGTAGGTGGTGATTGGAGGGGTTCCTTTGTGTCTGTCTGACAAAGACAACATTTCATCCAATCAGTTGGCCTCTTGGCTGACATGGGATTTTCATTTGCCATTTTGGAGGTTTGTTGTCTGATTAAGGCCGAGGGGTTATCCTTTTACCACCTCAATCATAGACATAGTACACATTCAGGTATGGGATACAACTAGGTACGGGTCACCTACACCTAGCCGGATCATTCATCCAGTGCCATTTAAGTCCCGTGTGATCTGTACACCTTCCAGGTAAGCATACATGAACAAGTCATGTATTGCACCGCTTACCCTTGGCTCGGCTCTCCCGCGCTGGCACAACCTGTCAATTCAGATGCGGCTATCTAAATACATCTATTACTAGCTAATTGATGAGGGGCTGTTAGACAGCATTTGGGACACTAAACTTAGCTATACTATTACTACTAGTCAAGAACTACAGTGAAAGTAAAACTAGATCAGCTGACACTGAATCCCATGCTGAGTTCCACAGCAGTGAAGTCACCAGTGTGCCCTGGTTGTGTAATGACGTTCACTCTATTAAACAAAACCTTCCTTAACACATTGAATTGAAAATGGTCGCCATCTTGAATTTTTGAGTGGCACACATCTTTTTCCATGATAATGTTCCTTTAAGAATATTTGTACCAAATTTCATGATAGCATCACCATTTGAAAAAAAAAATTTAAGGATTCAAGAAAAAGCGGCTATCTTGAAAAATGGTTGCCATCTTGAATTTTTGAGGGACAAGCACCGTTTTCCAAAAAAAAAAAAAAAACATTCTGAAGAGAGTATTTTCACAAAATGTTATGCCTACATCACTGTTTGAACGATTGACACAATGAGCATTTGACAGAAATATTTTTACCATCTTGAAAAAAATGGCCACCATATTGAATTTTTGGATGGCCAACGCCTTTTTCCCAAAGAGTGACCCTTAGAGAGTATCTGTGCCAAATGTCATGCTTTTATACCAATTTGAACAATTCTCTTGAAATATGCCATTAATCTGCTGCACTACTGGAAACTAAAGCAAAACAATGGAAATGAATAGGGCCCATTTGTAATCATTAAAATACCCACTGTTTCGAAAGTATGATCACAAGATTTTATTTTAAATCCTCCAAAAATTAAGCCATTTTTTGTGGTAATCAACATTATGCCACAAATGTCCATTTAGCTAAACTTGTACCGAACCTGCAATTTTCCTTTTAAAAAAAAAATGTTTTCAGTTAAATAAATCATTGCAAAAGTCAAGAACAGTGCTTTCATTCTAAAAAAATGCATTAATTGAATCATGTTCCTTTCAATAAAAAGATGTAGTACGTTTTTAAAATATCTAGCTGCTTTTATTCAAATTAACACTAAAATGTAATGTCCTTTTTTTTAAAGTATTGTTTCCGCCCACTGCTACTGAGCTTACAATGTAGGCATTTGATGCATTGGAAGAAGTATTTCAGAGACTGAGTAGTGCATTTGTGCTTGTGTTGAATCTTATAAGGTATCACCTCCCCCCCCCCCCATTTTGATATTGTTTGTTGAAAAACAATATCAGGATAGGTAAAAGAAGATAATTATTTGCTTATTCTAAACCTGGAGTGACCTTATTTTGATTGAATGGCTTTGGTTTGGTCAGCAGTTTGATTCTACAAACAGTGGCCAAATGGGGATTTAATTAGATTTTTTTTTTCTGCAGACCAGATGGTCTATTTTGCTCAATTCGATGTATAATGAATTGTTCCAGTAGGATTTGCAGTTGAAAACGTGACAGAAACTAATTAATTAATCAATCCTTTACAACAGACTCTTGCATTGGACAATAAATAAAATACGTTACGAGGTTCCTCTGAAATAATTTCTATAGGTTCAGCGGGTAGACGACAGATGATGAATGAAGGTGAATAATTCATAAGTATAACTCAAGCTTTGTGAGATTTGACTTTTAAATTAGGCTTCGACATCTCAGAGCTCACCCATTCAATAATGTCTTTGCATTTTCACTCTTCTTTTTCCAAATTAACAGAGACGAGTCAGAGGTTCAGGTCTGCTGTTCAGCCTAAGAGCATTTATAAACCAGATCTACCAATCAAAATTATGACCAACTGTTTAATAGGGGAAGAAGTCTGTTTAAGTGCATTTGCATATGAAGTACCCAGTCTGCGTGAGGGAGATACTGCAGTTTGTGTGTCACGAGCACCACCGTTCTCTTCTCCTCTCTCAGTAGTTTAAGAATACCCTCCTGCATCAGATGATCACTCAGGTGAATATCCAGGGCTGAGAAAGGATCATCCTATGATTAAACAACAACAAAAAAAAAAAATGAATTGAAGTCTCACTTCTTACTTTTTGTGTGTAGATGGTTCTGAACTTACCAAAAACACCACATTGGTGGTTTGATAAAGAGCTCGAGCCACACTGATTCGCTGCCTCTGGCCTCCAGACAGAATAATACCCTGGAAAGAAGAACGAATAGGATGAGGAAAGTTAACAGCAAGGCTGTTAAGTACTGATTAAAATCCTCAAAAAGTCGGAGGAAGGTAGTAGAAGTTGTTAAGGTAACCGTTACACAAGCAAATGTCATGTGGATCGATCATGTTGACTTGGCCGACACTCTTTAAATGAGGCTTTTAGTTACAACCTGAAAGCCATTTACAACATCAAGCTGCCTTAAATGTGACCTGAGCTAAAAACCTGAATGAGCGAGAGTAAATAACGAGGCAGCGGTCTTTTAACGGCTACCTAGCTACTAAATCACGAGAATGTCTCAAACAAAATATGTAGGCTTATTAGTGAAATTCAATATGACACATCATAACTGAAACTCAACCATATGCAGTTCATTCCAGATGGCTGGTAACGAAATGCGTCACAAGATTCACATAGGCGACACACTGACCCGCTCTCCGATCTCTGTCTGGTCCCCCTGAGGCAGGATGTCAATGTCCGGCTGGAGAGAACATGCTTCAATTACTGCCTTATACCTGGACACAACAAAAGATGAGACAGAAGCACAGCTGTCTAGACACTTAACACTACGTGGTAATCTATCTTTATTACTTTTTTTAAATATTGATGTTGAAATAAAATTTGTCATTAATAATAAATTACTGATTCTCTGCATGGACTCTGTCATTGATATAATAGTGCTTAAAGCATTTGCACTGATATTAAAATTACAGACAAATGATAAAAAAGCCACCTAAGTATGCCATTTGGGACTGGGCCATAGACCAAAAATGCAAATTTCCCTCCAAATTTCCCTCGGGTCATTTATTGAAATCTCGGTGTCCGAACAATGCGCAAGTTTTTAATAAATTGCCTGCCCACAATGTGAAAATTTACATGACACAATCACAAGCAGTCAGAACATTTGTAATGTTTAGTATATAGGAATACTAAATGGGACAGTTGACCAATGAGATTTCTTTGTGGGTGGGGCTACCCAACAGAAAACAAGTGAGCAGCAAAATATCTGGTCTCTCGTTGTGATCGCAGTTAGCTAAGAGAAAACTTAGAATAAGATGATAATAGTGTAAAATTTTATAGTACATAGAGATTAGCCAATCATAACAGAGATCCTTTACATATAAAAGTCAAGCATGAAATAAAAAAAAACACTTTTCTAAATGCATGTTACTGATTCTGAGTAAAAGATTCAACTTTTTTTTATTAAAATGTCATAACAGGATCTTCTGGTCAAACATCAGAATTCTCTCTGGTGACGTATGCCAATCATTTAGCCTTCTTTAACCCATAACTTTCTTACAATAGACTGCAAAGTCACATTAAGATCTGCTACCATTTTCAATGCAACACTCATCTCAAAATCCAATCGTCACAATACAAAAGAAAAGTCGCTACCTCCATTTCTACAAGACGTCAAGAATGCCTGTCCACAGTAATGTGAAACTGTACACAACACAATGACAACCAATCAGTTAATTTGTGATGTTTGATGGGCTGTTTACACAACACCGTTTCCAACACAAAAAAAAGTACAACTTTCTATGCGTTTTGGCCGTTCGTTTACACGACAACGGCGTTTTGGGTGCCTGAAAACGCGAACTTTTGAAAACGGGTTTCAAAGTGCAAGTTTTTAAAAACGGTCTCTGAGTAAACAATAAAAACGTGATTCTCTGAAGACGATGACGTCATATTACGTGTTCAGTCTATAGTGTTTCATCGCCATCTAATGGCCTGGCAGCAGAATACAAGGTTTTTAGTCGTTTTTGCTGATCCGTTTAAATAGGTATAATTTTGACAATCTGTACGAGGAAAACTCAAAGGAAAAACGTCTCAGCTTTAAGCATATCATTGTCGTGTAAACGTACCCTAATTTACAGCAGTATTATATGGCACTGTCGACTAATTAGATTTCTTTGCGGGCGGAGCTACCCAATAGACTGGCCAAATATCCTTTAGCCGTGATCGCAGTTACTTAGGACAAAACTTACAATAAAATGATAATAGTGTAAAATACTCGGATACGCAGAGATTAGCTTATCATAACAGAGATAATTTACATATCAACGTATTAAAGATACTGTGATACTATAAAAATACTGTATTTTTAATGGGATGCTGTTTAATCGGGAAACCTTTTCCCCATGCAGTTTTCACATTGTGTTTAATTTGTCATGCAAATTTGTGCATTGACCAACAGAATGCTGCTTATATGTGAACGGTGCTTCATACACCACTACATTATCAACAGTTTACTTTTTCGCTAGACAATTTCATTGTAATTTTGCTAATGGGACTGCACCTCAACAATATAAGCAGACTGTAAACATAGATTGTGTCCTCGTGTACTTTGAGTACACACACCTCAGCCAGCTGTTGAGGCTCCAGGGAAGGTGAATATACAACAGAGATCATGAGAAGCGTCGACTTACAGAGAAACACTTACACATGGCTACGTCTGTCTCATGACTGTTAATATTTATACAAAAATTTAAAGAGGCGAGAATGATTGCATGTCAGATGGAGAAAGAGGACGCATTTCTATTGACAAATGGACACTGGGGAATATAAACGAGACAAAAAAAGGATGGTAAACACTTGACTTTTGTACATCACCATGGCGACAGGGTGCTAGACACGGGTTAATGGGTACGGAAGGCACATTTGGCACAAATGTTGTACCCAGTCGGCATATGGTGGCGTTTTTGTAATATTATTGTGTGGGCAGAAAGTACATGAAGTTCATTTACCTTTGCTTTATTAGAGGCATCTCAAAAGTGATGTTCTCCGCTAGTGTGGTGTTTAGGAGCCAGGGCTTCTGGGAAGCGTATGCCACAGCACCTCTTTTCCTGTCAGAGGGGTTGCCATAACATCAGTGATCTCCTTCACAACACCAATGTTGCTCTTAAATATAAAAGAAAGGCTTGTTCAAGCTTTTTTTTTTTTTTTTTTTTTTTTATCTACACTAAGAATTATAATTTAAAGGTCACCAAAAAAATTATAATTCTGTCATAATTTACCTCATGTTGTTCCAAACCCAAATGCTGTTGTTTATAAACCCATGGCATGAACTCTAGATCTCAAGTCAAGCTCAACCTGCACTATAGGCACCTTATTTTTCTACTTTATCTACTTACACAAAGCTTAAATATGGCACAAAAGTAGAAACTTTTATGGGATTTATGTTTTTCCCCCCTTATTGCTGGTCACTATGAACTGTTGTTTGGTGTGGTGAGTATTAGGTTATTTTAGTTTTATTTAAATACTATTAAAGTATGTTATATTTAGTGTCAGTATTTATTACTATTTTGAATTAGCTTTTACTTTTATAGTTTTAGTTTTCATTTTAGATTTATTTTAAATTTTAGTTTTCATTTTAGATTTATTTTAAGTTTTAGAAATTTTGTCATGTACTTTTGTGATTTTTATATATATTTATAGCTTTAATTTATTTTTATTTCAGTTTTAGTTTTTGTTAATAACAATAAAATACTGTAAAATTTGGCTTGTTAGTGCAAAATGTGTTCCAAAAAATAATAACATATTAAATGCAGGGCCCCGCACATGGCAAGCGGACATTGCCACAAATTAATTCATTCTCTCGTTTTAGTTGAATTATGGCCACTTATTAAGAATTCTTTTCCACGACTTATTAATCTGTTCAATTTAGTAAATCGTGGCCACGTTGTACTAGTTTGTTCCCTTGTTTTGATTAAACTAAAATATGGGAACGAATTATTACAATGTGGCCACAAATTGTAAAACGAGAGAACTAATTAACTCTGAATTTTGCGTTTCTATCTCAACACTATCAACGTCGAAATTAACTGCAGAAGTCAGGTCGTACAAGTAAGAGCTTAAAAAAGTTGTTTATGTTCTTAATAATTGTAATGTTACGTGCTTTGAGACATGAGGTAATTTAACGTAAGCGATAACGTTAACGTGCGTTAATTGTGTGCGTTTGAAGGAGGCGTGGCTTTGTAGACACTCTGAAGGGAGGGTGGGATCTTATGCTTTCAATGCTAGCTTGCTATTGCTAGCCTCTCAGAAATTGCCTACCCTACCTTTAAAATGAGGGATAGAATTAGTGAAACGGGCTGACTAATTAGGAAGTCAAACTGTTAATTAGTGGCCATGATATACATTTTTTTCTTACATGTCAGTATATAAGTTTGGAACGACATGAGTTAAAATGATAATTTGTGAACGGTTTCTTTAAAATGTACTGTGTGCTCTAACAAACAGTTAGATGTCAGTATCCATGGCCTAAGGTAAAACATTAACCTTTCTGATTGCTTCGTTTTTTGATATGTTCACAGAAAAATTATATATGAAGTTTATAGTCTCAATTGGCATATAGAGTGTGTGTGTGTGTGTGTGTGTGTGTGTGTGTGTACACAGGTTTATATTAAATTGTGGGGACCAAATGTCTCCACAAAGATAGTAAAACCTGAAATAACCTACATAAGGTAAATGTATTAATTAATACACTACTTTTTATGTAAAAAAACAGACCGTTTTCTGTAATGGGTAGATTTATGGTTAGGGAATAGAATAGTCCCCACCAACACAGTGAAACCGAGTGTGTGTGTGCTTGTTTACACACCTGATATCCTCCTCTGCAGCTGCATCTGTTGGGCTAAAAAAACACAAATACATAAATACCACTTTAAGAGACTCCCCTGATAGTTGGGCCATCTATAGCAGTTCCGTGACCGTGGAGAGCGAAGGTTTGTTTCTCACTGGATTTGTCATCTAAAAAGGTTAAAGAAAAAATTTAGCCGGGTTGCCCCCTCACAAAAATGGGGGAAAATTTTGTGAGAGCGCTATATCATACTTTTTAATGGTTTTAAAAACATGGGTTTAATCAGACGATTTGGAATAATTAACATTTAAAGAGCCAAAAATTGGCGGCCATCTTGAATTTGAAGGTCAAAAATAGGTCAAATCAACAAATCTACATCATTTATGAATTTCTTGACCCAAATAGTCTCAGTAACCATGTATTATGCAGCACTGTGGGTAAAACCATTAAAAAGTTAATCTGGATATAGGGCTCTCACAAAATTTCCCCACATTTTTGTGAGGGACACCCCGGCTAATTTTTTTCTTTAACCTTTATAGATGACAAATCCAGCAAAAAAAACAAACCTTCGCTCTCCATGGTCATGGAACTGCTGTAGATGACCCAACTATAAAGCATCATAAAAAGACATTTACGCACACAATCATTGCCGAGCAGATCACAGTGACCTCTGCCGTACATCTCTCTCAGCACCCCCGGGCTTCACATTAGACATGAAGCACTGCTGCTGATGCCATGTAATAGGAGGCTGAAGAAGTGCAGTGTAATCATGTATGGGGGAATCGCAATGCAGTGCAGCTGACCCAATGAACGTTTATATAGGGATGAGTACAGGGAGAAAGACTCTTAATGGATTTGTCTATTGAGCATTTGGGATTGTAATGTCATGTTGTCCTTGAGAACATGTAGAAAGCAGAAAAAGACCAAGTTTTATAGGAGTATTTATATGGAGAGTTGCATAATTATATCTAAAAACGATTCAAACAAATTGATCAGCAAAATCAACTTCAACAGTCTTGCCAAAAGTTGTAATTTTTACACAAAACTGAATACAAAATAAAGTTCTGACAAGAAAACCAACCAAGCAGCATTTCAATGTTTATTTACTGGTGGACCAACATCATGAATATACGGAGCCCCTAAAGGGACATGGTGGTGGGGTGAAAAAAATTAGATTTTTTTGCGTTCTCTCGCAAATGTTTTGTGTTCCCTCGAGAAACTTTGCGTTCACTCGCAAAACTTCTTTAAATACAGTTTAAAATGCTGCCTATTGCATAATGCATACTGTTTCACATACATTTTGCTAGTATACATAATTTTAGTATTCCATTCCAAACATTACCATTTTCTATTTGAGCTGTGGCAAGAATGGATTGTAATTGGTTGTCAAGCTTTATTGGAAAAACTGGCCATAAAGACGGCTTGTAGTTAGGAAATAGCACTTTTTTTTTTTAAATAAACCATGTGGCGTTTTTTGAAGTATCAAAATTTCTTTTTCATTTCAGTGAATTAAATGAAATAACAGATGTCTCATGTCCGGTAATAATACACCTTGGCTTTGTAATGTATGACATACTGAGTGCTGCCAACAGTAATAAGAGACGTCTATTCTTGGCTTGCCATACCAGCTCAATTGCCAAGAAAAGGACAGACACCTACACACTCTCACACACCCACATTCACACACTGTGACAGCGCGTGTTGTTTTATTGATGACCAGGGGGACGCTAGCACATTTTATCACCAGCACCAACTGTCGACTTTAAAGGAAAATGCTTTTTAATAGCTATTCCCTACAGAGTTTGCATATTTAACAGACAAACCAAATGAGTTCGCCCATTACAGTAGATAAGAGAACCATTAAAACTACAGCTGTCTCTGTTAGAGCCATGGCTTAGTGGTAAGTGTAAATGCTAACATAAAAGTGTAAAAGCTAACATGTAGTGCACATACAAGCTACACATATCCAGCAGGTGTCATTTCCCAATCTGGTTTTCTCATCATTTTCTGTCCTTGCTCCGCTTGCCATATGAAAATTGGCCAAAACAACAACCGTCTTAAAACCTAGTGAGCAGCCTGACTAGACTGACATATATTAATAGCTTGAGGTTTTGATACACAGCTATCGACTTGTTAGATTAGCTAAAATGCTAACATTAGAATGAACTGAGCATTCATAGAAGGGGACATAATTATGGAAAAAATACAAGATGGAGGTACAAATTTCAATGCTTTCGCATTTTTTCACGTTCCCCAAGAAACTTTCGCTGGCAAAAATGTGTTCACGCAAAAGGTTTGCACCCCCCCAAAGATTCTTGCATTCATTTGCAAATCTTTTGCTTTGTTTTGTAAAAGTGCTGCGTTTCCCCAAGAAACATTACTTTTGCTTGCAAAGATGTTATCGCACAAAAGTTTTGCGCTCCCCAAGATTTGTGCATTCACTTGCAAAAATTTTTGTTCTCTCTCAAAAGTTGTGAATTCCCTAAGCAACCTCTCGGTTATGTATGTAATTACATACATAACTCATTACATACATTACTCGGTTATGTATGTAATGTATGGAACGACTGAAAGAGAAATATGTGTTCTCTTGCAAAATATTTGCATTCCCCGAGAAACTTTACATTCATTTGCAAAACTTTTGCTTTGTTTTGTAAAAGTGCTGCATTCCCCCAAAAAACATTGATTTCGCTCGCAAATGCACTGAAATATAGTTCTTCCTCCCACCTTATATTTTTTTCATCATCAGTTTTGCATTAACTCACAAACAAAACGTTTCTTTGCAAAAAAATTAAAGAAAGAGTGCAATGTTTCTCAAGCAGCACAAAAGTTTTGCGAGCAAAAGCATTGAAATAAAATATTTCCCAACACCATGTCCCTTTAGGAGCTCCGTAAATTTCAGCTGCACATGCAGACAATAATTTTCAGTCATTTTTATATACGCAGCAAGGCAGTATTCCTAACTTATCTGGAACGTCATAAGTGAATAATTCAAAATATTCAAGAATATGCACAAACTACATACATAACACACAAATACTTGATATCTATTTTAATAAGGACTATGTTCATCTTTTTATGCTTTCTATGCAATGCTTTCTACACTTTATCAATGCATTCTGGTATTGCCATGAAGAATAAGTCTAAGATTTTAGCCAAAATAATGCCACATAATTTGCGGCATACCATTTCAAACAAGCTTTGCATCAAAAACTACAGTAATAAATGTACAGCTACAATAATGGCAGATATATTATAATACATTATGAATCATAAAATTACAAAGACCTCATAAAGTAGCTGAGGGTAACTGAGGAAGTACAGAGAACAGAAGAGCAAAGCCGAGGGATTTTGCCAAGCCAACAAACCACAGAGAAAAGGATCAGCGCTGCACAGCATGACGGGACACATCCACACACCCTCATCGTGTGTACACAATAATTAACGGGCTCTCTGCGGGATGGGATAAATGGTTGTGCTTGTGTTTTGCAGCTTTGTAATAAAACAGAACCTACCTTTCACTTCCATCGCCATCCAGAGTGGGCAGTCTGCAAAATAATACACACAAAATTAATAACTCAAGGAGGAGAAATTAACATGACAAAGATGGTGATGTGAATTGATTGTGATAAAAACTGAAATATAATCACTTAAAAAAAAAAACAGTCAAGGACTGTGAACATGAAATCAGAGCTAAAATTAGTAATAAATTATTTATCTTATTATTTAATTGCTATTTTACATTTCTAAGAGATTCCAGTGAATTATTGCAAGGATTCTGAAAGGCAAGATACAATGGCGTGCAAAATAAAATCCGTAAAGTGCCACTGCTATAGCTCTGCGGCTAAACAAACAACAAACAAAAAAAATGTCCTTGAAAAGTCAACAGTTATATAAATAAGAGCTTTTCTGCTTCCTGAAGGCATCCGCTGCAGTTGTAGCTCTTATGCTTTGTCCTTTCAAAACTGGAAAAAAAGAAAAAGAAAGAAAGAAAATACTAAGGCACATTTAAAGCCATAATATAGAGTACTCTTTAATGTTTTCCCATGTAGGCTTTGTAGTTAATCTAGGACTCAACATGTCAATTTAAGAGGCTGAAGTCTTACTGCAACGTGTTTTGAATATTTTCACCTTCTTTATATATTCTTAGACATTGTTTTAATGCTAATGAATTGTAAACTGTCAATCCACATGATGGACAACTGAAGAATGCAGATGACGTACGCGGGTCCATAAAAGTGTTTTTTTTTTTACACACCATACTGAGATGTAATTAGCCACTGTGTGGCAATATATAATTACTGAAATTTTTTAAATCATGACATAGCATTTGTAGAGGTGCCATTCCTAGACTTCTGGGGCCCTAAGCAAAACTTTCAAGGGGCCCCTGTCAGTGCATTCATAAAACCCCCCAAATGACCCCCAACCCCTTCATCTGTTTTTATTTGTAATTTTTTAAGAGCAGTTTCACTGTCAACTGTCAATATCATAATTTTACAAACTTTAATAATACAGAAAATGATAGTACCTTGAATTATTAATGAAAAAAATCTTATTTTTTAAAAATAATATTTAAATATTGCATTAAATAAACACTGTATGAAAATATAATCATGTTTACGGAAAAAAAAATCTGAAAAAAAAAATAAATTAAAAAGAAATTTGCTTGTTGATTTACTTCTAAAATAATGATCACTACATTGTGTCACAGACTTGTGTAGAACATGTTGACATTTATAGCTGTTTTAAAGTCATTATTTGTGCAGATAACAGTTGTTTGATAAATGATTGAGATAAAAAGAGATGTTGATACTCTCATGGCCTTGTTTATAAGAAACAAGCTTAAACAATACAGAAAATTCTGCAACCGTGTGTTCTTTAGCTGTTAAAAAAACAATTATTAGCGTGTAGAGTAATCTGTCTGTGATCTCTTTAATACAAAGCAAAATAGTTGACTAAAAATAAAAATAAAACCAGTAAATGCTTACAGACAACAACTGTCAGGGATCAAAGACTATTTAGCTTATCTATACTTTCCGTTAAGTCCTATTTCTGATGTTTAGGACATGACATGTTGAGATCAGAAGCTTTGAGAGTCATTTATGTGGACATTTGTGTGATAAACGATTCAGATAAAAGAGAGCTTTTCTTGTCACAGCGCCTGATACTCTCTGATCATCAGCCAAAAGATGTCGAACCCAACATGAACATTAACACGTAAAAACCATTTCCTTTAGACAACAATTAGACAACACCCAGTCAACCCAGTCATTTTACTGTTTGTATAAACATCGGCTTTTCAAGACTCGAAGAGTTGACGACTGTTCAAGGAGATATTTTGTGCCATAAGGCTTTGTAGTCTATCTTTAGAAAACATAAGCTTCACCCTCAGCTAGCCTAGCCATACTGGGCACACATACCATGTAAACCATTTGAATATCGGAGATGATTCTCATGTAGAAGATGTAGAAAAATGCTTGGCCAATGCATTGTGTACTCATTAACAAGCCTCGGTACTCAAGGGGTGCTAGAGTTCCTTTCAAATGTCTTTGCCATTACAATAGATGCCATTATTTAGGTTTAACTCATTTAAAGAGTACTTGTTTGGGTCAAAGGGGCAACCTTTTTACTGACGGACCCCTTTCATTTCACTGACTGCTTCTATCCTATTGATGCATCTATTCTACAGGGTTATTTATATTTCATATTTTAAAGTGGTTCCACGTTGTCTGTCTAATCCCATTGTTATCTTAAGTAGGCCCTTTGATTTGGGCTCAATTACTTGGTTGTTGCCAGGGAGGACTGGCACTTGAACAAACGTCCATCTGTGTTGTGCTTGACCCAGGATGTGTCTCATAAAAGGGTGTGCAAACATCAAAACACAAGCCCCAAATCAACACTGTAATCATGAATAGCCTGTAGGACAGCACAGGCTGAAGAACAGGTGACTCATTTGTGAAAAGGGCTTGATATGGTGGTGGATGGGTGCATCGCAGCCTCTGTTTGACCCAAGGTCAGGTGTGACGCATTTCTGGCGCTCTAATGTTGATGTATTTCTGAAATGGCCTTGTTACCCTTGATCTACTGACATTTGAGGCACTGTAAGATGCAGTAACATATTTTGGCCTTTTTTTTTTCCAAGATCTTTTTGAGGTTATCAGGGATTGTGAAAAGTGAAAAGTGCAGCTTGTGTGTGATTGGCCAATAGCCTCAATGTTTGATACTTAGGGTCATGTGATGCATCTGTATAAACTTTAAGTTCAGAGGTCGGATTCACCAAGGTCTTGAACTGCTTAAAATGTAACAGAAACTATCTTAATAATGTAATTCTTTAAAACTACTCTTTTATAATTTAACTGACTTTTATACTTTGCATTCCCCAAAAGAGTTCCTAAGAATGGTATTAAAATGTAAGTAGTATTTAAATCCTGTAAATAATCTCTCGACGCAAGGATAGCCTCACACTTAAATTGCAAAAGGATAGATGTTTAATAAAATTAAGGATTACAACATATATATATATATATATATAAAGCTAAAATAAAATAAAATCTAAATACTAGATGAAAACCTTAAAATAGTTCTAAAATGACAAACTAAAATAAAAATAAAGCTAAACAGAAATACATAAAACTTAAAATAAAATTAATAAAAACTAAAAATGTAAAAAAAAAACGAATTAACAAATAATAACAATGATAAAAAGAGTTCATAAGAGATCTCATAAGAACCTTTTTTTAAAGATTTTTTTCTTAAGATTGTTTATTATTATTATTATTATTATTATTATTATTGAATTAGGCCCCTTTTTTAATCTTATTTGCAAAAAATGCTCCTTTTTTCTTGCCTGGCTAGGAAGTTTTGAATTCTGAAAGAGCTTGTTTTCATAGTACATTAAACATTTTTAAAATATCAAGGAAATGTGATTCCTCATGATGACTCACATAAATCCTCACACCCAAAATTGATTCTTTGTGGGTCCACCAATCCCGCTAAAAATTTTGGCTCTCAAAATTGGGAATCAATACCAGCGGCAGTCCAGTTTATCCTTTATAGGCTCTTTCTGTCTCTTACACAAGCCTGGAACTGAACAGCCACATGAGTTAAGATCTTCTTTGAAAAGTTAACAAGAACTGGTAGCACGATAGAAAACTTTTATAGAGATTGAGGATAATAGAGTTATATAAGCGTAAAAAACAGAACTGCACTTAACAGACCCTTATCAAAAAATGTCTTTATATAATAGCGACTCCAGGAATTACCAATCCCCAAAACATCCACAGCACCATTAAAGCAATTTCAAGCTGTAAATGAAAGGCATTACTCATTACATTGTATTCTCGGCACACAGTGCTCTCCGTGTGCGCACTGATTCAAAGAGCTCTCATCGCAAATGGGATTCCATCCAGTGAACACACCAATCACTTCAACCAGGGGAAGGAAATTAGGGTGACCAGTTCGGCCATCGATTAGAGCTTTTCAATTCCCATCTTTTATTCAATCTGCCACATCCCAACCCAGTGTTAAACCAGGAAAGACACGGGGGAAGGAAATAAACCTTAGTGATAATTATATTATGACACTTGGGACCCTATCATACAGTCGGCACAATGCAGCGCCAGGCGCGACGCAAATGTTTATTGCTAGTTTCAGCCCGACGCAGTTATCATTTTCATGTCCTGCGCCACGTTGTTTAAATAGCAAATGCATTAAAATTGTGTTAATTTAAATAAAGCTAAAATAAAATAAAATCTAAATACTAGATGAAAAACTTAAAGTTCTAAAATGACAAACTAAAATAAAAATAAAGCTAAATAGAAATACATAAAAATGTAAAAAAATAAAAACTAATTAAATATTAATAATGATAAAAAGGTTCATAAGAGATGTCCTAAGAACCTTTTTTTTAAGAATTTTTTAGTATGCATTAAGCAAATGCATATGTTTCTCTGTGTCATTGTACTTGCGGTGTGGACTTCTCTATTATCATAGAATTAGAATGATTATTACAACTTTATAGTTATCGTTATAGGTATCGTCCTTGGTGTGAATGGGCCTTTAGTCTCCAACACTGTTGAGCGCTCCAGAAGCTCTCACCTGTTCCATATAACTGTGCCAGAGATCTTCTGCATCTCGCCGAGCGCAGCCAGCAGCAGGGATGATTTCCCACAACCCACCTGGCCCACTATCATAGTTAACTGGCCTGCAGAGAGAATGAATCAAGAATCAAGAAACGTGGATTTCATGGAGCAACAAAACACATCTGTGTGTCAAACTGAAACTGAAGATTATGTGGTGAAGGAGATAGTTTTACACACATACACACACACACACACACACACACACACACACACACACAAAAAACGGTTTAAATTTCATTCTTTTCCACACAAAAAAGTATCACTTGGCTTTAGAAACCTTGGATTATATTGTATATAGTAGTCATATGGACTACTTTTATGATACTTCATACATTTTTTTCTTGTAAAAGAGCAGCCTGCACATTATTCAAAATGTCTTCTATAATGTTCCATATGAGTTTAGAATGTCAAATTTTCATTTATGGTTGGAGTTAGTAGATCAGGTGATAGCACAAGCCAGATTCGAAGCCACAGGAGTGCCATGGCTCAACATTGTCAGCACATGTAGATTTATTTTTGACAGGACTTACCAAAAGGAATCTTAATATCCACATTGGACAACGTTGCGGTTCCATCAGTCCAGCTGAAATATCCACTTGTTATCTAGAATGGACGTAATGGAGACTGACAGTTCTTCCTATTCTCAAAGGGCTCTTCACATAGTTGAAATTCTTGTTTACTGCCCGAGTGCAGATATAACCCATCTCTCACCTTGATGCAGGTATCTTCATCCTCCACAGTCAGCGGCTCGTCCTCTTGCTCGCTCTGAAGGGCAAAGCTGTTCCAGTCCTCTCGGACTGGGTGCTTACGGTTCACCACCTTCAGAGGCTTTACAGAGGTGAGAAAAACAACACATCTAATAAAGCTCAGCATGAACATCCTCTTCAACACTGATAACCTCTCCAGGCCTACCAGGATTGTGATATTACAAACATAAATAATGTATAGTCATAGTCATATTGTCAGATTATTGAAAGCGTGTAATTAAATAAAAATATTTTATTTAATTACAAATAATTAAATTTATTATTTATTTAATAATCATTTATTTATATTATTCACATCAAGAATGCAACAAATTTCAGACAAAAAGTCTGATTTTCACTAACCAACTAACATTTATCTATTTATTACACAAGCTTTTATATCATGGTGCTTTTATGGTGAACTGCCTTGACTTACCAGGGCTTGATACTTGTTGTGATTGGTTGAATTGAGTAGGATAGTTGCTCTGGGCTCCTGTTCACTTCCAATCTCATCACAGGAGAAAAACTCGCTGAGCTTCTGAACACTGGCCAAAAGAAAACAATACAGTATTCAGTCGCATCAACTGTCAAAATTCTTGTTTAGCAATTATTTGTTCACATATTAAGAAATAAGTGACATTCTGAGATGACTATCACCCTTCCTAGAAAATAACCCTTCCAAATATATATATATATACTTTTATATACTATATATATATATATATATATATATATATATATACTGTATATATATATAATTCTGTTTAACTAACTAGTTCTATTTACTAAAAGGGAATAATTTTTTTGTGAGAAAATCTGCACTGCCTACTGTGTGCCAGTCAATTCCATTCTGAAATATTATCACCACGATCCAACATGCAGGAAATAAATCCTGAGACTTGGAGACCTCAGACAGATGCATTTCATTTTCTAGACTAGAATGTACTGTTGCAAGTAGATAAAGTAGAAAAGAAATTGGAAACAGCTGATGCGCTATCGTAAAAAAATGTTGTTCACTAGCGGGCAGTCATTTTCCCTCTGGTGCCAAGTCATATATTGAGACCGGTGGCACATATGGCCTATTTATCCAGACAGCACTGATTTATGATTTGTACACTAAATATATAGCCTGCACTCTCTAATATGTGTTCCACATGAAATTGAAACTGAGGCACACAGACAGACACACATTTCCATCTTCAAAGGAGAGTCTATCGGTGACGAGAAGGGAAAACGCACACAGCGCACGGCCGATCTGAAGTGATTTACACACATTGACACCAGAATCACACAGAAACGATTCATTATATTCCTGGGTGGTTAATTAAAACCTGGTAAACCTGAACCCATGTCGCGGGCTGCATATCAGATTTGCTATCGCACAACACCGCACAGAAATGAAGCAGTAAATTGTACTATATAATTGGTTCAGCAGAAAGAGTCTGTTATGAAAAAGGGGAATATAAATAATAATTTTAATGTTAAACCCTATAAAGCCTACTTGATACACACATTTCTAAGGCTTCTAAATGATTAACATGATTAAAACTGCTCAAAAACCTGTTGTACACAATCTAATGCATGCCTTCTGTTATCTGACTGATAGTTTATCATTTTTAAGTCAAGTCAAGTCAAGTGCTGTGCTGTGAAATCTTTACCGATTTTTATAAAGTAAACATAAGAATAAATGTCAAATTGTTAGTAATATTTCAAGATGAAGCAACTTAGGTTTACTTGATCATCCATACACAATTTTAAAAGAATAATAATGGTGAAATATGAGTATCAAATATGATATACAGTATGATATAATATAATACAAAAATATAATATTGAAACTACAGACATTTGATCATAAAACTAAGCATTTAAATATCATCCTACTAAGACATAGTATTGCTATTGGGAGATATAGAGTGACAACTGATATTTATATGCATTTTATGTAAGTAATCTGTATATTGTTTTAAAGATCTCATTGATTTACATGACAAGCTGTAAGAATTTCAGCCACATAGATATCAGAGACAGCACCAAATTGCATATTTTAATAAAATTGAGCAGTTTTTTCCTCCTTGAGAGTGAGCTGGCTACGTATTCTCACTATACCATAATTAATAAATCATAAAAGCCTGATGTATCAAATATGATACTCAACAACTGGAAAAAAAAACATATGCAAACCTTTTTATGTTGTCTAAAGGTTCAATAAACGGTAAAAAAAGAAGAAAAAAAAGACTTATTTAAAAAAAAACTACAGAGTTTACAGGATTAAAGGATCTTTTTTCAAAACCTACTGTGGCGGTTTTTAATTTTCATGTAATTTTTCATTTTATTTATCTCACCCTGTATCAATAGCGTGCAACTGACCTGACCAGGGCTTTGACGGTGGAGCGCACGACACTGGACAGCAGGAAGAGAGGAGTGACCAGGATATGGAAGAGCGAGAGGGAGGCGAAGGCCACGGCGGGGGACAGGTCGGCATCATCCGACAGATGCACATGAGCCACGAACGTCTGAAACAAACGTGATCTTTTCATCTGCCGTGTTTACACTTTCATTATGAACAGATATCAGACTGAATGCTGTATACTTACAACGAGAACCGCTGCAATGGGAATAGCCGTGTTCATAAATACTGTGAAGACAAACAAAAAACACTGTTGCTCATTCATTTGCAAAAAAAAAGATGCAGATAGGTATAAAAATGTCAGTGAACACACTGATCTGTCTATCTTCGCCTTTTTCTATCCATGTGTCCATGTGCTGTAACTTGATTTACTAGTACCTAGTAATTTCCCAGTAGAATATAGATTGAGTCAGATACATCCATGTAGTAAAGACATATTGAGATGTATAGTACATAATTTCTCCAGCGCCCAGGTGAGCGTGCGAACATTGACAATGATCTATCAGTGTTGTAAGCTGAGATACTTGGCTCGCCAGACACCCGTAAGCATGATTTATTTCTCCATTATCTTGGACCCAAAGCTCAGAGGATTTTCTACACTTGATCAGCTCATGCATCTGCTCTTACAGCTCTGATAGCTAAATTAAATGTTAATTGTTACATGACATTAAGGGCCAGGTTACTAACAGTTCCCTCTTTTGGCGTTCTGATACTTCTGTTCAAAGACACAACTTTTTTCATGCCTGAATCATGAATCATGCCCGACTTCCAGCTTCCAACCTACATAGTTAAAAGTGCAATTCCATTAATGCTCTTGCTCTTCTAAACAGCTTATGATGGAAGTGTCACAGTTGAGTGAATCCTGAGCACAGAAAAGTGCACATTCAAGCTGCTGATTACTGAGGGATGCTGTATCTGCAGAAAGTGTTTGCCAGCTGGCTGCTGACATAATTGAATCAATCTTGATAATTAATTAACAAAATTGGTTGAAAGTAAATGAACAAATACCAGAATTTGATTAGGTAATTGCAATTAACCCTTCGCAGGGAGCTTGATTGACAGGTGATCTGACCAATCATACTTCGCCATCCGCCATTTTGTCCGACAAAGCAGTCAGGAGAGTTACTGTAGTAGATTAACATGGGAGGATTTGAACTTGAAAAACAAAGTGTACTGACGTGGTTAAAACAACATTCCTTCTTATGTTTGTTCATGTTTATTTGAGGCCATAAATTAACTAGAAGAAAGAGATGATCGGTTCACGAGCAGCTTTAACTGATGCTCTACAGCGATCTGTCACGACACATTAAAGAGCGGTATTTATTGTTTAAATTTCTTTTAAAAAATGACCAAATTTGAAAGGTGAGACTTTGTTTAATATGTTTAATATCAAACGTAACCGAAAAGTAACCTGGTCTGTCCTGTCTGTCAGCGTGTTGTCAGTCTCCTCTACTCCGCAATGTATTTTTCACTGCGTGAGAACGCCGTAGCTTGTCGGACATAGCGACAGTAACTAATGGGGGCGGGTCTTTGCGAACGGTCAATTAAGTAATTGCTGATAAGTAAGTGCAACTTGCTGCAAACCCTTTACATTGAGGAACTGATATGACTGTTTATTAAGTATGTTTCCCGCTATTGTTCTCACAAATGTACACCTTCACTTTCCATTAAATTAGACTTGACTGCATTCATAACTCATGAATGTCTGCTCAGGTCTTAATTAGTACCCTATGGACTACCTTAAATCCCTACAATCCCTCAGAGCTGACAACTATAAATCTCAAAGGTATTTCATGTCATACTGCACAATGACACATTCCTGCACCGGCCCACATTGATTCAGCACTACTGTACTATTCTTTGAGATGCTTCAGATTCAGCTACACGTGTTTTTGACCCAGTTTCATCCAGATGTTACTGAAATAGTTGTGGCTTTCGGATCTAGGACTCTTGACAGCTACTGAAAGCTCTTTTTCACTTCTTATACTGTACATGTTTAAGGCATTCAAAAGTTTGGGGTTTTCGAAAGAAGTCTCTTATGTTCACCAAGGCTGCATTTATTTAAAAACAGTATGTTGCAAAATATTACTACAATTTAAAATAACTGGTTTCTATTTGAATATATTTGAAAATATATTTTTTTTTACTGTAACTCCAACAACATTCATCCTGAACAATTGAAACGAGTGAGTGAGGGAACGCGGGTATCGTGTATTCTGCGGAAGAGTTTCAGATATTTCAGTATCAATATGTATCGAAAAATCTATCTATCTATACACCACAATCATCAAAAATATATAAAATAACACAAAGTGAAAATAGAAGTGGTATTTTGGTTCAAGGTTACAAAAGCTACATTTACTATGGTAAATACACGTCTAACATTAACTTTTAATAAAATATATGGACACTGATCTTGATTAAAATAAACATGTAAATCCTTTCCAGTTAATACACTATGTTCCACTTATGTAATTTATTGGTATAGGACTGGTTTCCCAGACAAGGCTTAGATTAAGCCAGAAGTAGGCCTTAGTTCAATTAGAACATTTGAGTAGCTTTTATAAACATGCCTTAGAACAACAAAAAAATACTAATAATGATGTGCATCTTTAGACAAAACAATGGCACTATATTTTAATATAGGTCAGTGCAAGTTGCTTTTAATTTAAACAGCTCAAACATGCATTTTAGTCAGGGACTAGACTTAAGCCTAGTCTGTGGAACCAAGGGATACATTTTGATAATTTCATGACTTACTAATTGACAATGTTACTATGACGTTGCATGCTTTTATATATAGTGAAGTGATATACCACAATTGAAAAAAAGCGAAGCGAAACTTTTTATTTTTTAACAAATTATGAAAATAACCTTAGAATAATGACACTGACATATAGCCTGAACACATCTCATCTGAGCGCACCAGATACTGAATCAGGACAAAGCGTTTTTCTCAAATACATTTTACTTAAACTGCATCTGACAGAAGACCCAACAGCGCTCATGCATGTCTTTCAAAATAAAAGTCTTGCATCAGAAGAACATGTAGAATTAGATTTTTTGTTGTCATTGCTATTTCTTTGACTACACACTCTGCGACCCACTCAAAATGATCGTGTGGCCCACCAATTGAGAAACACTGCTTTAGAGTCTAGGAAGAGTAATTGAATTCAGTGAATGCTTCATACGAGTACATGGTCACTTCAGGCTATTAATAACCCTGGAGCTATTGGCTTCTATGGAATTGTTCAAAATCAATATTTATATGGAAAAAAAATGAATGGGAATTTTGCTCTATAGAGCCTGAACCGTCTCTGACATTTAACCAGAGACTGTAGTAGCTATCATCATCTCTTGCCTCTGAGCAAGTTTGCTCATTGCCTCCGAACCAAACTAGTACAGCAGTGTGTATAGAAGGAATGGCCTGGAGTCATCCCTGCTGACATGGTCCATTTCTCTGCTGTGAGGGATGAGCCACCTATATGATCTTTATGTGCTAGGAAGGACTGATGACACCAAGAAATGCCATTAGAACTAAATTTCATTTGTGTCTACAATGGATTGCCAAGTTCAATCCACTACTAAATTGTCAGAAAAAAAGAAATAACTTTGATTAAAATACCTACAGGGTCCGTGGGATGATATTGTCAAAGTGATTGTTTCCTTTGAGTTCTGCTGCATCAAGCTATCAGCTATTTTATTTTACTGCTATGCACTTCTGTGGGTCTACAGTTTAATCACACTGATGGGACTTCCTTCCCCAACTGTTTGCTGTCAGCCAGGGTGTGCCCATTTTCTGCTGAAAAATGGGAAAATTGGGTTTTTAGTGTCCTCTATTGGCCTCCAGGTTAGTATGTTCTGCTATATTCTTGTTGAGTTCATTTGTGATTCTTTAACTTAGCTGTTGTTCATTGAAGAATATACAGTATGTTGAATTGAAATCTGTAGATCTTTTAAAAGAGCAATAGAAATTGAGTGATCCTCTGCAAAAATACCAGTAGGGAAGAATATTGATTCAAATTGAATTTTACATGAACCTGGTGTCTCTTGGCACCACTGCATGCAGAATGTTCTCCTGCTGAGCAACACAGTCCTTCTTCTATTGCTAGTGTCACAAAAAAAGCAGCAAAAAAAGATCAGAGAACAAACAGGTCTTATGGTTGAAAGACTGCGTAACCTTGACATAAATCAAAACAACCTTAGAAAGCAGCACTGTTAGAGTCATATTCCACTTAAGAACTTAGCATTCTTTTTTTTTTTAAAAGTTAGTTGATGTTTTGCTTGCAATTCAAGCTTGAAAAAAAAAAAAACACCCATGCATAGACATTGACATATTTTCTTTTTTCCCTTCTCTTAAACAGTCTTTTTATGCATAATGCGTTTTGACTTCCCAGCAAGCTATTGTAATGGGTTGTGTTATGTTAACGCACACGAACACGAAAATGAAGGTAGCAGGCAGTCTTTTAATTAATCCACAGGTAAATCCATACAAGGAGAACAGCAAACCAACACAATCATACAACAGACGAGACCCGACAGGTAAGAACAGAAACAAGGGAAATTAAATACACCGGCAAACAAGGATAATTAGACACGCTTGAGTGTCGAAATCAAATCTGTACAACAACTAACAAGGCAGGGGAAATGGTAAGAACAAAAATAAAGTCCAAACTGATGTGACATTATGCCTCCTCCTGGAAAGGTGTGGTCTCGCGGCGGCAGATAAATGGAGGAGGACAGGTGGACAACGAGAGTCCGGGAGAGGGATCAAAGGGAAAGTTGAGGGTGGTACTAGTTAGGGGTGTCGAAATTAATTGTTTCTACGATGCAGACGAGGACGTTTCGGTATCGGTTCAGTAATAGACCATAACCGATTATAATGTACTGACGCTTTTCTGACGTCATTTGTCATACAATGGCAGAGGAAGGTGAGACGCGAGTGCGAGTGATTAAACATGCTCCAACTACTTTAAAAGCCTACATCTGGACACATTTTGGCTTTTATGAACAACCTGGTAAGCACGACCCGCAGAAGACACGCGCTGTGTGCGCTCATGTCACGCACAAATAGAATATGCACGAGGTAATACCACAAACTTGATAAACCACGTCAGCCGTTTTCACCCCAAGCTGTTAACGCCTGGCTGAGTCTGACGGCTTTAGAGATGCACGGATGAGCTCCAACGTCACCCGAATCCACAGCCAAAAACAAATCATCCACCTGCCCCAATAATTTTCTCTGATTTAAGTATCCGCACCCGATGGTCAAATTACAATTATTCTGAGTTGTTACGCGTAATTATAAATGGATGATCGTCACCTTCAACAGCGGATTCGGCGACGGTTGATGCGCGCATCTTTAATGGTAAAATAATACACTGATTAATGAGCGCTGCTTTTAAATTAACATTTCTTTAAAATAACATTTATTTGACAGATTTTCCTTTTCTTAATGGCATAAACAAGCTTTACTCACTCATGACAAGCTTTACTCACAGCTTTAGATAACTTAAACTGGAACGTCACTTTTTCTGTCACTGCGACTTCCCGAACAGGCGAGCACATGCACACACACATCACTTTTGAAGTAAAATTTAAAATTGAGGATGCAGTGCATTGTGATGCATTGTGATATCGAATTGAACTGAATCGATGACATGATAATCACAATCGAACCGAACCGTGAGACCAGTGTCGGTTCACACCCCTAGTACTAGTGTCCCTTGAACAGGGACAGGCAGGTGATGACCCGGGCCACAGTCAGAACTGAGATCCATGGCTGGAGGAAGGAGCCATGGAGGAAGGCACCCAGACAGCACCTTGGGTGTGACCAGAGGCGATGGCGACATAGAAGGTGGAGCCCACCATGCAGCCGAAGAGCCGATGTAGCGTAGAGACACTGAAGACCTGGGAGGCCGCAACGAAGCTGCTACAACGACCCCCCAAGATGGAAGCAGGTATCCAGAGGGCAGAGGTGGAGCTGGAGCAACCAAGGGCAGAGGCGGAGCCTGAGGGAGGGCGGAGCTAGCCTAAGCTGTAGGGGGTGGAGGACCGGACAACAGTAGACGGCCTGCAGGTCCATGTCGAAGGTGGTGCGATGTCCAACCCAGGTGGAGCTGGTGGTCCCAGGGAGCCCAGCGAGGTCAAATGCCCAATGGTCCTTGCTGGAGTCAAGGGAGGAAGGAGTGGCCAAGGAGCCAAGGCGATGGGTCAAGGTGAACTGGAGCATTCTGAGGCTGAAGGTGGAGTGACAGACTCCCCATGCCCAGGAGGAGGTGGCTCACAGCAAGCACAAGGTATTGCCACACCACTGAGATCCTGGGGTGGTACTGAGGGACTGATGGGAGACAGTGATGAGCGGTTAGCTCAGGCTCCAGGGTAATCCAGCTCAATAGCTCTTCTTGGCACGGGCTCAAACATCACGGCGGAGGCGGGCTCTGCGTTGGGCTTGTGTGTTTGCTCCTCGTAGCGGGATGGTCTCTGTCTGGGCACTGGGTTGTGAGTGGGGCTGGCGTCATCATAAGCTGGTCCGATGGTCAGCGCTGATCCACAGGATACCAGCACCCACTCCACTTAATCGATAAAGCTCCCCCAAGGGCCCTCCCCGGACAAATGCTCTTTTGGTGTAGTGTTCAGACCGGCATGTAGAAATGTGCAGAGGCAGTCATCCGGGAAGTTTGATAGATGTGATAAAAAGAGGAAATCCTCCAGGTGTTCCATGAGGGAACAGTCCCTTGTTCAAGGCATATTAACAAAAAGGAGAGATTGTCCTTTTTAGAAAATTTTCAAAAAGCCAAAAAACTAACGAAAATCTTTAACGCATAGCGTGGATCACTTCTTGGGTCTTCTGTCTTGAGTTATGTTAACGCACATGAACATGAAGATTAAAGTAGTAAAGTAGCAGTTTTTTAATAAATCCACAGGTAAATCCATACAAGGAGAACAGCAAACCAACACAACCATACAATAGACGAAACCAGAAAGTGATTAACAGAAATAGGGAACTTAAATACACAGGCAAACAAGGATGATTAGACACACAACAGAACTGAGTGACAAAATCAAATCTGTAACTATGACAACAAGGCAGGGGAAACGGTGAGAATGAAAACAAAGTCCAAACTGAGGTGACTTTGACAGCTATGAGGCGGAAATATGAAAATGTTGATCTCAGAGGAGCCCTCACAACTTGTTGAAAATCATTTGGAATATTTATCTATCTATGATTTATCGAAAGGGCTTTTTAGCATTAAAATAGTAATAAAATAAATAATCAATAAATAATCAATCTGTCAAATAATGAAAAAATATAAACAATTATTTAATATTTATTAAAAATATATACAAATATACATTGTAAACTTAAATATCATAACATCACATTTTATATACACAAAAATATTATTATTATTAAAATATGTATTGATATTTATAGAATATTTATTAAAATGTATATTTATACAGTATAAAACATTTTTGATAAATACATACATATACGTATATCGTCTGCCTGTTTCTGATTAATGTGAAGTATCTGCCAGTCCAATGTCGGCCAAGACGGTTGTTCAGTGAAAATTTGCATGTTCCGTGTCTGTCAAGAGTGAGTAATGTGTCTGTCCTGTGTCATCCTAAAGAACTGATTTTAAAGTTCCTGTCTGCACTGCCCAATCCTGCCCTGCCTGTCTCCTCTCAGCCTTTCAGCTCTTCCCATGCTGGCTCCGCCTCTACGCCTAGTGCTTCGAGTTCACCAGTTCAGCCCCAGTGTTGACCGCATCGATCTTCCAGATCTTCCTTGCCCCTCACTCCATCTCAGCTAGTTGACCAGTCGGCTCCGCCTTAGCACCTCAGCCCTTAGGCTCCACCTGGGACCGTCGTCCCTACAGCTTGGCCAGGCTCCCGCCGGTTCCACCTTGGTCAGTCGTTGGTTTGCCTGCGCCACAGACTTCTGGGCCTTCAGATACGCTTCGTCCCTCCACCCCTTCGGCTCTGTCTGGCTTCTCCTTCCCTCTGGCTCCACCTTGGTCCTCGGTCGTACCGCCTTCACCTCAGTCCTCTACCGCCCCCGGTTCCACCTCAGTTGCAAGTCTCTGCAGCTCCGCCCTGCCCTCCAGGACCTTCGATGTTGCCTGGTCCCATCATCTCTTCAGCTCTGCCTGGGTCTCTACCACCATGGGCTCAGTCTCGTCACTCGTCTCCCTGAAAAAGTTGAGCAAGCCTTCTACATGGCTCCTCCTGTCTTCGACTCTGCCTTGGGCCGTCGTCCTGCGACTGCTGCTGGGGGTTCCACCCTGGCTTCTTCTGCCTCAGCCTCCACCCTGGTTCCTCCCACCTTCTTCTCCGCCCTGGCCCTGCTTGACATGTCCCTGCTCTGCGTCCCCCACATAGACCTCCCTCCTTCCTCCTCAGTTGGACTATTGTTTACTATTGTTTAAAAAGGACTGTTTACTGCTGCACCTAGATCCTTTCCTTATATATATATATATATATATGATTAAGAGATTTTGTTTATGATGTTTACAATTTACACTAAACATGGTAATTGTCTAAAATGAGATTTCTACATTTTGTCCAACACCATTTGCAATGATCAAGTTTTATGTCTCTGACAAAAATTGTTGCTGATAAAGAGTGCAAGCTGCTATTATACACAGTCTTAATCATTATTTAGGGACAAATAGGTGTTATTGTTCTTCTGTGAGGTAACTGTGAAAGCTTAAGTGTCTTACTGGATATGGAGGTGTACAGGGCAAAGGTCTGCAGGCTAGTGAGCTCCTTGCCGCGGGTCTCCTCCACACTTGAGCAGAAGATGTGCTCCCAGGCATACAGCTTCAAGAGTTTGATACCCCGCAGCAATTCATTGGTCTTCTTCAGCCGCTCGCTGGAATACTCCTAAGGTCGTCACATAAATTATACATTAGTTACAATACATTAGAATCTCTGTATTTGACAGGCTTATCATTTGGACAAGCTCTGGCTTTCCTGCGCAAATATCATTTGTATTTGAACAAAATCTGTATTTGCACAGTCACTCACTTGACTGCATGTTATCAAGAAAATAAACAAAGTAGCTTACCAATGTGCTTTTCTGTGCATCTGATAACTTGGTGGCCACAAAGTACTGCACCGGAGCCAGGAGGGTGATGACCGTGGCCCCTATCAAGGCACTTATTCCCAGGAGGTAGTAAAGGAGGATGACTCCCACTATGATCTGAAACCAAGAGGAAAATGTACTTCTGATATCAATTTTACATTCAGTGGCACTTTTGTCACAGCAAGTGATAAAGATGTGCCAGGTGTTTTTGTCATCACAAGAGTCATTGGTTTTCATAGTTTTTTTATGCCAAGAACCCACAAGTATGATGATCCCCCTTTCTAAAATATAAAATAAGCTATATATTTTCATGCATAAAGACACATTTAACTACCTGGAAAATGTTTACTTTGTATTATGTTAACACTGAAATATCATTAATAAGTATCAAGGCAGTTTTACAGGGGTTTCTTTCATTAAATAAAATGCAGATTTATACTTTATTTCTGTTAAAACTAGGGCTGTCAACAAAACAAAATAATGGTAATTAATCATATAATTTAAAACTTAACATTATGAAATTCTGTAAATGTGCTTAATTATTGAGTTAAACATAATAAACAAGTTTAACATTTTTAATTATATAATTATAAACATTTAATTAAAATAACATTTCAACTTTGAAACATAAAAAAAAAAAAAAAATGGACTCAATTATTAATTTGGACATTTTTCCCAGACACCCTTGTGGACCCCTGGACCCCAGTTGGAAAACATATTCTTTTGTGTAGTGAAAAAAAAAGGAGAGAAAAAAAGGAGAAAAGATATGATGAATATTACATAATTAATAGTCTTACTATGGAGAAGCTGAGCATGTGGTTGAACTACATATATGCAGCAATAAAAAAAAGAAGAAAAAAGTTCACTAAAAATAAAGAGCCTCAGGGGACTAATCAAGGTTTGCACAAAGGCAGCCAGGAGCAACCCCAAGAGCGGTGTACGTGCCATGCTCAACGTAGGGACTGACTTCCTGAGAACTTTGGACAAACGCGTTTTGTCTGTCATTAGATAGGCTGCATCTAAGGCAGTAAATGCATCACATTATGTTTTCATCAACTTACAGGTTATAAAGTTTATTATAGTTTGAATTATCATTCACGATAGAAGTGTGTGGAGTTATGAGGTATGACTGACAGTTTGAGGAGCCAATGGAGTTACAAGGTTTAGTCAAAAGCTCTTTTTAATACTTTCCATTGGTTAAATATTTGCAAAACCCACAGACAGACATAAAGGGTGACCAATTATAATAATTGAAGAGAAAAAAATGATTTAATGACAAAATAGAAATAGCAATAGCGCCGGACAGTGATGATATACACACACACACAATCTGTTTTACAACAAACGTTCTCTAGGACTCATTATTTCTAATGAGTAATCTGATGACTTAATTGTTGGTGTTGTTGAATTTTTGCTCTGCCACAAATGAGTGCATTTTTATTACTAATATACACTAATATCTTCTTCAAGAGCCAAAAAAAAAAAAAAACTTTCAACAAGTGGCACTATACATTTTACAAGATGAGGATTTTAAGGATAAAATACTGTCATACACAGTGTGAAATATCTGGATCTATTTTTAGTCTGTCTAACCTCAGGAGAAACAGTCGACAGCAGAAGCAGTGAGAGGAATACTGAGTGGGTTTGCAACATTTTTTGCAATTTTTTGTTTTCTTCAGCTCAGAATCTGTGTGTATCCAGCTCATGTCATGCCATTCAAAGGTAGGTAAGAGTGAACTTGTTTATGGGGGAACAAACGTGAAAACGATTGAAAATTACTGGAAATTTGTTTTACATAATAATTATTTTAGGAAGGTGATGATATGTAAGATTACATCCATAAAGTGTCGAGGAAGTTATTTTATTATTGAATTACAATTCTTTTTATTATTCAATGCATATAAGCATTGAGTTCTGTTTGCATTCCCTGTGCATTCTGATACAGATAGAGAAAACAGAACCTGTTTTTTTATTTATTTTTATGTGTGTAAATGAAAGAAAGAGCATTCTTGCTTAAATTTGCATTCATAATGTAATCTACACAATTTGCCAAATCCAATAATTAAACAAAGGAGAGAAAAAAAATCCTCCTCTAAACTTGAATGAAGTGAAAAACCGAATGTGTTAAAGTGTTATGATCTACAAAACATTTAAATGGTAATCACAATTAAATGCATTAATTGACGGACCGAAATCAGGCGTTATATAAATGTATTTGTATAAATGACAGGGCAATTATAAAATAAAGTAAAGACAAAAAACACAAAAAAGAGCAAAGCATAGCACAACAAATCAAAACAGTAAAACAAAACACAAAAAGCAGAATACAAAAGAATAAAGCAAAAAAAAAATAATAATAATAGATATTCAGAATCTCTGATCTAAATAAAAGAAAAGGGCACTACCTATACATCATCCTTAGATACAGGGAAACAGATTAATAAGTCTCTAAAATAGTCTAGTTAAAATCAGATTATACTTCAGAATGAATTGACTCTGGCTGGGATTGGACATGTTGCACACAAAATCTCTTCCTATGTGGGTCAAATGCAGATAACATCACAGATAACAAATCATGTGATGGAACACCACATTCGGCCAAGACAGCAGAGGGTTTCAAACCCATAACTACACGAGGAGCTGTGCAGTGGGGTGACGGTATGGTTGCAATCCCATCATGCATTCTGAATGGATACAGTTGGTTCCATAATTAAAATACTAGAACCTCAGGCTTACCTGAACTGGCATTGCGAACAGGTTGGGACACAGGAAGAAGAACCACATCAGTTGGTTAGTGTCTATTGCGACGAGATTGCAAATCTGGCCCACCGTCATTCCCCCCATTGACATGTTGGAGGTGCAGAGACGCATTATTTTATTGAAAATCTTTGTCTGGAAGTAAAAATGAAAATCATTATTATGACTTGAACAGTCAAAAGTTCTGAATTCATTGCCTGTTTTTTGCCGATAGATCGATAGACCATTGTGCTAACCTGAATGGCTCCTCTCAAATTGATTCCAGTCTCGATGGCAACGAAGTAGGAGGCCTGGAGGAACGTTCTCTGGAGGAGCAGGGCGAAGAACAGGAGCACGGCGAGGACGTAAGCATTGGCGAGGAACTCCTGGGAGGAGATGAAATACATTCCAAGATGCTTCACCTGCAACACACCAAACCAAATAGCTTAACACAACTTGACAATCCCCTGTACATTTAGCTTTCACTTCTACATTTTACACATCTAAACCAGTTTTTTAAGCTGCTCGTGGAAGAATATTGTAGCCAGAGCTACTTCTCTCTGTTTATGTCTATGACGAGTCACGCAGTTACTGGGCTACTACTCAGCGGTACGACCTCTACCAGTCTACATTAGTCCCAATACGAACACTTATTATAGTTGTACCGTACTGATTCAGGATAAGACAGAAACATGGCTTGGAAAATGGATTCATGATGTACTCGCTTACTATATAAATTTAGTAAATTTTTAACAGAAAAAAAATTAAGGATTGCAGCTTTACTGATACTAGTACTTGTCTTTTCCTACTACAGCACTATCCTGTCACCAACAATCTTCCTCTAAAGAGAAAGTGC